>NC_134356.1:23787704-24087704 GCF_048569485.1 Anomaloglossus baeobatrachus
GGCAAATATCATCAGCTGCTCCCCCTAGTGTTTAACAGTTGACAATAACAGAACTTTGTAAAATATTTTATACCATGTAAAATAAAAAATGAAAACCTTCATTCTCATTTTTTTTAATTGCTGAAAAATGTGGTTGGATGACAAATTCCCTTTGAAATAACAATCAGAATTGTGTAATAGTAAATAATGAAGCAGTAGTAATATTCACCAAGGCCAAGGTTCAAATTGGGACATGTAATAGTAGCTTTGGATGGGAATATTTATTTTTAATTTTTTTTTTTTTTAAATTTCAATTTTGTGGAGATATCAGCACAATTTTTAAAACATCATTTTTCTGTTAGGAAGTTAGAAGGGTTTAAAGTTTAATCAGCAATTTCTCATTTTTCCAACAAAAAAAATAATTTACAAAACCTTTTTTTCATTCTTCTTTAGGGATCACATCACATTTGAAGTGATTGAGAGGGCGAGGTGGCAGAAAATATCCAAACGTGACACCATTCTAAAAACTGTACCCCTCAAAATCACATTCAAGAAGTTGCTAACCCTTCAAGTGCTTTACAGAAATAAATGCAGAGTGGAATGGGTAAAAAAAATATATATTACATTTTACCCCAATTTATGCACGTTTACAAGAAATAGCACAAGATCCACTCCAAAATGTCTTACCCAGTTTCTTATGAGAGAGCTTATACCCCGTAAGTGCTCAAAAAACCTTTGTTTGGACAAACGGACGGACTCTCAAGGAAAGGAGCGCCATTTGAATTTTGGTACAAAAATGTGGCTGAAATAGATTGTGGGCACCATGTTGTATTTGCATGGCAACTAAGGTGCCTAAACAGCAGAAACCCCCCCTACAAGTGACCCCCAGTTTGGAAATTCTTAAAAGGAACCTGTCACCACTTTTTTGCCCTATAAGCTGCGGCCACCATCAGTGAGCGCTTATATACAGGATGCTAGAATACTGTATATAAGAGCCCAGGCCGCTGTGTAGAACATAAAAAAACACTTTATAATACTCACCTAGAAGGTCGCTCCGATGCACAACAGTCGGATGGGTGGTGCCGTTCTCCGGGACCGGCGCCTTCCCTTTCGGCCATCTTGGTCTTCCTTATTCTGAAGCCGCGTCTATGTCATACACACTCGCCGGTTCCGCGCAGGCACACTACAATACTTTTATCTGCCCTGGTTAGGGCAGATCAAAGTGCGCTTGCGCAGGACATCAATGACGGCGCGTGTGTATGACATAGGCGCGTCATGCACCACAGTTTCAGAATAAGAAAGACCAAGGGGAGGCGCCGGTCCCGGAGAAACCCATCCGACTGTTGTGCATCGAAGCGACCTTCTAGGTGAGTATTATAAAGTGTTTATGTTCTACACAGCGGCCTGGGCTCTTATATACAGCATGTTAGAATGCTGTATATAAGAGCCCAGTGGTGCTGGCCGCGCTTAAAAGGCGAAAGAATGGTGACAGGTTCCCTTTAAAAGGATTTTATTCAGGGGTAGAGGGGTTGAGCATTTTTATTCCACAGGCACTTCACTGAACAACCACCATTAAAAAGGTGTATGGGCAGTCATTACGGTGTTAGGGGTACTTTACACGTTGCGACATCGCTACCGATATATCGTCGGGGTCACGTCGTTAGTGATGCACATCCGGCGCCGGTAGAGACATCGCAACGTGTAAATTCTAGATGGAAGAATGAACGAGCGCAGAAGCGAACAATATCGCTGATCTGTGTCACGTCGTTCATTTTCATAATGTCGCTCCTGCTGCAGGTACGATGTTGTTTGTCGTTCCTGCAGCTCCACACATCGCTGTGTGTGTAAACCCGCAGGAGCGACAAACATCTCCTTACCTGCGTCCACCGGCAATGCGGAAGGAAGGAGGTGGGTGGGATGTTATGTCCCGCTGATCTCCGCTTCTATTGATCGGCCGATTAGTAACGTCGCGGGTGACGTCGCTGTGACACCGAACATACCTCCCCCTTAAAAGGAGGGATAGGTCGGCAGTCACAGCGACGTCGCCGACCAGGTAAGTGCGTGTGAAGCTGCCGTAGCGATAATGTTCGCTACGGCAGCAATCACTAGAAATCGCATGTGCGACGGGGGCGGGTGCTATCGCGTTGGACATCGCTAGCAATCGCTAGCGATGTCACAACGTGTAAAGCCCGCCTTACACATTGGCAATGAAAACCCAAATAAGTCAATGTATAACAGCGCAATGAATACAAAGCACTAGTACAATACATGGCATAAGAAAGTAGCATAATATAAAACATGTAAAGGAAATCTCATTACAAAATGAAGAGGAAATACACACAAAAGAAAAAGGGGAAAGAAAAAAGAAGGAACAAGAAAAGAAGTGTCAGTTAGAAGCAGACAATAAGCACAATATAGAGAGTAGAGATTCTATTACCGGATCACCTCCAGGACCAGGGCAAAGCGCTGAACTGCAGCGTCCACCACTTACTGAGAGACACACACACACAGCAGGTGCCTCTGGTTTAAATGACTGCACATTGTGCGGCTGGACCAATCACCATGAGTGTGAATAGTGGCTGGTATGGACATTAGAGTGGGGGCAGGTCCAGAAAGGGAGAAGTAGCAATGTCCGGCCACACAGGCTAGGAGGCCAGTGCAGACATCATAAGCATGGGTCCCCAACTCCAGTCCTCGAGGGCCGCCAACAGTGCATGTTTTCAGGATTTCCTTAGTATTGCACAGGTGATAATTTAATTACCTGCACAGTTGATGAGTCCAACACCCATGCAATGCTAAGGAAATCCTGAAAACATGCACTGTTGGCGGCCCTCGAGGACTGGAGTTGGGGAACCCTGTATAAAGGCTTGTGTCCTGATGACATGAGACCAGGAAGGCAGCAGTGTAGAGGATGGGTGGGGATAAGAGTCTGGGGTCAGCATGACAATAGGAGACCCTAGTGTGAATGGAGCAGCAGGGCTGATAAACAGCAGGGAGTGCAGGCTGATATCCCACAGATTAAACATGGCTCTACATATCTGCACCAAAAAGCTGCATCTCCTGGCAGAAAAAAGTTTTTGACGCATTTTCGAGGCATTCTTGGGTGGAAACAGTGGCGTAACTACCGCAGTCGCAGCGGTCACCATCGCGACCGGGCCCGGTCGGTTTGGGGCCCGCGGGGACCCGGCAGATCAGCAGCCAGCTCCTCTCAGTGAGAGAGAAGCTGCGCTGATCTGTCACAGTGCACGCGCCCACTATATGACCCGCTGCCGCCCCCCGACACCGGGCCCTCCTGCCCGATGTCAGCGGCGGCATCGGGGCCCCCCTCCCCCGTCACCGCGCACAGTAATAATGAAGCATAGAGCGGCCGGCGCCGCTCTGCATCATCATTCTTCCCCTGTGCCTGCGCGGTGACGTCACTCCTGTGCGACTGCTGTGCTAAGTGCACAGAGCGCAGGGAGGGAGGACGCCGACCGCAGCACCGGGAGAACGAGGAGAGGGGAGGACGAGCAGCAGTGGAAGGAGGAGAGCAGGGAGTACAGCAGCAGTGGAACAAGGAGACGTCAGGACAGAGCAGCAGTGGAAGGAGGAGAGCGGTGAGTACTTGTTTTTTTTTTATATATATATATAAGTGAGTACACGGTGGTCAGAGGCCTGGAGTGGGGAGGCTGCATTATACTGTACATGGAGGCCTGGGGTGGGAAGGCTGCCTGATACTGTACATGGAGGCCTGGGGTGGGGAGGCCTGGGGTGGGGAGGCTGCCTGATACTGTACATGGAGGCCTGGGGTGGGGAGGCTGCATGATACTGTACATGGAGTCCTGGGGTGGGGAGGCTGCCTGATACTGTACATGGAGGCCTGGGGTGGGGAGGCTGCATGATACTGTACATGGAGGCCTGGGGTGGGGAGGCTGCATGATACTGTACATGGAGGCCTGGGGTGGGGAGGCTGCCTGATACTGTACATGGAGGCCTGGGGTGGGGAGGCTGCATGATACTGTACATGGAGGCCTGGGGTGGGGAGGCTGCATGATACTGTACATGGAGGCCTGGGGTGGGGAGGCTGCATGATACTGTACATGGAGGCCTGGGGAGGCTGGCAGCATTATTATACATGGAGGCCTGGGGAGGCTGGCTGCATTATTATACATGGAGGCCTGGGGAGGCTGGCTGCATTATTATACATGGAGGCCTGGGGAGGCTGGCTGCATTATTATACATGGAGGCCTGGGGAGGCTGGCTGCATTATTATACATGGAGGCCTGGGGAGGCTGGCTGCATTATTATACATGGAGGCCTGGGGAGGCTGGCTGCTATATTATACATGGAGGCCTGGGAGGCTGGCTGCTATATTATACATGGAGGCCTGGAGAGGTTGGCTGCATTATTATATATGGAGGCCTGGTGAGGCTGCATAATAAACATGAAGGACACCTTATACATTGAATATAGAGGTGTAATATACATAGAGGTCTATGAGGCTGCATTATACTGGAGGTCTATAGGGCTGCATTAAAATGGAGGTCGGGGGGGGCTGTATAATACAAAATGAAGGGACACCTTATACATGGAATATAGGGGTGAATTATACATGGAGGAGTATGGGGCTGCATAATACCATCTGAAGTTTTATGGGGTTGTGTTGTAATACATATAGGACTATGGGGGCTACATTATAATATATGGAGGACTATGGAGGCTACCTTATACATGGACTATGGAAGTGCATTATAAAACATGGAGGACTATGTGGTGCAGTATAATATATGGAGAACTATGGGGTGAATTTTAATACATGGAGAACTATGGGAAATGCATTATAATTGAAGGGCTACTTTATACATGGAGGATTATGGGGGTGCATTATAATATATGGAGGGCTATGTATCTGCATTCTAATATATGAAGGGTTATGTGGGACCCTTTATACAATTACTTGGAAGGCCATGTAGGGGCTGTTATAGTATTTTGAGAACTTTATACAGGGGGGACAAAGATACAAGTATGGGATGGAAATGTTTTGTGCTGAGGGAAAAAGGCTCTTTCCCTCAGCACCCAACTTTCCCATGCTCTGCTATACATCTCTCAGCACCCAACTTTCCCATGCTCTACTATACATCTCTCAGCACCCAGCTTTCCCATGCTCTGCTATACATCTCTCAGCACCCAGCTTTCCCATGCTCTGCTATACATCTCTCAGCACCCAACTTTCCCATGCTCTGCTATACATCTCTCAGCACCCAGCACCCAGCTTTTCCATGTTCTGCTATACATCTCTCAGCACCCAGCTTTCCCATGTTCTGATATACATCTCTCAGCACCCAGCTTTCTCATGCTCTGATATGGGAAAGCTGGGTGCTGAGGACAAGAGAAATGCTGATAGAGGGATTTCAGGGTGCTGTGGGTGAGAGCCAAGTGTCAGCGTCATTATCCTGTACCCCGAGTGTCAGCGTCATTATCCTGTACCCCGAGTGTCAGTGTCATTATCCCCTACCCCAAGTGTCTGTGTATGTGGAGGGGGGGCCCAGGTCTAAACTTTGCACCGGGGCCCATCCAACTCTAGTTACGCCACTGGGTGCAAAAACACTGCAAAAACACTGAAAGAATTGACAGATTGACAGATTTATTTCTGCACCAAATCTGCAAGGAGAACAAAAAGCAACATGTGCACAAAACATCAGGATTCTCATTGACTTTGATGGCATTAGGATTGACTTATAACAAAACTGCACCAAAAAAAAGTATCAAAAAATGCGAAAATAACACACTGTGTGCACATAGCATAAAGGAAAAAAAGAGCATATTAGAGAATAGAACAAACAGATGCAAATAATTGCCTATAAACAAATGCAAATAAGCGAAGTAAAGCAGGTAGAATAAGGATAAGGCTGGAGCCACCTCCTGAAACGTTGGACGAGTGGTAGTCCATGTGTCATGCGAATCCTATGCGAGTGGGTGATTTTTTCTCACTTGTGCAATATGTTATTTCTCAGCAGTCATTAGTCATTTACAGTCATGTACAGGACCATTTACAGTGATCTCTGCTACATGATAGAATTGTATCCATACAAACGGATACCACTAGGGCGGTCTGTGTGGCGTCCGTTTTTTTCTCGCACCCATAGACTTATATTGGCGAGACTCACACGATTTCGGCAACAAATCGCAGCATGTTGTGACTTTTCGCTTATCCAGAATCTAGATGACAAAAAAGCTGACCAACTGCTCCACCTCATGGGCTAACATTGTCTGAGTGCAATGTGGTATTTCCTCGCATTGCACTCATGCGAGTCATACGCTCGTCTGAGCATAGCCTAATGACAAGGGTAAAGAATAAATGGCAAAAATGACTCTACATGTATCAGACTGACAAACTAATCTGCCTGTCAGTGGTGAGGAGTCTTATAGCTGCAATGCTCCTCTGGGAAATAAAAGTTTTCTCAATGGTCCCCACTATAGATTCTCATACAGCCAGATCAGATCTCATACTTTGCACTGACGAGGGACAATCATCCCAAAACACCGTGTCTGCAAATTGAGGTTCTGATCTAGCATAAATCCTAAAGCGGGCTTTGCACACAGCGACATCGCTAGCGATGTCGCTGGTGAAAGCACCCACCCCCGTCGGTTGTGCGTCACGGGCAAATCACTGCCCGTGGCGCACAACATCGCTCGGACCCGTCACACATACTTACTTGCCTAGCGACATTGCTGTGGCCTGCGAACCGCCTCCTTTCTAAGGGGGCGGTTCGTTCGGTGTCACTAAGCGGCCGCCCAATAGAAGCGGAGGGGCGGAGATGAGCGGGCCGAACATCCCGCCCACCTCCTTCCTCATTGCAGCCGGCCGCAGGGACGGTGATGTTCCTCGTTCCTGCGGTGTCACACATAGCGATGCGTGCTGCCACAGGAACAACGAAAAATCTGCGTCCTGCAACATCAACGATAGTCGGGATTAAAACTACCGGTCAACGATCAACGATTAGGTGAGTAATTTTGATTATTTAACGGTCGTTCGTGCGTTTCACACGCAACAACGTCGCTAACAAGGCCCGATGTGCGTCACGAATTCTGTGACTCCCAACGACATCTCGTTACCGATGTCGTTGCGTGTAAAGCCCGCTTAAGTCATAGGAAAAGGCTTTTTAGGCCGGAGTCACACTTGCGTTCGAAAAATAGGTCCAGTTCTCATGCCTGAGAGTAGGATGAGCTCTATTCCGAGTGTTGATTCATGTGCAATGCAATTGCAATGCAAGTCTGTGATTTTTCTCATGATAGTAGTGTGACGCCCTGGACCCCAGGGGTCACAGGTAGTAACACCAACACTACATACACACCCCCTGTCCCCAGTGAGTATACACCCGTCACCCCAGGTGGGAGACCTGATACCTCCCTCAGAGCGAGTAGGGCACACCAGGTGGGCGGAGTCAGGCGGTTAGACACTCCAGCCGAGGAGACTACTGTCCTGAGGCAGGAAGTTCAAACAGTTTTAAGTATGGAGTGCAAAGTGACAGGAGTAAAGCTGTCAGGAACACGGGTAGGAGCCTGGAATCCCCGTAACGTCAGGCAGGTAGACGGTGGTGGCCGCCTGCAGGAGACCGGTAGCAACCGGCTAGACCGTAGGGACCGGAGAGGGTAGGAGCCCGCCGACCCTGAACGTTAGTCAACCGTTTACCGGAGCACCAGTAACCGGGTACTCAGACCCCGACCGAGCTCTGAATCTACCGAGTGAGGCAAATTAACTGATTGCGGTCTGGACCTCACGGGGTCCTTTCCCACCCAAGTCCCGAAAGAAGGCAACAGCCCACCGAATACCGGGTGAGCGTCACCGCCAAAGACCAGAGACAACCGAGGCTCTAACCGGTCCAAGCATCAGGGAGCGGGCTATCACTGCCCAGGCAGGGGTAGCCACCACAGCAGAAAGGTGCAAGGGAAGAGGGGGCCACCATCACCCTCACAGGGGACACTGGCAGCCGTCTGCGGGACCCGAGCTTCACCGAACCTTTGGTTTACCAGTGACTCTGTGTGCAACTAACTGTGAGTACCTCAGTGCCATCTGGGCACCGCCGACCCCTGCACCGCAAGCCACATCACACCACCAGTCCCCTAAGTGGGCCCCAGGACACACCGCCCCTACCCACGGAAGGGTTAACATCCGAGCTGCGCCACAACACCGCCACCCGGGAGCCCCCACCATCACCAGCAGCGGTGGTGCCAAAGATTACCACAACCCGTGGGTGGCGTCACGACAACCCCCGTTCAACCACCCTCATTGCCTCTCCCTTAACAGAGCGACGTGGCCCCCGGTCCGGAGGCGCTCGAGCCACCGACAAACCGAGCCCGAACCCGAGCAGCTCGGCCAGCAGAGCAGCCGAGCCCCCAGGGCGGTACAGTAGTCCGTGAGCAAAACGTATTCAATCTGTATGTGATCTGTTTTTTTTTCTCAGCAGCTTTTAGTCATTTACAGTCCTGTACAGGAGCATTTACAGTGTTCTCTGCTACATGATAGAATTGTATTTAGAAAAACGGATGTCACTAGGATGGTCTGTGTGCTGTCCATGTGACATCCGTTTTTTTCTTGCACCCATAGACTTGCACTGGAGAGCCTCGCGCGAGAAACTCTAAAAATCCCAGCAAGCAGATCAGAGCTGCCTCATTGATTAACATTGGTTCGAGTGCAATGCGAGATTTTCTCACATTGCAGTCGTGCGAGTCAATCGCAAGTGTGACGCCAGCCTTAAAGGCCGGCAGACATCACTGAGGGTGGGATCTCCCCCTGCCTCTGGCTCCTGCACATCTGTCAGACAGCGTGATGGGGGAAGGGCCTGCACGGCAGTGCTGCATAGTGCCATGTGCTCAGCCTGTCACCCTCCCGTCCTGTGCACTCAGGCCTGTTTGTTCAGCTCTAGCACCGCAGAGGAAACAGAAGAGGAGAATGAAACCAGCGCTGATTGGCCACACATTAACCCCTTAGGGGCACTTTGCACACTACGACATCACAGGTACGATGTCGGTGGGGTCAAATCGAAAGTGACGCACATCCGGCGTCGCAGGCGATATCGTAGTGTGTAAATCCTTTTTGATACGATTAACGAGCGCAAAATCGTCATAATCGTATCATCGGTGTAGTGTCTGTCATTTCCATAATTTGGAAATGACCGATGTTACGATGTTGTTCCTCATTCCAGCGGCATCACACATCGCTGTGTATGAAGCCGCAGGAGCGAGGAACATCTCCTACCTGCGTCCTGCGGCTCACGCCAGCTATGCGGAAGGAAGGAGGTGGGCGGGATGTTTACGTCCCGCTCATCTCTGCCCCTCCGCTTCTATTGGCCGCCTGCTGTGTGACGTCGCTATGACGCTGCACGACCCGACCCCTTAATAAGGAGGCGGCTCGCCGGCCAGAGCAACATCGCAGGGCAGGTGAGTGCATGTGAAGCTGGCATAGCGATAATGTTCGCTACGCCAGCTATCACCATGATATCGCAGTTGCGACGGGGGCGGGGACTATCGCGCTCGGCATCGCAAGCATCGGCTTGCGATGTCGTAGTGTGCAAAGTGCCCCTTAGTGTCCGGCTGCTGCCTCCATCTTACAGGAGGAGGGCGCGTTAGTCAGGATATTGTGTTGCTCCTGAGCTTACAGGGGCAACTAAGCAGCAGGTATTTATATCTGAGCTAAGTGTGTTTATATCTAATATATCACCATATATCTATGAATTAGTGACTTCAATGTTCAGTGTATGTGTGGCGCCCCTGACCTGGTCAGGCACCACAGAGTATTGCACCCATGCGGGGACAATGCTTCCAGGTAATTTCCAAAGGCCAGGATGAGGTGCACACACAAACATATAGTGATCAGGCCTCCCACATCACCAGAGGGGACCCTTGAGTAGCCAGAAGGAGTTAACTTTCAATTCCCAGCTGGGGGTGTGTTCAGGGGCTGGTTGCTAGGAAGCAGGGCAGAGAGAGAGAGGAAGAGGGAGTCTGGAGGAAGAAGTTGAAGTGTGAGGAAGCAGGGCAGAGGAGCTCTAGAGTGTGAGACAGGTCCTGAGGAGTGCAGTAGCTGAAAGCGGGGGAGAAAGGAGTACCGTGGGTCGGCCTGAAAATCATCCAGAGAGAAGGGTGGCTGAGTACGGAGATCCCGGTATCCGAGCACACAAGGGGAACTAGGTCCCCAGTACAGGCAGCAGATCATCCAGAGCTGCTTAACCTACAGGTGGGGGGGGGGTACTTCATGCCCTCACCACGACTACACAGAGCTTGAGCCAAGCAGCAATCACCAGGCCCATAAGGGGACAGGGCCAGAAGCCATCCCACCAAGGCCACGCTGCCGGCAGACGAGCCAGAGAGAGGGGAGCAGGGTGGTAACAGCTTCCCTGGAGGGGTCCTACCACGCTTCAAGCAATGGATCCTCCTAAAACAGAAAGAGTGCAAGGAAGGCGAGTGGACAGCTACCCTCAGAACGGCCTCCTGGAATTCCTGGTTCAACCTGGTTATCACAGTGTCGCCCGGGCATCTCACCGTGACCTCCAAACAGTGAGTAAACACGTTGAAAGACTTCTTGGACTGTGTTTGAGTCATTCTGCGACCTGTGGTCCCACACACATACACCGGGGCCTGGGGCTTGCCTCACTCTCAGGGGGCTAATATACTGACTGCACCCACCATCAGCCCCAGGCATCCCTTAATCTGCAGTGGCGGTCCCCGCTGACCGCAATACTGAGAGTGGCGTCACGACAATCCTAAAATAAGGTTCCCTACCTGTGACCAGACTGTTCCATCCACGTGGAGTCCCTGAAGGTACTGCACCGACACATACTAGCGGGGCTTCACAACTTCTGGCGTCACGAACAGGATTTGGACTAGACCTGTTCAGACAGGTGACCGTGTGCCTCAGAGGTCCGACCGCAAAAATTGAACCGCCGCCATATTGCCATCTTCAAAAGCGCGCGCTGCAGCCCGCGCGAGGGAGAAGAGCACCGCCCACGAAGAGGTGTGGCCGCCCCAGAATCCCCACAATTCAGAGAGCGTACTGACCCAGGAAGTGGAAAGGGAGCGCGGGGATTTTTGAAGAAAAATGGACGCTGCAGGAGGTAATGCCCCTGGTCAGGGCGACGCAGCCCAAGCGATGCCAGCCCCCGTCGCGCTGGACGCAGCAGCGCCTGGTGCCGGTGCCGCGGTCGCAGCCGCGCCGGCTGAAATCTCCCCCATAATGCCAGTTTCCTTGCTGTATGTCCCAGGAGCGCAATGGCTGCCCCAATACGCCGGTAAAATAGACACGCTGACCGGGTTTAAGAAGAAGATCAACACCCTGCTAGACATGCACGCGATGACTGGTAAGCAGAGGGCCGCTGTGGTGCTGGGACAATTGACTGAAGCAGCAGAATTGGAAGCTGAGTCCTGGACCAATGATGACCGGGGCTCTGTTGAGACCATCTTTGCCAAACTAGCAGCTGCTTTCGAACACCGCACCGAGGGGGAGCTGAGGACGGACTTCTATAACTGCCGGCAGAAGCCCCAAGATAGCATAAGAGCCTATGCCCTCAGGCTGCAGGCTGCACTACGGGCTCTCAAGCTGGTGGACCCTGTCAGTGATCAGGAAGGAAACCGGATGATGAAGGAACAATTCTTGCGGGGCCTGCGCTCTCCTGAGGATGGGAAGCAGATGAAGCTGTGGTCCCTGGAACACCCTGACGTGGACTTTGCCATTCTGAAAGACAGGGCAGTGAAAGCACTCCAACCTCCTGTGGACACAGACCCCGTCGCACCAGCATGGCCTGCCAGTTCCACGGCTGCAGGAGCGGAATCCTCCTCGCAGGCCCTGGTAACTGCAAAAGGACTCAACACGCCAGCAGAGACCATAAATACACTATCCTCCCAGGTGCAACAGCTCACTAAGGACGTCGCACAAATCCTGAAAGCAATGCAGTTGCCCTCAGAGACCAAAGTCCCTCATCGGATCCTGCTAGCTGACAACCCAGAGGACGTCCCTTGGATGCGGAGGAGAAGAGGTCCCCCAACCCGAGGCAGGAGCAGTGATCGCTATGACTCATCTGGACAACCCATCTGTCGTCGTTGCCAGGAGGCAGGACACTATGCAAGGGCCTGTCCTTTAAACGAGCCAAACCTGGGGCCGGGGGCCAGTCCTCAGGATTAAGAAGATCAGGCCCAAGTCGCTGCTGTGATCAGTACGTGGGTGGACGTCCTGTCCTGTCCATTGTCCTGGACGGGATCCCTACCCCGGCATTATTGGACACCGGCTCTCAGGTAACCACGATCCCGTATGTCCTTTATCGTAGGTTTTGGTCGGACGACGAACTCCGACCCCCGGACCCCTCCATCACCATCTATGCTGCCAACGGACAACCTATAGGCCAGATTGGGGTCAAAGAGGTAACCATAAAGGTGGGAAGGCAGGAAATGAAGGGACAAGGACTGATTGTTGTGGACACTGATATTAGAGAAAGGAACCCGCAAATGATTTTAGGCACTAATGTCATAGAAAATTGCCTAGGGGAAGTGTTGTTGTTGCTTCACCAGATTGTTGAAGGTGCTGAGGGCAGGTCGCAAAGAGCCTTGCAAAAGGAGATCCGAATCATTCTGAGGAAGCAACAGGTAAAACAGGCTGGCGGTGAGATTGGTAGTGTACGGGTGATGGATGCTAACCCCATTGTGATACCCCCACGGAGTGAAATGATGATGTGGTGTAGAGCAGCGGTAGGTCTCAGAGGACAAGATTACCAGGCTGTACTAGAGCCCACTCATTCAGACCACTGGCCCACGATTCTGACAGCCAGGGGGGTAGTTGATGTACACAAGGGACGAGTGCCTGTACGAGTGTTGAACTGTGGGGAGGAGGAAGCCAGACTACCAAGGTACGCTACCATAGCCAAACTGTTTACATGCTCAGATGACGCCATAACACCTGTAGGTCCCCTGACACAAGCTGACTCAAAAGAGGGCGAGACCTCCCAAAAGCAGTTAGAGGATTGGTGCCAGAAACTACACGTGGGGACTGACTCTACACCCGACTACCAGAAACATGGGGTTTACAGGGTCGTGCAGGAATACGAGCAGGTCTTTAGTAAGAACCCACTAGACTTTGGTAGGATCAAAGGGGTGCAACATCACATATCCACAGGCAGTCATCCTCCCATTAAGGAAAGACATAGGCCTATTCCACCAGCCCATTACCAGCGCACAAAGGACATGCTGAAGGACATGAAGGAGGCAGGAGTCATAAGGGACAGTTGTAGCCCCTGGGCGGCTCCCCTGGTCCTGGTAAGAAAGAAGGATGGCACGATGAGGATGTGTGTGGATTACAGACGGATAAATCAGATAACACACAAGGATGCCTACCCTTTGCCAAGGATAGAGGAATCCCTCGCTGCCTTGAAAGCCTCTAACTACTTTTCTACCCTAGATCTTACTAGTGGCTACTGGCAAGTATCTGTAGCAGAAGAAGATCGGGAGAAGACGGCCTTCACCACCCCAATGGGCCTCTGTGAGTTCAACAGCATGCCATTTGGACTCTGCAATGCCCCCGGGACCTTCCAGAGGCTTATGGAATGCTGCCTAGGGCACCTCAACTTTGAAACCGTCCTGCTCTACCTGGATGATGTCATCGTGTACTCCAAGACCTACGAGGACCACCTGAAACACCTGGCTGAAGTCTTTGAAGCACTATCCCGATATGGAATGAAGCTGAAACCATCCAAGTGCCATTTACTGAAGCCAAAGGTCCAGTACCTAGGTCACGTGGTCAGTGCAGAAGGAGTAGCACCGGACCCAGAGAAGGTCACAGTCATCCAGGAATGGCCCACACCTACTACCGTCCGGGAGGTACGTCAGTTCCTTGGCTTGGTAGGCTACTACAGAAGGTTCATCAAGGGCTACACGAAAATGGCAGCGCCTTTGCAAGAGCTCCTGGTAGGCCACCCAAAGAAGAGAGGAAAGATCTCCGGCCCGCCATTTCACTGGGGAGAAGCAGAAGAACACTCCTTCAGACAAATGAAAGGGGCCTTGACGGGTGAAGAGATCCTAGCCTACCCTGACTACGGTCTGCCATTCGTACTGTACACAGATGCCAGTAATGTGGGACTGGGAGCAGTGCTTTCACAGGTGCAGGGAGGCAAAGAGCGTGTGATTGCTTACGCCAGCAGGAAGCTCAGGCCTACTGAAAGAAACCCGGAGAATTATAGCTCATTCAAGCTAGAGTTCCTGGCCATGGTATGGGCTATCACAGAGCGGTTCAAGCACTACCTGGCAGCCACCAAATTCACTGTCTTCACGGACAACAACCCCCTGACCCACTTGGATACTGCTAAATTGGGTGCCATGGAGCAGCGTTGGGTAGCCCGACTGGCGAATTATGACTTTACTGTCAAGTATCGAGCTGGCCGCAAGAACGGCAACGCAGATGCTCTGTCCAGGATGCCTCACCTAGCAGACGAGGGTGAAGATGTAGATGATCTTGAAGAGATTGAGCTGCCAGCGTTCCATCGCCATGGAGCAAAACAGTGTCGGCAGTCGCGTGCCAACCGCCAAGAGGTGACCCTGAACCCACTACCTCACTACAACTGGAAGGAGACCCAGGAAAATGATCCAGCGGTAGGCTTGGTAAAGAAACTGATCAGCCAGCCGGGCGCCAGCCTTGACAAAGGAGCCCCACCTGAGGCACAGTACCTATGGAAGGAGAGGGGTCGATTATTCATCTATCAAGACAAACTTTACAGGAGCATCATTGACCCGAGGACGCATGAGAAGGTGTGGCAAGTGATTGTACCACAGAAGGATACGAGGATGGTGCTAGAAGCCTATCACAATGGTGCAGGCCACTTTGGTTGGAAGAAACTGGAGGCCCTACTTAAAGTAAGATTCTACTGGGTGGGTATGAGATCTGCCCTAGAGAAGTGGTGTCGAAACTGCGGGCCCTGCAATCTTAGAAGAAAAGACCAGCACAGCCAGAGAGCACCACTCCAGCCAATCCAAACTAAACGGCCTCTGGAGATCGTGGCCCTGGACCATGTAAAGTTGGCACCCAGCAGACAAGGCTACAACTACGCTCTCACTATGGTTGACCACTACTCCAGATTCCTGGTGGTAGTACCAGTCAAGGACTTGACAGGTCAAACTGCAGCCAAAGCTTTCCAAACACACTTCTGTCGACCACATGGCTATCCAGATCAAGTGCTCACTGACCAAGGACCAGCCTTTGAAGCTGAAGTGTTTAAGGAGTTTTGTAACCTATACGGCTGCCAGAAGATCCGTACTACGCCTTACCATCCTCAGACCAATGGCATGTGTGAGAAGATGAACCACATCATTCTCGACCTTCTGAAGACGCTCCCACTAGAAGAACGAAGTCAGTGGCCGGAAAAACTGCCCGATCTAGTGGACATGTATAACAACATCCCTGTGAGTTCCACGAACTGCACACCGGCATATCTGATGAGGGCCAGACCAGGGAGATTGCCAGTAGATCTGGAAATGGGAGTTGAGACCCCTGAAGACCATCAACAAGGTGCTGATTGGGATTCCAACCGCCAAGCCCAATACAAGAAAGTACAAGAGTGTGTGGAGCGAAGCCTGACTCAGCAACGTGAGAAACAAGAAAAGGCCTACAATCGAAAAGCACCTGCTGTTCCTTTGATGCCAGGAGATATAGTTCTCAAAAGAAAGAGAAGACGTCATAAACTTGACAATCACTGGGAAGAAGAACCCTATACTGTGTTACCATCGACGCTTAGCAATGAAAAGACATGCCTTATCAGCAAAGATGGAGGAAAAACAACAGCTGTCGTTTCTAGAGATCGCTTAAAGAAATGTCCTGAACAACTAAGAATCCCTGAAGAAATTCCCAACCCTTTGCCAGTTCAAGAACCAAAAGAAAAGATGATCCATACTGTACTTGGAGATTTTCCAGCAAGTTGGCCTCAATACAATGGAGCAGTAGTTATTCCGGTTATTACATTCCCTCAATCTGGAGAAGTAAGAGACCCAGAAGAACCTGTTCAGAACCTGGAAGAGCCAAATGTAGCTGAAGCAGAAGACCATGCACTGGTATCAATACCTAGTACACCTATTATTCACATCGAGACACATACATCGGGTGGGAGGACACAACCTCAGACAGATGACAGCATAGTACTGCGTAGATCAACCCGCAGCAACTTTGGTCAGCTCCCATTACGCTATAGAGAGAGTACAGTTTAGTTCAAAGTGACGGTATGAAATGTAATGTTTAACCTGTTTACAGTTAGGTAACGTTTAAGCGAAATGTGCCCACAAGGACTATTGTGAGACCTCCTTAAAATGTTAGACCACTGGTTATGAACTGGCTTTAACCACAAACTTTGCATTGTAAAAAGTTGCCTCCTTGGTATCAACCCCAGAGTCTGCCTGCTGAGGGGCATGGCTCTGCACCAACAAGGGGGCACGCCTGTTTATGGGGCCTGCCCTCCAACACTCGGAAGCGGGTACGCCTGTTTATGGGGCCTACCTTACACCACTCTCCTCAGGAGAGGAAGATTGGAGGAAAGGTCTGGGGAATGTGATGGCCCAGCCCTGGTCACCAAAAGGACCGGCGACCTACCTCCTGGAGGTTTTTGGGTGGGGTTCGGACATGTGGGTGGTTGGTGGTGGAATGGTACCTGGTATGTTTAAATGTAAATAATTGCCCCTGTGTGGGAAAAGTTTGTATTTACCTTTTCTCTTGTCTTTGCAGCCCGAGGACGTGCTGATGATAACCAAGGGGGAATGTGGCGCCCCTGACCTGGTCAGGCACCACAGAGTATTGCACCCATGCGGGGACAATGCTTCCAGGTAATTTCCAAAGGCCAGGATGAGGTGCACACACAAACATATAGTGATCAGGCCTCCCACATCACCAGAGGGGACCCTTGAGTAGCCAGAAGGAGTTAACTTTCAATTCCCAGCTGGGGGTGTGTTCAGGGGCTGGTTGCTAGGAAGCAGGGCAGAGAGAGAGAGGAAGAGGGAGTCTGGAGGAAGAAGTTGAAGTGTGAGGAAGCAGGGCAGAGGAGCTCTAGAGTGTGAGACAGGTCCTGAGGAGTGCAGTAGCTGAAAGCGGGGGAGAAAGGAGTACCGTGGGTCGGCCTGAAAATCATCCAGAGAGAAGGGTGGCTGAGTACGGAGATCCCGGTATCCGAGCACACAAGGGGAACTAGGTCCCCAGTACAGGCAGCAGATCATCCAGAGCTGCTTAACCTACAGGTGGGGGGGGGGTACTTCATGCCCTCACCACGACTACACAGAGCTTGAGCCAAGCAGCAATCACCAGGCCCATAAGGGGACAGGGCCAGAAGCCATCCCACCAAGGCCACGCTGCCGGCAGACGAGCCAGAGAGAGGGGAGCAGGGTGGTAACAGCTTCCCTGGAGGGGTCCTACCACGCTTCAAGCAAAGGATCCTCCTAAAACAGAAAGAGTGCAAGGAAGGCGAGTGGACAGCTACCCTCAGAACGGCCTCCTGGAATTCCTGGTTCAACCTGGTTATCACAGTGTCGCCCGGGCATCTCACCGTGACCTCCAAACAGTGAGTAAACACGTTGAAAGACTTCTTGGACTGTGTTTGAGTCATTCTGCGACCTGTGGTCCCACACACATACACCGGGGCCTGGGGCTTGCCTCACTCTCAGGGGGCTAATATACTGACTGCACCCACCATCAGCCCCAGGCATCCCTTAATCTGCAGTGGCGGTCCCCGCTGACCGCAATACTGAGAGTGGCGTCACGACAATCCTAAAATAAGGTTCCCTACCTGTGACCAGACTGTTCCATCCACGTGGAGTCCCTGAAGGTACTGCACCGACACATACTAGCGGGGCTTCACATATGTGTGCTGTATATATCCAGTGTGTGAGTCTTGTGTACGGCGTGTGTGAATGCTGTATACCGATTGTGAGTGCTGCATACAGGGTGAGTGCTGTATACAGCGTGTCGCATGTCTGAGTGCTGTGTAAGGCGTGTGAGTGCTGTATGTGGTATGTGAGTGCTGTATACAGCGTGTCTCATCTGAGTGCTGTGTACAGCGTGTGAGTGCTGTATAAGCATGTCGTGTGTGAGTGCTGTATATGATATGTGAGTGCTGTATATGATATGTGAGTTCTGTATATGATATGTGAGTGCTGTATACAGCGTGTCACATGTGAGTGCTGTGTACAGGGTGTGAGTGCTGTGTATGGCTTGTGAGTTCTGTATACGGTATGTGAGTGCTGTAAACAGCATGTTGCGTGTGTGAGTGCTGTGTACAGGGTGTGAGTGCTGTGTACGGCATACAGTATGTCCAATGCATGTGTACTGTATATGGCCAGTGTTTGTCGTGTGCAGAATACAATATGACCAGTGTGTCAAGGCTGTGTGCAGTATACGCCCATTGTGTGAGTACAATGTACTGTATACTGCCAGTGTGTCAGAGTTGTGTGCAGTATATAGCCAGTGTGTCATGCCTGTGTACAGTATATGTCCAGTGTGTCATGGCTGTGTGTGGTATATGGCCAGTCATGGCTGTGTGCGGTATATGACCAGTGTGTCATGGCTGTGTGCGGTATATGGCCAGTGTGTCATGGCTGTGTGCGGTATATGGCCAGTGTGACAGATCTGTGTGCAGTATATGGCCAGTGTATCATGGCTGTGTGCGTTATATGGCCAGTGTGTCATGGCTGTGTGCAGTATATGGCCAGTGTGACAGATCTGTGTGCAGTATATGGCCAGTGTATCATGACTGTGTGTAGTATATGATCAGTGTATCATGGCTGTGTGCAGTATATGATCAGTGTATCATGGCTGTGTGCCTTATATGGCTAGTGTGTCATGGCTGTGTGCGGTATATGATCAGTGTATCATGGCTGTGTGTGTTATATAGTCAGTGTGTCAAGGCTGTGTGCGGTATACGGTCACTGTGTCATGGCTGTGTGCGGTATACAGTCAGAGTATCATGGCTGTGTGCGGTATACGGTCAGTGTATCATGGCTGTGTGCGGTATACGGTCACTGTATCATGGCTGTGTGCAGTATAAGGTCAGTGTGTCATGGCTCTGTGCGTTATATGGTCAGTGTGTCATGGCTGTGTGCGGTATATGGTCAGTGTGTCATGGCTCTGTGCATTATATGGGCAGTGTGTCATGGCTGTGTGCGGTATATGGTCAGTGTGTCATGGCTGTGTGTAGTATATGGTCAGTGTGTCATGGCTGTGTGTAATATACGGTCAGTGTCATGGCTGTGTTCAGTATATGGCCAGTGTGTCATGGCTGTGTTCGGTATGTGGCCAGTGTGTCTGATCGGCCGGGGTCCGGCACCTGGCACTCTCGCCAATTGGCTGTTTTTACGGGAATCTGTCAGGTGCAATATGCACCCAGGACCATGAGTAGATCAGGGTGTATATTTCTAATCCCTGCCTAAGAGTCCCTGTATACACTAGCATAGATAAAGAGGTCTATAGAAAAAGTATTTCTAAAGATCTTATATCGTATGCTAATGAGCGCGGGGACTAGTCCCCAGGGCGTTACTTCCCTGGCTAGTGGGCTCCATTAGCATGGTAATACACCCCTGTGGGCCCCTGTCTGCCCCTGTGGGTGTGCGTGCTATCATGCTAATGAATACGCAGCATTAGAGGATGATCACTCACCTCTCCGCTGCTGTTGCCGCCTGACGCTGGATTTCAGCTCAGCGCACATGACCCTGGAGTTTCAGTAATGCGCACTACTTCAGTTTGAAGCCAAGACGCGTACACCTGGCTTCATAGTGTACATGGCTAAAACTTCGGGGTCATGCACACTGAGCCGAAATCCAGCGTCAGGTGGCGATGACAGCATCGCATACGATAAAACATCTTTAGAAGTACTTTTTGTAAAGATCTCTTTATCTATGCTGGTGTATACAGGGACGGTTAGGCAGGGATTAGCAATGTGTATCCAGAACTACTTGTGGTTCTGGTGCATATCGCACCTGACAGGTTCACTTTAAATATCGACGACAGCAGCAGCCGGCTAGAAGGCTCAATTCCAGATCTGCTCTGTCTTCTGATAGTGGCCGCGGCCAGGTACTGTACATCTGTTCCCATGCTAATCAATGAGATGGATGTGCAGTACTTAGCATAATTATGCTCACATGGCCTCCACTCTTGCCACTGGCATGGGAGAATCCTAAAAGTGTGCAGAGCATGCTTTGTGAGAATTCAGAAGCCTGCAGTCACCTAGAGTCACTGCAGACTTTCATCATAAAAAATTAAGCATTGTAGCCCAATGCTAACAACGTATAATATACTCACTGTCAGGATTCAGCTCCGCTCGCTGTTTCCAGCAATCATCACATTGCCGCACCACTCATATGCAAGTCTTATATTTAGTCATGTGACAATTAGCGTCTCTTTCTACTTCTGGTTTTCAGTGAAGATTAATAGAGTAAAGGTGGCTTTACACGCTACGAGATCGCTAAAGTGATCGCTAAAGCGATCTCGTTGAGGTCACGGATTTTGTGACGCACATCCGGCCGCTTTAGCGATGTCATTGTGTGTGACACCTATGAGCGATTTTGATTAGTCGGAAAAACGTTCAAAATTGCTCATCGGTGACATGCTCCCCTCTTCCCAATTTTTGTTGCTGCTGCAGTAAAGATGTTGTTTGTCGTTCCTGCGGCAGCACACATCGCTGTGTGTGACGCCGCTGGAATGACAAACATCTCCTTACCTGCGTCCACCGGAAAAGGAGGAAGGAAGGAGGTGGGCGGCATGTTCCGGCCGCTCATCTCCTCCCCTCCTTTTCTATTGGGCGGCGGTTCAGTGATGCTGCTGTGACGTCGCTGTGACGCTGAACGAACCGCCCCCTTAGAAAGGAGGCGGTTCGCCGGTCACAGCGACGTCGCAGAGCAGGTAAGTAGTGTGACGCTGCCGTAGCGATAATGTTCGCTACGGCAGCAATCACCACATATCGGCCGTACGATAGAGGCAGGTGCTATCACGTTAGACATCACTAGTATCGGCTAGCGATGTCGCAGCGTGTAAAGCCCGCATTAGGCTGAAGCCACATGAGGATTAGTGCGAGTCCTTGCATGACACTCGGCTCACGCTCGCAGCACAGCAGGAGCCTAGGGTCATACGACTGTGGTCCGATCGTGCGATCAGACCACAGCTGCAGTGGGGAGGGCTGGCGCTGCGGAGGGGAGGGCTGGAATTTTTCTCCCTCACTCCTCCATTGCCGGCTGATGCGAGAATCACACAGCAGTCGCGTTACGCCGGTGTAACACGAGTGCAGTGCGATGTTTCTCTCGCCCCATAGACTTGTATGGTTGCGAGTGAAACAGGATCGCATTACACTCACAGCATGCTGCGACTGTTTTCTCGGTCCGATTAGGGCACATAGAGTAATATTGGTCCAAGTAGAATGCGATTTTATCGCATTCCACTTGCTCCGTTTTTTTTTCTCCCCGTGTCTGCTAGGCCTTAGGAAGAGCAGCTCGTCTGCACATGACTAAATGTGCAAATCATATATGAATGAGCGGCCACATGACGACTACCCAAACCGCGGGGCGCGGGGGGGGCACCAAACAGGATTATTGCCCCGTGTACCAGAAAGCCTAGATACTCCTCTGCACAGACCGACAATGGAGGATATGGGAGGGATTAATCCCTCCCTCTCCTCCACAGCTGTGATCCGATCTCAGGAACAGCCAAAGTTGCATAACAATCGGCCCATGCTTGCAGCAGAGCGGGAGTCAGGGGTCATTAGCATATCACAATATCACATCCAATGGTCTTACATCAGAAGCAATACGCAAGTGTGACTCCAGCCTTAGGAGAAGTCTGTAATTCATATATCAAAAGAACTTTGTTATGCTCGCGAGTGTGAGTGGGAGTGGACCCACTGGGCCGCAGCAATGGCTCGACCAGAGGGATGTAACTAAGCGACTACCTCGTTTTCACTAGAGCCACTGATGGTGAGGATAGGTTTATGATTGACAGACATTTCAGCACCAAATTTGGTGGAGATGGAGGTGGCAGAAAACCGAATCAAAACGACGTCAAAACCATTTTTGTTCATTTTTTGCCAAGAGATGCAGATTTAAGTGTAGAAATTTTTACACCATATTCCTGTACCCAATTTACACCTCCGGCAAAAAAAAAAATCACATCACTATCGCATCAAAACCAGATGGTGTTTTGATGAGTTTTTTTGCCTGGAGGTATACATTGGGTGCAGGAATATGGTGTAGAAATTTCAGCACCAAATCTGCATCTCTTGGCAAAAAAAACCTCGGTTTTCTGCCAGGAGATGCAGGTCTGTGAACTCAGTGACCTCAACTGAGGTGTGTGTATTATATTTAATATCTAAAGGATTTTTTTGATGTTTGTGTTTATTTATCTTTTCACTTACAAGTTAGTAATGGGGGGGGGGTCTTATAGATGCCTCCCACTACTAACCTAGCTGTGTGGCATGGCGCATTGTCCTTTTCAGTTTTGCCCAACACCTGGTCGTCTAATGGTTAGATGGAGACCTGGAGAGGCGTACAAGCCACAGTGTCTTGCACCCACTGTGAAATTTGGTGGAGGATCGGTGATGATCTAGGGATGCTTCAGCAAGGCTGGAATTGGGCAGATTAAACTTTGCAAAGGACGTATGAATCAAGCCGCATACAAGGTTATCCTGGAAAAACAGTTGCTTCCTTCTGCTCAGGCAATGTACCCCAACTCTGAGGACTGTTTTTTTCCAGCAGGACAATGTGCCATGCCACACAGCTAGGTCAAGCAATGTGAGGATGAAGGACCACCACATTAAAACCCTGTCACAGCCAGCCCAATCTCCAGACCTGAACCCCATGGAAAACCTCTGGAATGTAATCAAGAGGTAGATGGATAGTCACAATCCATCAAACAAAGAACTGCTTAAATTTTTGCACCAGGAGTGGCATAAGGTCACCCAAAAGCAGTGTGAAAGACTGGTGGCAAGCAGCCAAGACGCAAAAAAGCTGTGATTAAAAATCATGGTTATTCCACAAAATATTGATTTTTGAACTCTTCCTGAGCTAAAACATTATTAGTATTATTGTTTCTAAATGATTATGAACTTGTTTTCTTTGCATTATTTGAGGTCTGAAAGCAATGCATTTTTTTGTTATTTTGACCATTTCTCAATTTCAGAAAATAAATACAAAACGTATTGTTTGGAAATTCGGAGACGTTGTCAGTAGTTTATAGAATAAAAGAACAATTTACATTTTACTCAAAAAATCTAAAGAGAAAAATCAGAAAAACTGACAATTTTGCAGTGGTCTTTTTATTTTTGCCAGAGCTCTATATGTATACCATGTAAGAGAGGGTGAATAAATTAGCCAATGCAAAAATTGTCACTACAAATATAAGGTTAGGGGAGATAGCGAGATCCATATAAGAAAGAGGACGGCACTCACCAGGATCCAGGAAATTCTTTATTTAGTCGGTGCAATAAAAAGGCAGGAGTAGAGCTCTCAGCAGGCCCCCTCACCGTTGACGGATGCTTCGCGTACTCACCTTGTGAAGGGAGGGATACCCTCTCTAAACCTGCAAAACGCTATGTGTTCGGAACGCCACTGTGCACATTACAAACGTGATCGATCAGGGACCCTTTTCCCAATATTACTGAATTGTAATGCTCTTTGAACCTGACATATATCGGTCGGATGGTCTTGCTGATATAAAAATGACCACAACTACAGAGCACAATATAGACAACAAATTTTGTTCTGCAAGAAATAAAATGTCTCACATGATGTGAAAAAGGGCCAATTTTTATAGGATTACCTGTAAAATGTAAATGACAAAATCTACAGCTTCCGCATCTATAGTTACCAACCGGACTGCTTTTTTTAACCATGTTAGGCCCCTTTCACACGTCAGTGATTCTGGGACATTTGTGCTTTTTTAAAAACGTACCAGAATCACTGACATACCCAGACCCATTATAATCAATGGGTTTGCTCACACATCAGTGATTTTTCACTGAACGTGTCTCCGTGCAGCGTACACCCTTGGCCGTGATTCTGCACGGAGACATGTCAGTTTTTGTCTGGCATCACTGATGACCCACGGACCACACTATGGTGTGATCCATGTGTGATCAGTGACACACGTACAAGAAAATCACGGACATATTAAATATTCAAAATTTTCAACTTACCTTGCCTGCGATTCGCTGTGCCTGCTCCGCTCTCGGCAGCTCCTGTCTGGCTCATGAATTTTCATGAGAGCAGGAAATGCCGACCAGGAAGTAGGTGCTGAGAGCGGTGGGCGGACGCTGCAGACCCGAGGAGATCAGCACCATGGACAGCAGCAGTGAAGGCAGGTGAGTAATGTCCATGTGCAATCACGGGATCACGGCTCACTGATCGCACATGGACAACCCACGTGTGCCGTGAAACACGGAACATGGAGGGACATGTGCGTGTTTTACACGTCAGTGAAGAACGTCAGTGTTTTTCACTGACGTGTGAAACGGGCCTAAGGGGATGGACAATTCTATTTTTTACCAAAGCATCCTTTAAGTTATTACATCTCCGGTAGGTGACCAAAGGTCCGGAAGCGGTCATCTCTTTCAGGTCATCATCTTGTTCTAAGATGTGCCAATTGTTGTACAGAACATTTTTAATTTTTGATTCCAAGGGGCCAAACTTAAAATTAAAAATAAACCTGTTGCGTCTTATTTGACTTTTTTTACGGAACCTTCAGTGGCGCCAATTTCCCTCTCATGAGCCTATTTATCCACACATTTGTTAAAGGAGGACTCTATAACTTGATCAGGGTAACCCCTCTCTTTCAGTCTAAGGCGGGCTTTGCACACTACGACATCGCAGGTGCGATGTCGGTGGGGTCAAATTGAAAGTGACGCACATCCGGCATCGCATGCGACATCGTACTGTGTAAAGCCTAGATGATACGCAAAATCGTCGTAATCGTATCATCAGTGCAGCGTCGGCGTAATCCATATTTACGCTGACGCGACGGTTCGATGTTGTTCCTCGCTCCTGCGGCAGCACACATCGCTGTGTGTGAAGCCGCAGGAGCGAGGAACATCTCCTACCGGCGTCACCGCGGCTTCCGTAGGATATGCGGAAGGAAGGAGGTGGGCGGGATGTTTACATCCTGCTCATCTCCGCCCCTCCGCCGCTATTGGCCGCCTGCCGTGTGACATCGCTATGACGCCGCACGACCCGCCCCCTTAGGAAGGAGGCGGGTCGCCGGCCACAGCGACGGTCGCAGGGCAGGTGAGTGCGTGTGAAGTTGGCGTAGCGATAATTTTCGCTACGCCAGCTATCACACGATATCGCACCTGCGATGGGGGCGGGGACTATTGCGTGCGACATCGCAGCATCGGCTTGCGATGTCGCATTGTGCAAAGCCCGCCTAAGTTTCAGATCAGTGGCCTGTTATAAAAAAACCCCTATCATCGCTGAAAACGCGTCTTTATACGCTACAATATACCTAACGATGTGTCGGCAGCGTCACGTCGTAAGTGACGCACATCCGGTATCGTTAGTGATATTGTAGTGTGTGACACCTACGTGCGACCATGATTGTGTGTTCAAACGTTGATCGCATACATGTCGTTCAAAATCTAAAAATTGAACGTCTGGTTGTTCATTGTTCCCGAGGCAGCACACGTCGCTCCGTGTGACACTCCGGGAACGATGAACATATCTTACCTGCGTCCCGCCTGTAATGCGGAAGGAAGGAGGTGGGCGGGATGTTTATGTCCCACTCATCTCCGCCCCTCCGCTTCTATTGGCCGGCCGCTGTGTGACGTCCACTCCAACTGTCACTGAACTCAGACTTAACTAAACTGATTGTACTTCCTGCCCCGGGCTCTCCAGACCCCAAAGTGGACATTTCCTTCCGTCTGGTCCCGCCCACTGGTGTGCCTGTCTTCCCCTGGGGGAGGTGACTAGGGTTTCTGGTTGGCTGCGTGTAACCTAGGTGAGGGAAGGTGTTATGCGGGGGCCAAAAGACTGCTTTACACGCTACAAAATCTCTTAAGCGATGTCGTTAGGGTCACTGATTTTGTGACGCACATCCAGCCGCTTTAGCGATGTCGTTGCGCGTGACACATATGTGCGATCTGAAAAGGTTGCAAAATCATTCGAAAACGCATATTGCTGACATGCTCCTCTATTCTCAATTATCGTTGCTGTGGCGCCCTGGACTAGCCAGTTCGTCACAAGTAAGGCACCAACACACCCCACACCCCCAGACAGGTCCATTAGCCAGACACAAACCCTTGTTGCCTCCCTCCAGGGGCTGATGTCCACACCAGGGGGGGTGGAGCCAAGTAGTTGGCCCCACCCACTGAGGAGTTCACAGTCCTGGAGACAGGAACAGTAGCGAGAGTAGTTTGAGGAGTTGAAGTGAACGGAGCTGCTGTAGGTGTCCGGGTCGGAGCCCGGGCACTTCCAGCAAGGTTGGCAGACGGTGGTGGCCGTCTGCAGGAGAGGTGGACCGACGTGACACCGTAGGACCGGGGTCGGGCGGTGGCCCGCCGGTACCAAACCGTGGAACGAAGTGAAGCCAGCACACACAGGCAGGGCCATCGGTCCCCGACTAGGCTTGGAGTCGCCGAAATTAGTCAAAAGCCTAGAGTGACAGGAACCCCAAGGGTCCCCTAACTACCAAAGTCCCGTTAGAAGGCAACCGTCCGCACCGAGAGGATAGACAGCTACCGCCAGAGGCTAAAGATCCGAGGGCCAGTGCCTGCGGCCAAACGGGCTCCTCTGGCACCAACAAGCCAGGGAGCGGACCACCGCTGGGAACCCAGCGTGGTCGAACAGTACACCAGGGGGCAGGGAAAGACAGCCGCCATCACCTGTCCGGGGAGAGGAACACTGCAGCCGGCTGCGGGACCCGTCTATCCATCCGTTTGGCTTACCGGAGACTTTGCCTGTCATTGCCTGAGTGAATACACCTGCGCCATCCGGCACCGCGCCGCGCTGTCCCTGCAACCCTGCACCTGACCCATCCTGCCTCCCCGTCACAACACGAGGCCCCGGGACCACCAACACCTACCCACGGAGGGGGAAAATAACACCTCGGCTGCTCCCTACCAACGCTCCCGGGATCCCCGTCACCAGCAGCGGTGGTGCCCACCTTCACCACACACCGTGGGTGGCGTCACGGACTCCATTCCCCAAACAAACCTCCCCTTTTCACTCACGGGCGAGGAGCGCCGCTCGAGTCCCCAGATCCGGCCCACCGCTCGAACCACCGAGCAGCAGCAGCAGCGCCGGACCCGAGCGTGAGGGAGCGCAGCGCCCCGCCGCCCACGACATTGCTACTGCAGGTACGATGTTTGTCGTTCCTGCGGCAGCATACATCGCTATGTGTGACACCGCAGGAACGAGGAACCTCACCTTACCTGCGTCCCGCCGGCGACGTCGCTATGCAGGTAAGTATGGGTGCGTGCGATGTTGTGCGCCACGAGCAGCGATTTGCCCGTGACGCACAACCGATGGGGGCGGGTACGCATGCTAGCGATCCCGCTAGCAAGATCGCAGCGTGTAAAGCGGCCCTAAGTGTGAATACCTTTGCGTCACATTTTCACAAAGTGAGGAGGTTGGTGCGGCAGTCTCCTGTGGATTTGAAAAGGTTAGGGGAGGATGACCTTGATGGGCCCTAATACCAGCCCAAAATATTAAGATCCCCTGAAAATTGCCAAAACAGTAGAAACAGTCCATAAGTTGAACCATTCTGGAAACTACACCTCTCAAGGAATTCATCTAGGGGTGTAGTGAGCATGAATGTATGAATTAGTGTAAAGTGAAGTGTCATGGATGCCATTTGATGTTTTTGATCCTGATTTATTTAAAGGGGTTGTCCGGGACTTTTGGTTCACATAGGGGCAAATGTGCTATACACGGCCACTATATAGTTGAGCTTTGCTGTGCAGCTCCGCACCTGAGCACATCCGGCCTCCGCCTCCGGCAGCAGCTGAACTGTGTATGTTCATTCATGCTGGATCATCTAGGAATTAATATTTTACTTTATAATCCAAGTAATGTGATAACATTTGATAGAAGGGAGCACTAATATTAGGGGAGTCTCCCAAATCCTCACTGAGGAAACTCATGGTAATATATAACAGTACAGGAACTTACCCAAGGACATAAAACCTGCTGGACTAGGTGTGAAGGAGTGGGCAAAATTACGTGTCATGTAGCAAATAAATATTTCAAAGAAATCCAACAATTCTGTCAACCGGGGTGAAATATTTAACAGAAGAATGAAGCAAAACATCTATAAATTCCTACTCCACACTCTTCCCACAGTGAGCACGGTTTATACACAGGTTATGTCAGCTGTAACTACTATCGTACCTTACCCAGGGCTGTATTTTGCCTTCGTGCTGCCCTAGGCTCTTTAAGTGGTCGCGCCCCTTAGTGACAACGTAACACTGAGTTTTCGCACACGACCACTTTTTAAGGCAGATCTACTCTGTAAAACACTTGAAAAAGTATCAATGAGAAACGAAGGGCACTAACCCCCCCCCCCCAATGGGGATCACCACAGGCACATCAAAACATAATGAGTATAAAATATTCCCACCACACCGTCCCCACTTATATACTGTGACTGTCACACTGCCCCTGATAAACTACACACTGCCCTCCCTTATAAATTATATCCACCACACCTTCCTCAATTATGAAATATGATCTGCACATTGACCTCACATCATGCTGCCCCCTCCTCACAATGTCCCATGCATGCTGCCCCCTCCTCACAATGTCTTATAAATGCTGCCCCTCCTCACCATGACCCATGCATACTGCCCCTCCTCACAATTTCCCATGCATCCTGCCCCCTCCTCACAATGTCCCATGCATGCTGCCCCCTCCTCACAATGTCCCATGCATGCTGCCCCCTCCTCACAATGTCCCATGCATGCTGCCCCCTCCTCACAGTGTCCCATGCATGCTGCCCCTCTCCATGAGCTCCTAATGCTGCCTTCCTCTTTTCCATAATGACACCTCCATGCTGCCCCATTCATCATACTAAGACCACCACACTAACGATTATGCTGAGACACCCCCCCCACACACACACACACTACCCCACTCTTGATATTGACTCCCCTACATTGCTCCACTTCATACTGAGCCCACACATGCTGCCCCTTCTCCATAATGAGCTCCCAATGCTGCCCCCCTTTCATTCTGAGTCCTTACACTGCCCGCCATCGATTTTGTCATTGCACTATCCCTCAACCCTTGTCCTCTGTCTCTAGCATTGGCCCCTCTCTCCCAATCCCCCAGCAGCAGCCTCTCTCCCTCGTCTCCAGCAGCAGCCTCTCCCCCAGCATCAACCTCTCTCCCCCCAGCGTCCCCCAGCATCAGCCTCTCTCCCCCCAGGCTCCCCCAGCTTCAGCCTCTCTCCCCCAGCTTCCCCCAGCATCAGCCTCTCTTCCCCCAGCTTCCCCCAGCATCAGCCTCTCTCCCCCAGCTTCCCCCAGCATCAGCCTCTCTCCCCCAGCTTCCCCCAGCATCAGCCTTTCTGAACCAAGCATCAGCCTCTCTGCCCCCAGCATCAGCCTCTCTTCTCCCAGCCTCCCCCAGCATCAGCCTCTCTCCTCCCAGCCTCCCCCAGCATTAGCCTCTCTCCTCCCAGCCTCCCCCAGCATCAGCCCCCCCTCAGCATAAGCCTCCCTCCACCCAGCCTCCCCCAGCATCAGCCTCCCTCCTCCCAGCTTCCCCCAGCATCAGCCTCCCTCCTCCCAGCCTCCCCCAGCATCAGCCTCTCTCCTCCCAGCCTCCCCCAGCATCAACCTCCCTCAGCATCAGCCTCCCTCCTCCCAGCCTCCCCCAGCGTCAGCCTCCCCCAGCATCAGCCTCCCCCCTCCTAGCCTCCCCAAGCATCAGCCTCCTCCCTCCCAGCCTCCCCTAGCATCAGCCTCCCTCAGCATCAGCCTCCCTCCTCCCAGCCTCCCCCAGCGTCAGCCTCCCCCCTCCTAGCCTCCCCCAGCATCAGCCTCCCCCCTCCTAGCCTCCCCCAGCATCAGCCTCCCCCAGCATCAGCCTCCCCCCTCCCAGCCTCTCCCAGCATCAGCCTCCCCAAGATTCAGCCTCTCTCCTCCCAGCCTGCCCCAGCATCAGCCTCCCTCCTCCCAGCCTCCCCCAGCATTAGCCTCCCCCAGCATCAGCCTCCCTTAGCATCAGCCTCCCTCCTCCCAGCCTCCCCCAGCGTCAGCCTCCCCACTCCTAGCCTCCCCCAGCATCAGCCTCCCTCCTCCTAGCCTCCCCCAGCATCAGCCTCCCCCCTCCCAGCCTCCCCCAGCATCAGCCTCCTCCCTCCCAGCCTCCCCCAGCATCAGACTCTCTCCTCCCAGCCTCCCCCAGTATCAGCTTCTCTTCCCCCAAGTCTCCCCCAGTATCAGCCTCTCTCCCCCCACCACATGCGCAGATCTCCGGTCTGCATTAGAGACACCCCCACGCTCCTTATGAATCTTCAGCTCTGCGAGCACTTACCTGCTCCAGGGCCCGCCGTCATCTTCCTGGCTCATGTGAGTATCCTCTTCTACGGCGTCCTGCTGTGAACTCTGCATGTGACGTCCACACAGCATTGGACACAGCACAGAGGAAGGAGTTGATTGGAGCGCCTGTGACCCCGGAAGTGCAGGCGCCGGTAGTTCCGAGGTCAATCAGCTCTCTGTGCCCTACCGCCGCAGTTTGTCTGCATTCGCGTCTTAATTGACGCGGATACACATAAATGGAGGTGCGCCTCTCCCCCCTCCCTCCTCCGAAAATACAGCGAATTTAATGGATGTGTAAAAAAAAAATTTTTTTTTTTTTACTGCTAGAAGGTGCCGCCCCCCGCATCCTGCCGCCCCAGGCACGGGACCACGGGTGCCTAATGGTAAATACGGCCCTGACCTTACCTCCATCTGTGCAACCCCATTGCAATACCAGTCACAGCCATTTGAGAAGAGTGGCGCTGTTTTTGGAAAAAGACCACTATGTTTTTCATATCTCACACAACTCTTTTGATTAGAACAGTCAAAATACATCTATACAATATACAGACAAAACTAATGTGGAAGTTGTATCTCTCCTAATAAAATGAAGTGAGATGTGTGATAGATTCACAACCACATTTTTTTTTTTTTAAACTCGTTTTATTGAAGGTTAAGTATGGCATTACATCAGAAATCAAATCAACAGTTTGTACAGTCGGGATATGGGAAATATCGATTAATATCTAGAGTGATAAAACAACCATAATCAGATCCACTTTCTGTTCTTGTAGGTTGGCATTGAAACAATAGATACTTCAGATGTATCTGTTCACAAGTTATATCTAACATGTGGTAAAGAACTCATATTGACAAGGAGTATGCAAACTAGGTGATGGGGACCACGTCACACTGCAGATACATAACTTCATAATCCATAGAATTCTCCTTCCATATCACCAATATGATAACAAAATTATTGCGGCGACAACAGTGTTTGTAGATTATTAGCCAGGGAACCGGGTGAGCCCCCAGTCAAGGGCGAACCCAGCCATCTGCCCCAGATTTCTTCAAATTTATTTAAGGAACCTCTTGACTCGAATACAAATTGTTCTAGTGGTATTATAGCATTTACCAGTGCAATCCAAGAAGCCCTGGATGGGGGACGTACACTCATCCAATTTAGTATGATACCCTTACGGGCCAAAAACAGGACCTTTTTTAATAATAGGTTCTCATCTTGGGACCAAGAGTGTACATCTACCACACCAAATAAGCACAAAATCGGGCTCATAGGAACCGGCTGTTCAAGTATGGAGCAAAGAACCGCTATAACCTCACCCCAATAAGAGTGAATGATCCGGCATTCCCATATCATGTGCCAGAAGTCCGCACCGTCTCTCCCACACCTCGGACAACCTTCGCCCGCCGAGTTGTTCATCTTTTTCAGTCTCTGGGGGGTGATATAACTCTGGTGAATTATGTATAATTGGATCAGTCTGTTATTAATTGCAGGAGAGACCAAAGTGTGGGATTCGACGATGTCTTCCCAAACTACATCATCTATTTCAGGAATCCTGGCTCTCCACCTATCCTGGACAGAAAGAGGGTTATTCATGGCTTTGGCCCGAATGAGAGAAGAGTATAGTTTGGAGATAAAACCACCAGGGCCTTGTGATCTAATGACTCCGATGATTGGGAAGGAAGAGAATCTAACCCCACGACCAGACAACTGAGCCCGAAAGGCGTGCCTGATCTGGAGGTACTGAAACCCATGCTATTCTGGCAATTCGAATTCCGCTCGCAGTTGCGCAAAAGGGCGGAGTTCACCATCACGGACAATTGAGCCCAGGGAAACCACTCCGCGATTCCTCCATTCACCAAAGCCCGGCAGCCCACAAAAATGCGGAAGGTCTAGGTTACCCCACAAGGGGGTCTCAATTGGTACATCATGGAATCCAAAGATGGCTTTAGCCTCCTTCCAGACCCTGGCCCCCAGTTTGTGTATCGGGAGCACACGACCCTCAGGGGCTCTCTTGTAATCAGTCAGTAGGGGCCATAGGAGATCCACACCCGTAAACTCTGCCAAAAATCCCTCCGGAGAGCCCATCACCCTAGGTAGCGTCCATTGACCCAGATATTTCAGTTGTCCAGCCAGGTAGTATAAATAGAGATCTGGAAGGGCCATACCCCCCAGGTCTTTGGGCCTCTGTAATTTGGCCAGCTGGACTTTTGATCTAGAAGCGCCCCAGACAAAGGTAATCATTAAAGAGTCCAGGGACCGAAAGAAGGAGCGGGGGATCTGCACAAATATATGCTGGGTAATGTAGAGGCACTTTGGTTGTACTATCATTTTGAGAAGGTTAATCCTTCCCGCCACTGAAAGCGGGAGCTGGCTCCACCTATTAATTTCTCCCCGAGATGTGATAATAGAGGGGCGATATTTCTTGCTATCATCTCCGAAGGGCTTTTTGTCAGTATAATCCCCAGGTATTTAAAGTGATCAACCACTGGAATCCTGCATATGTGGGTGTTCGCCATTTCCTCTCTGTCCCGGGACAAAAAGAGGAGGCATGACTTTGACCAGTTTATTGCCAGGCCCGAGAACTCCTCGAATCGGTCAATAAGCTCCACAGCCCTAGGAATGGAGGAATCCGGACTAGAAGCGAACAATAACAAGTCGTCCGCATACAATGACAGGCGTTCATCTCCCTTTCCACAACCACATTTTGAAACCACATGCTGCACTTTTGTGGGACACTGTATGGCTGCACCCCCAGATTTCAAAGATGGATGACTTCAGTTTACATATTGTCCTGGCGGACGCATAAAGGTTTGGGAGTCAAAAGCAGATGGTCTCTTTCTCTAGGTCAGTGTACATCAGTTTAAACAGAGGAGGCTTTTTTAGATAAAATGAAGGAGGTTCTATCTCTCTCGGTGTATGTTGGAAGCCAGCATGGACAATGTATGTATCATAAGGAATCACTGAACTCCATATTGTATCTATGAGCTACCAATATTACCAGGACTGTACATCAAAGGAATCGGCTAAGTTCAGTGAGGAGTTTCATAACCTGTGAGGCCAGGAGGCCATTGTGTGTTCTGTGATGATCTGACCTTTGTTCTATCAACATGATAAAGGTTGCATCTTCATGTGAATTGAACAGGGGCCTTTAGCCTCTTGGAAGATGCACAGCTCCTGGGGTGTTCATGAATTGAATGTCCTGTTTATAGCCTATTAAAATGTACATTGGTAAACAGTCCCTTGTTCAAGTGGAATAGAAGCCATTGTTCTGGAGATGGACATCAAGTCTCCAACCTGAATGGAGTGTAACCTGTCCTCAGGCTTTGTGATATGAAAAACCTTTGCTATATACAGGACACATCCACAGGATCCACAGGTTTGTCAAGACTCGTCTTAATCCTTTAACAAATTTACCTCGGAGAGCCTCCTTCAGGAGAGCGTTGACATCAGCAGCCATATGCAGGTTCCTGGACAACTCAAAAGACTGTGACCTGATTGGATGGTACTAATATGTGGAAGTGTTACAGGGATGGGCACTGTATGGGCCATGTTTGATTGGGTGTCTGATATAAAGGTAGCCCACCAAGCTAGTTACTAGTTAGTCTATCCACTTCCCAACTTCCACCACCCTCTCCCATTACCTTTCCCCTTTCATTGTACCCTTTCCCTTAGGCTATGTGCGCACGTTGCGTTTTTTTCCACGGAAAAGCAGCATTTTGAACTGCAGCGTAACTGCATGCGTTCAGCTTCCCCAGCAAAGTCTATCAGAAAGCCAAAAAATCAATGCACACGCTCCGTTTGTAAATGCAGCGTTTTAGATGCCCAAAATCGGTGCGGAAAAAAAAGCAGCATGTCACTTCTTTTGTGCATTGTAGCTGCGTTCTCCACCCATTGAAATCAATGATGTGGGTCAGAACGCAACCAAAATGCACTTGGACTGCATTTTTGTTGCGTTCTGCATGCTTTTTTGACAAGCAAAACGCAGGTCTTTTCAGTCTCTGTGATGTCGGTCAATTTCTGTCTGTGGATGTCGGTGAATCTCCCTCTGTCTGTCGGTCGGTCGGTCTCTTTCTCTGTCAGTTGGTCGCTCTGTCTGTCTGTCTCTCTCTGTCGGTCGGTCTCTCTGTCTGTCTGTCCGTCGGTCAGTCTCTCTCCCTCTCTCATACTCACTGATCCCCGAACACCAGCACGGCGCTGCACGGCGTTCACACTGCACCGGCGGCTTTTCCTCTTTTGAAAATGACGGCCGCTCATTATTCAATCTCGTATTCCCTGCTTTCCCCGCCCACCGGTTCCTATGATTGGTTGCAGTCAGACACGCCCCCACGCTGAGTGACAGCTGTCTCACTGCAACCAATCACAGCCGCAGGTGGGCGGGTCTATATCGTGCAGTAAAATAAATAAATAATTCATTTAAAAAAAACCACGTGCGGTCCCCCCAGTTTTGATACCAGCCAAGATAAAGCCACACGGCTGAAGGCTGGTATTCTCAGGATGGGGAGCGCCACGTTATGGGGAGCCCCCCAGCCTAAAAACCAAAAAGAAACCCCCATAAAATGTAATACTTTATTATATAAATACAAATTTCAAAAGGTGCAAGTAAAAACAGGCTATTCATAGCATACACTTTAGGAGATGGGGCCCCGGGCCAAATTCCCTAGTATCACCCTTCCTGACCGCGGAGGTTGGCACCCTTGTAGATGACGGATTGGTGCCCCCGCTCACCGAGGACTGGCCCTTATGACCCTACACTCAACCTGTAGGTGCTGCTGGTCTAATTAAGGGCCTTACAAAATCCACAGTGATATCATCACATTCATCCAGAATAGTATTCTTTACTCCTCATACCCAGTATATCATACACTTTTTTTATTGATATTCGTTGTAGACCACAATGATCAAACAATGATTAAGATAAAGGACAAGGAGTATGGATAATAATAGGACTAAATAGTCAGTTTTCGGGTTATGGCAACATCACCATTCTCCATATGTGTATGCAGCAACAAATGTCCATCACAATCGATGATAGAAAAGGCCAAATGGCCAGTACTTAGCCCCATTCAGCAGCTCATTGCCCTTGCTCGACGCGTTTCTCCCCCATATCGGGCGATCATTTGTTGCCATAACCCTAAAACTGACTATTTAGTCCTATTATTATCCATACTCCTAGTCCTTTATCTTAATCATTGTTTGATCATTGTGGTCTACAACGAATAAATCAATCAATAAAAAAAGTGTATGAAATACTGGGTATGAGGAGTAAAGAATACTATTCTGGATGAATGTGATGATATCACTGTGGATTTTGTAAGGCCCTTAATTAGACCAGCAGCACCTACAGGTTGAGTGTAGGGTCATAAGGGCCAGTCCTCGGTGAGCGGGGGCGCCAATCCGTCATCTACAAGGGTGCCAACCTCCACGGTCAGGAAGGGTGATACTAGGGAATTTGGCCCGAGGCCCCATCTCCTAAAGTGTATGCTATGAATAGCCTGGTTTTACTTGCACCTTTTGAAATTTGTATTTATATAATAAAGTATTACATTTTATGGGGGGTTCTTTTTGCTTTTTTGGCGTTAATACCCCTTGGTGTATCTATATAAGGTTGTCTGAGCCCCCCAGCCTAACAATATCAGCCAGGAGCCGCCCGGAATTGCCGCATCCATTACATGCGACAGTCCCGGGACTTTACCCGGCTCATCCCGAATTGCCCTGGTGCGGTGGCAATCGGGGTAATAAGGGGTTAATGGCAGCAGCCCATAGCTGCCACTAAGTCCTAGGTTAATCATGTCAGGCGTCTCCCCGAGATACCTTCCATAATTAACCTGTAAGTGAAAGTAAATAAACACATACACCCGAAAAAATCATTTATTTGGAATAAAAGAAAAAAAACACCCTCTTTCACCACTTTATTAAAATCCCCAAATACCCCTCCAGGTCCGGTGTAATCCAGAGGTCCCGCGACGCATCCAGCACTGCTACATGAAGCTGACAGGAGCGGCCGTAGAACACCGCCACTCCTGTGAGCTCCACGCAGCAACTGAAGTGAATCGCGCTGTCAGCGGGACGTCACTGAGGTAATGCCGGTGTGTGTGCGGTGATGATGAGGGCTGTAGTGTCGGGACATGTACGGGGATGTCGGGATATGTGCGGGGATGTCGGTGGTAATGTCAGGATGTGTGCGGGGATGTTGGCGGTAATGTCGGGTTGTGTGCAGGCATGTCGGGGGTAATGTCATGATGTGTGCGGTAATGTCGGGATGTGTGCGGGGATGTCGGCGGTAATGTCAGGATGTGTGCGGGAATGTCGGCGGTAATGTTGGGATGTGCGCGGGGATGTTGGGTTGTGTGCGGGGATGTCGGCGGTAATGTCGGGATGTGTGCGGGGATGTCGGCGGTAATGTCGGGATGTGTGCGGGGATGTCGGCGGTAATGTCGGGATGTGTGCGGGGATGTCGGCGGTAATGTCGGGATGTGTGCGGGAATGTGTTTCGGTAATGTCGGGATGTATGCGGGGATGTCGGCGGTAATGTCGGGTTGTGTGCGGTATTGTCGGGATGTGTGCAGGGATATCGGCGGTAATGTCGGGATGTGTGCGGGAATGTTGGCGGTAATGTCGGGATGTATGCGGGGATGTCGGCGGTAATGTCGGGTTGTGTGCGGTAATGTCGGGTTGTGTGCGGGGATGTCGGCGGAAATGTCGGGTTGTGTGCGGGGATGTCGGCGGTAATGTCAGGATGTGTGCGTCAATGTCGGGTTTTGTGCGGGGATGTCGGCGGTAATGTCGGGATGTGTGCGGGGATGTAGGCGGTAATGTCGCAGTGTGTGCAGGGATGTCGGCGGTAATGTCGAGGTGTGTGCGGGGATGTCGGCGGTAATGTCGGGGTGTGTGCGGGGATGTCGGCGGTAATGTCGGGTTGTGTGCGGGGATGTCGGCGGTAATGTTGGGATGTGTGCGGGGATGTCGGCGGTAATGTCAGGATGCGTGCGGGAATGTCGGGTTTTGTGTGGGATGTCGGCGGTAATGTCGGGATGTGTGCGGGGATGTCGGGATGTGTGCGGGGATGTACGCGGTAATGTCGGGGGGTGCAGGGATGTCGGGAGTAATGTCGGGATGTGTGCGGGGATGTAAGCAGTAATGTCGGGATGTGTGCGGTGAAGATGATAATCGGGACGCCACACACAGACAGAGCCGCGGTATGACAATGAAGTCATGTGCAGTTCACCCGAGTTCATTCTCATCACGCGACTCTGTCTGTGTCGGCTGTCAGCCGGCATGTAGCAGAGCAACGGTTGTGTCCGGGGATGTTGGCGGTAATGTCGGGTTGTGTGCGGGGATGTCAGGGGTAATGTCAGGATGTGTGCGGTAATGTCGGGATGTGTGCGGGGATGTCGGGATGTGTGCGGGGATGTCGGCGGTAATGTCAGGATGTGTGCAGGAATGTCGGCGGTAATGTTGGGATGTGTGCGGGGATGTCGGCGGTAATGTCAGGATGTGTGCGGGAATGTCGGCGGTAATGTTGGGATGTGTGCGGGGATGTCGGGTTTTGTGCGGGAATGTTGGCGGTAATGTCGGGATGTGTGCGGGGATGTCGGCGGTAATGTCGGGTTGTGTGTGGTAATGTCGGGTTGTGTGCGGGGATGTCGGCGGTAATGTCGGGTTGTGTGCAGGGATGTCGGCGGTAATGTCAGGATGTGTGCGGGAATGTCGGGTTTTGTGCGGGGATGACGGCGGTAATGTCGGGATGTGTGCGGGGATGTCGGGATGTGTGCGGGGATGTAGGCGGTAATGTCGCAGTGTGTGCAGGGATGTCGGCGGTAATCTCGAGGTGTGTGCGGGGATGTCGGCGGTAATGTCGGGGTGTGTGCGGGGATGTCGGCGGTAATGTCGGGTTGTGTGCGGGGATGTCAGCGGTAATGTCAGGATGTGTGCGGGAATGTCGGGATGTGTGCGGGGATGTCGGCGGTAATGTCGGGGTGTGTGCGGGGATGTCGGCGGTAATGTCGGGTTGTGTGCGGGGATGTCAGTGGTAATGTCAGGATGTGTGCGGGAATGTCGGCGGTAATGTTGGGATGTGTGCGGGGATGTCGGGTTTTGTGCGGGAATGTTGGCGGTAATGTCGGGATGTGTGCGGGGATGTCGGCGGTAATGTCGGGTTGTGTGTGGTAATGTCGGGTTGTGTGCGGGGATGTCGGCGGTAATGTCGGGTTGTGTGCAGGGATGTCGGCGGTAATGTCAGGATGTGTGCGGGAATGTCGGGTTTTGTGCGGGGATGACGGCGGTAATGTCGGGATGTGTGCGGGGATGTCGGGATGTGTGCGGGGATGTAGGCGGTAATGTCGCAGTGTGTGCAGGGATGTCGGCGGTAATGTCGAGGTGTGTGCGGGGATGTCGGCGGTAATGTCGGGGTGTGTGCGGGGATGTCGGCGGTAATGTCGGGTTGTGTGCGGGGATGTCAGCGGTAATATCAGGATGTGTGCGGGAATGTCGGGATGTGTGCGGGGATGTCGGCGGTAATGTCGGGGTGTGTGCGGGGATGTCGGCGGTAATGTCGGGTTGTGTGCGGGGATGTCAGTGGTAATGTCAGGATGTGTGCGGGAATGTCTGGTTTTGTGCGGGATGTCGGCGGTAATGTCGGGATGTGTGCGGGGATGTCGGGATGTGTGCGGGGATGTACGTGGTAATGTCGGGGGTGTGCAGGGATGTCGGCAGTAATGTCGGGATGTGTGCGGGGATGTAAGCGGTAATGTCGGGATGTGTGCGGTGAAGATGATAATCGGGACGCCACACACAGACAGAGCCGCGGTATGACAATGAAGTCGGGTGCAGTTCACCTGAGTTCATTCTCATCACGCGACTCTGTCTGTGTCGGCTGTCAGCCGGCATGTAGCAGAGCTACGGATGTGTGCGGGGATGTCGGCGGTAATGTCAGGATGTGTGCAGGAATGTCGGCGGTAATGTTGGGATGTGTGCGGGGATGTCGGCGGTAATGTCAGGATGTGTGCGGGAATTTCGGCAGTAATGTTGGGATGTGTGCGGGGATGTCGGGTTTTGTGCGGGAATGTTGGCGGTAATGTCGGGATGTGTGCGGGGATGTCGGCGGTAATGTCGGGTTGTGTGTGGTAATGTCGGGTTGTGTGCGGGGATGTCGGCGGTAATGTCGGGTTGTGTGCAGGGATGTCGGCGGTAATGTCAGGATGTGTGCGGGAATGTCGGGTTTTGTGCGGGGATGACGGCGGTAATGTCGGGATGTGTGCGGGGATGTCGGGATGTGTGCGGGGCTGTAGGCGGTAATGTCGCAGTGTGTGCAGGGATGTCGGCGGTAATGTCGAGGTGTGTGCGGGGATGTCGGCGGTAATGTCGGGGTGTGTGCGGGGATGTCGGCGGTAATGTCGGGTTGTGTGCGGGGATGTCAGCAGTAATGTCAGGATGTGTGCGGGAATGTCGGGATGTGTGCGGGGATGTCGGCGGTAATGTCGGGGTGTGTGCGGGGATGTCGGCGGTAATGTCGGGTTGTGTGCGGGGATGTCAGTGGTAATGTCAGGATGTGTGCGGGAATGTCTGGTTTTGTGCGGGATGTCGGCGGTAATGTCGGGATGTGTGCGTGAATGTCGGGATGTGTGCGGGGATGTCGGCGGTAATGTCGGGGTGTGTGCGGGGATGTCGGCGGTAATGTCAGGATGTGTGCGGGAATGTCTGGTTTTGTGCGGGATGTCGGCGGTAATGTCGGGATGTGTGCGGGGATGTCGGGATGTGTGCGGGGATGTAAGCGGTAATGTCGGGTTGTGTGCGGGGATGTCAGTGGTAATGTCAGGATGTGTGCGGGAATGTCTGGTTTTATGCGGGATGTCGGCGGTAATGTCGGGATGTGTGCGGGGATGTCGGGATGTGTGCGGGGATGTCGGGATGTGTGCAGAGATGTCGGCGGTAATGTCGGGCTGTGTGCAGGGATGTCGGCAGTAATGTCGGGATGTGTGCGGGGATGTAAGCGGTAATGTCGGGATGTGTGCGGTGAAGATGATAATCGGGACGCCACACACAGACAGAGCCGCGGTATGACAATGAAGTTGGGTGCAGTTCACCCGAGTTCATTCTCATCACGCGACTCTGTCTGTGTCGGCTGTCAGCCGGCATGTACAGAGCTGAATTGCCGTGCGAACGCACTGTCAAAAATGCATCCAAAACGCATGCAAAACGCATGGAAAGAGCATCCAAAATGCATGCGTTGTGGATGCATTTTATTTTATTAACGCAGTGTCCAGTCTGCCAGAGGGTGCGTTCTTTTCCGCACTGCAGAGAACGCAACGTGTGCACATAGCCTTAGTTAGGTTTCCCTTATGTATGTCACTGTAAATTCCCTATTTGTAATAAATCCCCTTTTAAAGATCCAGTAGCTCTTGTTAATTATGATTAACTGGCACCCCAAAACTCAGCAGACTTCTACAGTGTACCTCAGATAAAATGGAGGAAGCTCTTTTATTCGGTATACAGCAGATAAAACATACCTCCCAACTGTCCCGGATTCTGCGGGACTGCCACGATTTTTCAGGTCTGTCCCGCACTCCCACGGCTCACAGCTGATGTCCCAGCTCCTCCCCTCAGTGCAGTGAATAAATTAAATTTTCATCGCCTCAGGGCGGCCAGGACTCGAGCCCATGAAGATAATTGCTCCATAGGCAGCAGCTCTACCACTGAGCCACTGCATGAATTGGAAAGTATAGGAAAATTTGGTTATCTTGACCTCTATATTGCAGTAGAGGAACCAGAAGCAGATTATTCAGCTGCAAAGATATATGGATGGATAGATGATAGATGGATGGATGATAGAGGGATGGATGACAGAGGGATGGATGACAGAGGGATGGATGACAGAGGGATGGATGACAGAGGGATGGATGACAGAGGGATGGATGACAGAGGGATGGATGACAGAGGGATGGATGGATGGATGATAGAGGGATGGATGACAGAGGGATGGATGGATGATAGAGGAATGGATGGATGATAGAGGAATGGATGACAGAGGGATGGATGGAAGATAGAGGGATGGATGACAGAGGGATGGATGATAGAGGGATGGATGACAGATGGATGGATGATAGAGGTATGGATGACAGAGGGATGGATGACAGAGGGATGGATGATAGAGGGATGGATGACAGATGGATGGATGATAGAGGTATGGATGACAGATGGATGGATGATAGAGGTATGGATGGATGATAGAGGGATGGATGGATGATAGAGGGATGGATGGATGATAGAGGGATGGATGGATGATAGAGGGATGGATGAGGGATGGATGGATGATAGAGGGATGGATGGATGATAGAGGGATGGATGACAGAGGGATGGATGATAGAGGGATGGATGGATGATAGAGGGATGGATGGATGATAGAGGGATATATAGATGCATGATAGATAGATAATAGATAGATAGATAGATAGATAGATAGATAACAGACAGATAAATACTGCATCTATTTGTAGGTGAAAGAAAGAGTCAGCTTAATTTCTTCCCATAAAACTACTATAACGAAAAAAAAACAAGAACATCTTTTTTTTTTATGTTCTCCACCTTGGATTCAAACCAGCAACTTATAAACATGCCCAGCAGCCTCCTAGGCTTTCTACCTGAGCTAAGCTGTTGAGCCACTGGGAATCGGTGATGTCAGGGGGAGGATTTTACATATATGGACCTATGAAGCCCTGATTAGAGTAGATTACACAGGACACAGAGATGCATTGTACACAGCAGTGTCTCTGTCTCCTGTATTCTAGAGGGAGAGGAAAAGAGATTTTTTTTCTCTTCTAATAAAATTACTAAAAATAATAAAAAAAAAATAGAATAATGTCATTTTATTACACTTTTTTATAAAATAATAAACATCACAAATCAGCAAATAACATGGACATATTTGGTGTCCCTGTAATCGTAACGACCCGAACAACGCAACAATCAGATTAATTATGGGGATTGGTAAATGGCGGAAAAAAATGGCGCAATTTATTATTTTTCTTTATTAAAACCCATAAAAAATGTAATAAAAATGTATCATTAATTATCATTATCATTATCAATTATCATTATGTATCATGTATTATTAAACAGTTAAAGTTAGAAAAATCACCTGGTCCTGACGGGTTTAATAATGAGTACTACAAGTCATTTGATACAACTCTATGCCCTATATTACTAAGCTCATAAATTCTTTTCTGAATGGAACAAATATCCCGAATGAAATGCTGGAAGCCAACATTATCTTGCTCCCAAAGAGCACAGACAATACTTTAAACATTTCTAAATATAGGCCCATTTCTCTTATTTATACTGATACCAAAATAATTTCTAAATTTATAGTCAATCGATTGCTGCCAATTATCCCTAGTTTAATTAATATGGATCAAGTTGGATTTATTAAACATCGACAGGCTTCAGATGCTACTAGAAGATTACTTAATCTTTTGTCCCATGTAGAAAAAGAGAAACTGCCCACCATTTTGCTCTCCTTAGATGCCAAAAAGGCCTTTGACCGCATTCATTGGGGTTACATGTCCGCCACTCTTGACAAATTTGGTTTTCATGGGAAAATTTTAAATTTAATTTTAAAATTATATTCTACCCCCACAGCACGGATTTTGGTGAAACGTTTCCTTTCAAATAAGTTTCGCATTTCTAATGGTACTAGACAGGGCTGTCCGTTGTCCCCTATACTCTTTGCCCTTATGATAGAACCGCTTGCTAAAACCATTAGATTAGATGAAAATATTAGGGGCATCCATTATAATAGAAGACAATACAAGATCTCACTATATGCGGATGACATTCTTTCATTCCAAATCTAAAATGTTGGAGTATAATTTAGATCCATATTTACGTAATTTTTTGCAGTTAGAAGTTACGTTCGACTTGTCGTCCAATGATCTTCTATATTTAGGTATAATTATCCCTTCTAATTTACAGAAAATAATTTTGGTTAATGTCAGGCGCGCCTTAGATGTTATTCAAGCCACTTTGAATACCTTAAAAATCACTGTCCTGGGTAGGGAAAAATAGTCTCTTATAAAGCTCTTAAGGTACCGTCACACTAAACAACTTACCAGCGATCCCAACAACGATACAACTTGATAGGGATCGCTGGTAAGTTGCTAGGAGGTCGCTGGTGAGATGTCATACAGGCAGATCTCACCAGCAAGAGACGTGGAAGCATGCTGCGCTTGGTAACTAAGGTAAATATCGGGTAACCACAGTACAAACAAACCCGATGTGTACTCCAGCTACCCGTGCGGGGAGCCGACACTGACAGTGTGAGAGCACACTGCTTAGCGCTGACTCCCTGCTCTCCTAGCCACAGTACACATCGGGTTAATTACCCGATGTGTACTCTGCTACATGTGCAGAGAGCAGGGAGCAGCGCACACTGCTTAGCGCTGGCTCCCCGCTCTCCTAGCCACAGTACACATCGGGTTAATTACCCGATGTGTACTCTGCTACATGTTTCAGGGAGCAGGAGTCGGCATTGACAGTGTGAGAGCGGCGGACGCTGGTAACGAAGGTAAATATCGGGTAACCAAGGTAAGGGCTTCTTGGTTACCCGATGTTTACCGTGGTTACCAGTGTCCGCAAAAGCCGGCTCCTGCTGCCTGCACATTCAGTTGTTGCTGTCTCGCTTTCACACACAGCGATGTGTGCTTCACAGCGGGACAGCAACAACTAAAAAATGATCCAGGACATTCAGCAACAACCTCACAGCAGGGGCCAGGTTGTTGCTGGATGTCACACACAGCAACATCGCTAGCAACATCGCTGCTACGTCACAAAAGTTGTCCATTAGCAGCGATGTTGCTAGCGATGTTGCTTAGTGTGACGTGGCCTTTATACTACCAAACATTTTGTATATAATGCAAAAGTCTGCCCTTGACTATTCCTAAACAAATATTGATTAAAATACAAGCACAGATCTCATCGTTTGTTTGGCAGGGGAAGGTTCCCAGAATCTCTAAACTTACCTTATTTAAGCATAAGAAAAATGGAGGTATTGGCTTGCCTAATATCCAAGCCTATTATTTGACGAATTTAGTCAAGCAAACCCAAAACACATTACTGGATCATTTCAACAATAGTTGGATGTACATTGAGAAAGGCCTGTGCCATAATCATCATAAACGGGATGTGATCTTGTCATATTTAATAAAAAGAAACAAACGTTTAGTGGATAATCCGACTACCAAGGTAGAAATAAGAGTGTGGAGATTACTGTAAGACATTTTATTACGCTAGGGCGAACCCCTCAGCGAGATTAGAGAGGTCTCGTTAGATTTATTAGAATTATTAATCCCACGTATTAAACTAGATGGTTGGAAAAAGAAGGGAATTTTAAATATGTGTAATTTATTAAGAAATAATTCACTTTTAAGATTTGAGGCTCTTGCTGAGGTATACCATCTGCCTAATACAAAAAAGATTAATTTGGTTAGGATAAGTGAATTCTAGGCAGATACAACAACTTCTGCCTTCAAGATTCCAAGATTACTGAATGTTCTTTTGCACAATCCGACTAATGAGATCTTCTGGAAAACTAGTAACATTTACAGAATATTCAATGATGATCTCCAATTGACTAAATTACAGTATATGAAATCTTGGGAAAGAGATCTGGATTGCTCATTCTCGCTTAAACGATGGCAAACTTCCTTGAAACACACATATACGAATTGTGCTTGTGCTAATTTGCAGGAAACACACTATAAATTACTTAGTAGATGGTATTATACAACTCAGAGATTGAATATCATCTCATCCTCTAATTCAAGTCTTTCTTGGAGGGGTTGTGGCTGTACTGGCTCTTTTTTCCATATTTTTTGGAGTTGTCCTTTGTTAGGTACTGTTAGGACCAGGTGGACGGGTAGGCCCAGGAGGTGGATCCACTGGGCTGAACACCTCACCGGGGGCAAGGTGCCCGGTAGCCGGAGCACTACGGGTAGAAGGACAGTCCGTTCAGAGGAGTGGAGTGAAGAAGTCCCTGGGACCACGAAGTCTCTGAAGGTAGTCCGGGTGACGGAGCTCAGGTTCGGAGGCAGAGATGATGTCAGGCAGAATCCGGAACCAACGGAGCAAGGAGGTGGGTCACCACATGGATCCAGGGATCGGAGATGGTATGGACTGACGAGATGGCAGACAGTCACCGTTCGGGGTTCGGGAATCGTCAGGACCGGTTGGCGAGACAGGAGCGACTCTACAAGAGACATAGGTAAGTATGGAACAAGACACAGGGAGACCTGACTCCTAGCTTAGCAAACACGAAGAACAGGCCCCGCCCACTTGGAAAGGATCCCCCTATATACCCTGTACCTGATTCTTCAATATCCTGTTGGAGGACACTGGCCCTTTAAGAGAGGGTCAATGACCGCGCGCGCACTCTAATGCGCATGCGCGAGGCCCGGGTGCCAGAAGCCAGAGCAGGGAGCGGTGCACAGGAGGCAGGAGTGCCGGGCTGGCTCAGCATTGACGACGGGCGCCGGGAGCGGGGACCGCGCTGCCTGGAGACCGCAGGTGATGAGGTATGGAGGCTGTGGAGCGGGGGACCGGGAAGCATGGCACGGGAGCGACGGAGCGTGACATGAGAGCGGGGAAGCGTGGCAGGGGAGCCGGTGAGCAAGGCAGGGGAGCCGGGGAGCATGGCAGGGGAGCCGGGGAGCATGGCAGAGGAGCCGGGGAGCGTGACAGTACCCCCTCCCCTACGCCCCCCTCCCCGCAACCGGGACAGGAAGGCACGTATCAGGGGAGTATCCACATTCTCCCGGGGTTCCCAGGACCTATCCTCAGGACCATACCCAGCCCAGTCCACCAGGAAGAACTGTCGGCCCCGCACGGTCTTCATGGCCACGATATCCCTTACCGCATAGATGTCATCATCAGCAATAGGAGGAGGAGCAGAACCGGCAGCAGCGAAGAAGGGACCAAGAACAACCGGCTTGAGCAGGGAGACGTGGAAGGAGTTGGGGATTCTCATCGTGGCTGGGACCTGCAGCTTGTAGGAGACCTCATTTATTTTCCCGATGACTTTAAACTGCCCGATGTAACGAGGACCCAGCTTGTACGATGGTAGCTTCAATCGGACGTACTTGGAAGCAAGCCAGACCAGATCTCCTGGAGAGAAACACGGAGGATCCAGACGCCTCTTGTCTGCGTGTCTCTTCATCCGCAGGGAAGCACGTCCAAGGGACGTCTTGACAGAGTCCCAAATCGTTGTAAAGTCACGGACTACAGCATCAGCAGCAGGGACATCCGAGGAAGAAGATACAGGTAATGGGATGGAAGGCTGAAGTCCGTAAACGACATGTAAGGGAGAGCTGGAGAAGGACTCACTGACGTGGTGGTTATGGGAGAATTCAGCCCAAGGAAGAAGCGTGGACCAGTCGTCGTGATGGGTATTAACGTAGTGACGCAAGAAGGAGGTCAGGATCTGATTGACTCATTCCACTTGGCCATTCAACTGAGGATGGTAGGCTGAAGAAAAGTCCAGAGCCACTCCCAGATGTTTGCAGAGGGCCCTCCAGAAGCGGGAGGTAAACTGAGTTCCTCTGTCGGACACAATGTGTGATGGAAAGCCATGCAACCGGAAGATGTGCTGTGTGTAGGCATCAGCGAGTTCCTGGGCACAGGGCAGTCCAGCCATAGGGACGAAATGAGCCATTTTGGAGAACCGATCCACCACGACCCATATGACTGTGTGTCCGGCGGACAAGGGCAAGTCTGTAATAAAGTCCATTGCAATGTGTTGCCACGGAACGGAAAGAATTGGCAGCGGCAGAAGGCGACCATATGGCAGGTGTTTGGGCGTCTTGTTCCGGGCACAAGAGGAGCAGGCTGAGACAAAAGACGCGACGTCCGTGCGAAGGGATGGCCACCAGTAGTGACGTACAATTGTACTCCATGTTCTCTTCTGACCAGCATGGCCGGCTATTTTCGAGGCATGGCCCCAATGCAACACAGTTTGTCTGTCAGTCTCAGACACATAGGTCTTCCCGGGCGGTATCTGGGCCAGAGTGACAGGGGCCACCGGAATGATTTTACGTGGGCAGATAATGGGCTGGGATGTCTCCTCCTCCTGTTCCATGGGCACGAATGACCTGGACAAGGCATCTGCTCGCACATTCTTATCCGCGGGCCGAAAATGGAGCTGAAAATCGAACCTGGCAAAGAACAAGGACCACCTGGCTTGTCGTGGGTTCAGTCGCTGAGCAGACCGCAGGTATTCCAGGTTCTTGTGGTCAGTGTAAATGATCACGGGGTACACTGCTCCCTCCAGAAGGTAGCGCCATTCCTCCAGAGCCAGTTTGACTGCTAATAGCTCTCGGTCACCGATGGTGTAGTTGCGTTCAGGCGCTGAGAAGCTCTTGGAGTAGAAACCGCAAGTAACCATCTTCCCGGAGGAGGACTTCTGCATGAGCACTGCTCCGGCTCCAGAGGAGGAGGCATCCACCTCCAAGGTGAACTGTCGGTTTAACTAAGGACGGTGGGGGCGTGTCCTGGCTATGAAGGAGTGAGGACGTGACTTGTCTTAGCTCCTGCCACTGGACTTTATAACTGATGATCCACGCAACTGAGGACTCTGCAACACAGGCTATGCAGCGGAGGAGACGAGGGAGATCCCAGGGGTGCAGCAGCAGAGCTTCACAATCGGAGGAGAGAGGGATCAAGCACTTTTTCTCCAGGCCGGGGCAGAGAGAAGCTTCACAGGTGGCACCCAAGATGGCTGCTAAGGCTACACACGAGGTGAGCTCAGCGTGCAGCAGTGAGATGGCAGCTATGGAGATGCAGGGATAGGCTCAGCAGCTGACGCGACTGAGAGGAGAGACCACCCGGAGTGAAGAGGAGATACAGAAGATAAGGCCAGACAGCCCAAGATTACAGGTACAGGGGAAACCCGGAGTGAGAAGCACGGGGGAAGTGCCTGCTGATACAAACAGTAGCCCTGAAGCCTGGAGGCCTCTGGAGGGGGAAGTAACGTCCTCTCCTATAACACACATGCAGGAGTGTGAGGAATTTCAGGAGGGGGGACACTGCACTGCAAATGAGTTACAGGTCCCTGACAGAAGTGAGACCATACCCAGGGAGAAGCACAACATAAATCTAAAGTTACCAGATGCAGACAAGCATGCAGGGACAGGGCCAGCCATAACAGAAACACAAGAGTCAGGAGTTCTGACAGAGCTTAATGAGATGCGGGCACGTTTCTCAGCTATACCCACCAGGGAAGATATGGAGGCATATATAACCAGGCTGGAGCAGGCGTACCGCACAGAGCTGTCAGCCCTGAAGGGGGAGGTGGAGAGAGTGGACACCCAGAGTCAAGTGCAGGCAGCTAAAATTCAGAATATGGAGGACACTTCACAGGCCCACGGGGCACTATTAGAACAACACTCCCGCCAAATACAATACATGGTTGAAGCAATGGATGATGCTGAAAATAGGGGCCGAAGAAACAATCTCAGAGTGTGCGGCCTGCCTGAGTCTGTCAAGTCCAAGGACTTACATGGTACCCTTCAAGTGATCTTCAATAATATTCTGGGTGAACCATCAAGCCAACCCCTGGAATTGGATAGAGCGCATAGAGCGTTGGGCCCCAAACCAGCCCAGAACGACCGACCTCGGGATGTGATCTGTAGGGTCCACCGCTATGTTATTAAGGAGGCCATTCTGTTTAAGCTCCGCAGTGGAGTATCACCATCGTATGAGGGGAGCCAAATCCAGATTCTACAAGATCTATCCCGTTTTACCTTACAAAGGAGAAGAGCTCTTAAACCTTTGCTGGACATTCTCCGCTCATACGAGTTTCCATATAGCTGGGGGTTCCCCTTCCGCCTGCAGGTTCGGCACGCGGGACGAATGCATGTTCTTCGGTCTCCGGCGGATTTACCCTCGTTCACCGCGGCCTTGGACATTCCATTAGTGCCTATAGAGGACTGGCCGGACTTTCCAATGGGGGGGGGAGTCACCGTCCCAGCCGGTGATCGGATGCGTGGCTCTCATAGAGAAAGAGGAGGGAGGCCGGTCTGATGTATAAGAGAATGGTGGATTAAATTGTTCTAGTATGTTTTTGGTTATAGGATCACAGTACGATGGAGTCTATCCCCTGGTCCTGATGGGAATTTCGCGTTGTGGGGTTATTGTATCGCCCTGGACGGGAGCTGGGGGGTTCCCTCCTTCCATCCTGGGTGTAATGGGGGGCGCCCCTCAACATTATAAGGTACAATACCCTCTCAAAGCCCCTTCTCCCTTCTTTATACAGAGCTTTAGTTGCAAATCAAAATATATATAGTTAAAAGTTGTTTTTTAGTCCAGGGCAGGGGGCTCCTTTGTGGAAAGTTCCCTCCCTGATTGGGATAACACGCCACAGGGTAGTGGCGTAGGATTAACATCCCTGGTATATAGAGATTCTTATTTTTCTGCATTTACCTCTAGTCTATTTGACCAAGTATAAGGGTCACGTTACGACCCTACAGGCAAGAGGTGCTTTGACCTTTTTGCCTACGGTACTCTCTCTTTGTTTGTAGTTTCCTTCATATACTTAATCCTTCTACCCCCCCCCCCCCTCTTTTTTTTTTTTTTTTTTCTCTCCCCCTCTCCTAACCTTCTCTATTCTCTCCACCCACACCTCTCTTCCCATCCCCATCCTCTGACCCTACTTCCCGGTTCCTCACCGTTCCTCCTCCTCAGAATGACGCAGATTACCTTTGGCTCATTGAATGTGAGAGGCCTCAATGTCCCGCAAAAACGGTCTCAGGTATTCTTTGACATGCATAAGAAACGAGTCCATATATTATTGATTCAGGAAACACATTTCAAAACTGGTCACCTCCCTAACTTTAAAGACAGATATTACACCAAATGGGTCCATAGCACCAACCCAGAGTCAAAATCAAAAGGGGTGTCTATAGGCATCCATAAAGCCCTGGTGCACACGGTTCTGGACACGAGAGTGGACACTGAGGGAAGATTCATTTTTCTGAAAATTAATGTTAATTCATCTATCTTTACCATTGTCAATTGGTATTTACCAAACAGAGATCCGGCGACGTCCTGCTCCTCTCTCCTGTCATCATTGGATGAATTTGCAGAAGGGACCGTGATCGTGGGTGGCGATTTAAACTTCACTTTGGACCCTAAGGTAGATACAACTTCAGGACACAATTTTCTCTCTCTTAGAAAGCTAACAAAAGTTAAATGCTCAATACAAGAGCTTCGATTGGTAGATGTGTGGAGAACGTTACACCCAGTGGAGCGTGACTACACATACTTCTCCCCGGCTCACTCCTCGTACAGCCGCATAGACCTGTTTCTTGTGAGCCAAAAGGCTCTGACTTGGCAGATACACGCCTCTATAGGCAGTATATCCTGGTCTGACCACGCTCCTATATTCCTGAGCCTTACTATCCCAGATGGGGCAGGGAGGCCGTGGTCTTGGCGGCTGAACGATAGTCTGCTTGGGGATCAGGGGTGCATGAAGGATCTACAGAACACGATTGATGAATTTTTAGAAATACACTCAGAAGACCCCACAGCCCTTCCCGTGCAGTGGGAGGCACTTAAATGTGTGTTGAGAGGGGTTTTGATCAAACATGGGGCTAGGATTAAGAGAGAGAGAGCCCAAACCATTTTGTCCCTACTTCAGAATATTTCAGATCTGGAAAGGGCCCATAAGAAGACATTATCACCTTTGACACTGGCGGAGCTAGTCAAAAATAGAGAGGAGCTTAAATTGATTCTCGACCGACAGTATGAGCGACATAGGACTAGAATAAAAAGATTCCTCTATGAGTATGCAGATAAATGTGGTAGACCACTAGCTAGGATTCTACACCCTAGGGGAGACCCCAGCCACATTCCCATGATTAAACAAGCAGACGGCTCTTCGACTCAGAACCCAACTCTCATCGCGGAACAGTTCCAAAAGTATTATAGAGACCTATATTATAGAGACGCATTAGAAAATAAAATAAACGACTACGTATCCAGAACGGCCCTACCGGTTATACCCAGTGCTGAGGTTGAAAATTTAGAGACGGACTTTACAGAAGCAGAAGTGGCATCTATCATTAAAGAATCTCCCTCAGGCAAAAGTCCGGGTCCAGATGGGTTCACCCCTAAATTTTATAAAATATTCCAAACTCAGCTATCCCCGTTCTTGACTAAAGTATTTAATTCCATCTCAGAAAATTCCCAATGGGTGGCGCAATCTCTCGAAGCCCATATATGTGTTATCCCCAAACCGGGGAAGGATCACATGTTAGTTACAAATTACAGACCCATTTCACTGATCAATCTAGACCTAAAACTTTTTTCCAAAGCCTTAGCCAACAGACTTGCTCCTTCCTTGCCCGGGATAATACACACAGATCAAGTGGGGTTCGTACAAGGTCGGGAGGCGCGTGACAATACCAACAAACTGTTCCTCCTGATGACCCGGTCGAGGGCTCATTCTCTTCCCATGTGTTTACTCTCAGTGGATGCGGAGAAGGCCTTTGACCGGGTCAGTTGGAATTTCATGATGGCCGCTCTAAAGCAGGTGGGTTTGGGCAAAAATTTTTTAGATAGGATTGCGTCCCTTTATTCGAGACCCTCAGCAAAAGTTAGGACGGATGGGTTTCTGTCGTCATCGTTTCAGGTCCACAATGGAACAAGGCAAGGATGTCCATTGTCACCTCTGCTCTACGTCATTGTCATGGAGCATCTCGCGGTCGCCATAAGAAATAATGCTAGTATCCATGGGATAGAGGCCGGGGGAGGGAATCGCAAGTTAGCTTTATTTGCTGACGACCTTCTCATGTTTATTTCCCAGCCACACATATCCTTCCCGTCTTTGCTCAAAGAGTTCGAGGAGTTTGGTAACTTAAGTAATTTTAAAGTGAACTTCTCTAAATCAGAGGCTATGAATGTGACCCTGTCGGCGGAAGATCTAGCCCGTACAACCCAAAATTTTCCCTTTAAGTGGCAACCGTCAGCTATAAAATATCTGGGGGTAGTTGTACCTCGGGATCCAACAAAAATTATGCATCATAATTTTCTACCCCTGTTAGAGAGGACAATTAGGGATTTAAAGAAGTACGACAAAAAAAGACTATCGTGGTTTGGGCGTATCAACGCTATTAAAATGGATGTTCTTCCTAGGTTTCTTTTCTTGTTCCAAACGGTACCTATTCAGCTGCCGGGGAGTTACTTTTCCAAAATTCGGACGGCTTTGTCAAGGTTCGTTTGGGGGAATGGGAGACCTCGGACAAGCATAAAAACTCTTACCAGACACAAAAATAATGGAGGGGCAGGGCTCCCAAATTTCCAGTTATACTACAGGGCAACTATTCTAACGAGGATAATGGATTGGCACTTCCATAGGAACTCGAAACAATGGGTCGCGATCGAACAGGACGGATTGGGAGTCCCTTTGCACTTCCTCTCATGGATGGGAAAGGAGAGTAGGTCACAGATAGAGAAGGGAATGGAATTTATTTGGACAGTGATGGGGACGTGGGACGGTGAGGTTAAGAGGGGTTCTCTCTCACAGGGGAGGGGTCCACTTACCCCCCTCTTTGGCAACCAGGAGTTCCCTCCGGGGCTTCATTCCAATAAATTTCTGGGATATGCTCGGGTGGAGGAAACTCGTTTTTTTCATGTGCTCCAGGGAAATACCCTGCCCCCTTATGCATCTCTACGGGCCACAGGGAGAGAGGTTTCCTGGATAGAATATATGCAGCTGAAATCGTTTCTATCCAACCAGGACAGGGAGTGGAAGTTGAGGACCCCCCCTACTCCATTTGAGAAATTGTTCTTGCAGGGTTCGTCACCTGGGCATGTCATCTCTCTTATTTATAAAATGCTGAACCAGAGAGACATGTCGGACAAACCCAAATTTGTCTATAGATGGGGAGAGGAACTGGGAGAGGACATTTCGGAGGACAGATGGAGCAGGGCGTTTCTGTGGACCCACAAACTTTCTCTGGCTTGTGCCGCCCAAGAGAAAAACTATAAAATTCTCACAAGGTGGTACCAATACCCGACCAAATTGCATGCTATCTTTCCCTCAGTGTCCGACATGTGCTGGAGATGTGGTACAGAAAAAGGGTCTATGTTACATATATGGTGGAGCTGTGCTAAATTGCAACCATTCTGGGACTCAGTGTTTTCTCTGTATAAAAAGATGAGTGGGGGTGAGGTGGAGAGATCTCCCCAGGTGGCCCTCCTCTCTATCCTCCCAGGTTCATTCAAGTCACAAAAGAGGGACCTGCTGCGATTTTGTTTAGCGGCAGCCCGTATAATTATTCCCAGATACTGGAAACAGACTAGATGCCCCACGTTAGCTGACTGGGTAGAGGAGATGGCAAACCTCAAGAGAATGGAGGAACTCACAGCTGAACTTAATGGGCTCACGGAAAAATTTATCACAGTGTGGGGACCGTGGATTACGTTCATGGAGTCTCCTGAGTTCACGGTGAGTCTGGCAGGTTATTTGGGATGAGAAATGGTGACATACCTTGTCTTCCCCTCTCCCCACACACTTTTTTCCCCCACCCCTTCTTTACCCTACTTTCTTCACTCTATTTGATTCCTTCTTTTCTAAGCTTATATCTGTTCTTTTTTTTTTTCTAGTTTTCTACTTTTTCTTAAATGTTTATTCAATAACTTAAAAGGGGATTGTTTTATGCTGAGAGTGGTCTTGTCAATTATCAGGAAGACATGTTTAGCTGGAACTCTGATTTCTAGTGTATGGTTTGCCATGGAGTGTTAGCATAAGGATAGCTTATAGAGTTCCAATGAAATCTACAATGTGATGTTATTTTTGTCATTCCGAAACTGAGAGATCACTGTTTATGTTTTATAATCTTTATAAATGTTCAAGATGTATGCTTGATTTATAAACTTAATAATAAAACAGATTTGAAATAACTCAGGACGGTGGAGCACAGGAGAGGAAGCAAATGCCTGTTTCAGGGAGCCAAACGCGGCGTCGGCCGCAGGTGACCAGTCCTTTGGATTAGCCCCCTTCTTAGTCAAGGCGGAGAGAGGCGCAGTCAGGGCAGAGAAGTGAGGGATGAACTGACGGTAATAGTTCGCAAATCCAAGAAACCGTTGAATTGCCTTCAGTCCGGAAGGAGGGGGCCAGTTGAGAATGGAAGAGACCTTCTCTGGGTCCATCTGCAGGCCGGTATCGGAGATTATGTAACCCAGGAAGGGAAGAGAAGACTGCTCGAAGACACACTTCTCGTACTTGGCGTACAGACGATTCTCTCTCAGTCTTTGTAGTACCAGCTGCACGTTCTCTCTGTGGGTCTGGAGGTCCGGAGAGAAGACCAGGATGTCATCCAGATATACCACCACACAGACGTAGAGAAGGTCCCGGAACACGTCGTTCACCAATTCTTGAAAGACTGCTGGTGCGTTACACAGGCCGAAGGGCATCACACAATACTCGTAGTGCCCATCGCGAGTATTGAATGCGGTCTTCCATTCGTCCCCAGAGCGGATGCGGACCAGGTTGTAGGCACCCCGAAGATCCAACTTGGTAAACACACGAGCTCCTCTAAGCCGATCAAACAATTCGGGGATGAGCGGCAGGGGGTATTTATTTTTTACGGTGATTTGGTTCGATCCCCGGTAGTCAATGCATGGGCGCAGGTCGCCCTCTTTCTTCTTAACGAAGAAGAAGCCTGCTCCAGCAGGAGAGGAGGATCTCCGGATGAATCCCCTTGCCAGGTTCTCAGTGATATAGGCAGACATGGCTCTTGTTTCAGCAGGGGACAAAGGATATATCCGTCCTCGAGGTGGTGTAGTTCCCGGGAGTAGGTCGATGGCACAGTCGTAAGGACGATGTGGCGGCAGTACCTCTGACTCCTTTTTATCAAAGACGTCCGCGAAGGACCAATAGGCCGAAGGCAGTCCTGGTAGGGACTCCGCAACCGGAGGTCATCGTATGGGCTGTATAGACTTCAGGCAGTTCTCGTGGCAAGAGGAGCCCCATCGGGTAATTTCACCAGTACGCCAGCTGACCGACGGTTCGTGTGTCCGTAACCAGGGGAGTCCCAGCAGGATTTGATGAGACATGTGTGGGAGGACGTAGAGAGTGATGTTCTCGGTGTGCAGGGCACCGATACGTAGTTCTACTGGCTTGGTGATCCACGAGATGGTGTCAGAGAGGGGTCTCCCATCTACAGAGGCAATCACAAGGGGTTTGTCGAGTGTAGTAACCGGCACCTGGTACTTGTCCACCGTGGCCTGCTGGATGAAATTGCCTGCTGCCCCGGAATCGAGGTACGCCTCGGCCGTGAACCGCGTCTCTCCCGTTGTCACTTGAACAGTCCACGTAACCGGGTCTGAGAGAGTCCTAGCACCTAGGGTGGCCTCTCCTACCAACCCTAGGCTTTGGAGTTTCCCGGCCTCTCTGGACAGTAACGTAGCAGGTGTGTGCCCTCTCCGCAGTAGAAGCAGAGACCCTTAGCGAGCCGTTCTGCTCGGCGTTGTTCGGACTGCCTCAGACGGTCAATCTGCATGGGTTCGTGGACAGAGACGCCAGACGATGCCGACTGAGGTACGACGGGCTTCTGCGGAGGAGAGGAATGCCGTATCGGACGTCTCTCGCGGGACACCTCTTTGGATCGTTCTTGAAAACGGAGGTCAACGCGGGTGGCTAGTACAATTAGGGCATCCAGAGTGGAAGGAACATCGCGGCCTGCCAGCTCGTCCTTAATACGACTGGAGAGTCCTTCCCAGAAGGCGGCGGTGAGGGCTTCATTGTTCCACCCCAAGTCTGAGGCCAAGGTGCGAAAGCGGATGGCATATTGGCCCACCGTCAAGGTCCCCTGACGTAGCCTGAGGAGTGATGAGGCGGACGCGGCGGCACGTCCGGGTTCGTCAAAGGTGGTTCTAAACGCCTGCAGGAAGTCCTGGATGTTAGCAGTTACAGGGTCCTCCCTCTCCCACAAGGGGTTCATCCAGGCCAGTGCCTCACCCTCCAGATGGGACATCACAAACGCCACCTTGGCTTGGTCGGAGGCAAACAGGTGCGGAAGCAGCTTAAAGTGGAGGGAGCACTGATTCAAGAATCCTCTGCAGGTCTTAGGATCTCCGGTATATCGGGGTGCAGAGGCCAAGCGGAGTTTAGAAGCTTCCGAGGAAGCCGCCACGGGAACTGCGGCCGTGGACTGTGCTGTAGAAGCCTGAGATGCCAGGGACGTGGCAGTTGCTTGCAGCGTGTTCAGGTGGGTATCCACCGAGGACATGAAGGCCAGCATGCGGGACTGTCGTCCGAGTTCCTGCTGCAAGTTGCCCAGCTGGGCCGCTAGTGCTTCGGCGGAATCCATGGCCTGTTCTTACTGTTAGGACCAGGTGGACGGGTAGGCCCAGGAGGTGGATCCACTGGGCTGAACACCTCACCGAGGGCAAGGTGCCTGGTAGCCGGAGCACTACGGGTAGAAGGACAGTCCGTTCAGAGGAGTGGAGTGAAGAAGTCCCTGGGACCACGGAGTCTCTGAAGGTAGTCCGGGTGACGGAGCTCAGGTTCGGAGGCCGAGATGATGTCAGGCAGAATCCGGAACCAACGGAGCGAGGAGGTGGGTCACCACACGGATCCAGGGATCGGAGATGGTATGGACTGACGAGATGGCAGACAGTCACCGTTCGGGGTTCGGGAATCGTCAGGACCGGTTGGCGAGACAGGAGCGACTCTACAAGAGACATAGGTAAGTATGGAACAAGACACAGGGAGACCTGACTCCTAGCTTAGCAAACACGAAGAACAGGCCCCGCCCACTTGGAAAGGATCCCCCTATATACCCTGTACCTGATTCTTCAATATCCTGTTGGAGGACACTGGCCCTTTAAGAGAGGGTCAATGACCGCGCACGCGCTCTAATGCGCATGCGCGAGGCCCGCGTGCCGGAAGCCAGAGCAGGGAGCGGTGCACAGGAGGCAGGAGTGCTGGGCTGGCTCAGCGTTGCCGACGGGCGCCGGGAGCGGGGACCGGGCTGCCTGGAGACCGCAGGTGATGGGGCATGGAGGCTGTGGATCGGGGGACCGGGAAGCATGGCACGGGAGCGACGGAGTGTGACATGAGAGCGGAGAAGCGTGGCAGGGGAGCCGGTGAGCAAGGCAGGGGAGCCGGGGAGCATGGCAGGTGAGCCAGGGAGCATGGCAGAGGAGCCGGGGAGCGTGACAGGTACCCTATGGAAAGACACAGAACATCTTATATATATGGTGACCTCGGTTAGAATTCATTTGACCTCTGAGCTAGTTCTCCTATCTATTGGTTTGGAGGAGTTGAAAAAGCGGGGTAGACAAATTACTTGCCATATTCTTTTGGTCACTAAATCTTTACTAGCGTCCAAATGGAAGGAAATAGATGTCCCCTCAATACAAGAAGTTATAGATAGGGTTTCCTTACACAACATCTATAAGTGCAACATAGCCCTGAAAGAAGGTAACTTTTCTAGATATGCTGAGAGGTGGTATCTGTGGTCTCTTAAATTTAACTCAACCCTTAAGATATATGACCTTTGATGTTATTCTCTTGGTTTTTTTTGTTTGTTTTTTTTACATATATTAGTTGTTTGAATTTTCTTACTGTTTGCAAAATTTGCCTTATTTTTGCAGTATGTTTCTTTGGCATAGTAATAGTTGCTAGGAGTCCTGGAGTTGTATATTTTTATTTATTTATTTATTTATTTTTTAATTTTGCCTTTCAAATTATATCTAAAGCCTATTGTTTGTTAAAAAATGACAAAAATTGTAAAATAAGTAATTTCAATGCTTGCTACACCTCATTTTATGTTTCCCCTTTCCATTTTCCCTGTTATAAATAAAGACAGTATACAAATTTGGTTGCAGACAATCTAAACACAAATCTGCATGTTCTGGCAGGAAAAACGCTGCAGAAAAATAAATGTGCATTTTTACACGGTTTTCTGCGTTTTTGCTGCCTTTTTTTTTATGCGTTTTTTTCATTGCTTTTAATGGTCAAAATTAAGGAAAAAAATGTAGAAAGAATTGACATGCTACAGATTTTTTCTACACCAAAATCTGTATGGAAAAATGCCTGAATTTGTGCACAGCCCTTCAGAATTCTTATAGACTTTACTGGCATCAGGATATCCTTGTGGATTTCTGAAAAATAGCAACAAAAAACGCATTACAAAAAGTGAAAAAAACGCGGCATGTGTACACAGCCTTAAACAGCATTCTAGAATACTGTATATAAGATCTCACTGGTGGTGGCCGCAGCTTATAGTCGCCAAATCTAGTGACAGGTGCCCTTTAAAGTACCCATATATAATATCTTATGATTTTTTAGGACTTACATTGTGTTTGCATATAAACAACTTTACAGTAAAGTTTCTTATAGGGAATATGTCACAAAATGTATTTTTTCTTTTTACATTTTGGACTTTCTGTTAAAAAGTTTATTTTCAAATGTATAAAATTGAAATAGTGAAATTCATTGTTTAGAACTTATTAACGGAGCTGTTGGGGCCTGTCATTTTTATTTTAGCAAACAGAAGGAATTCTAATATCTCATTGAAATAGAAGGCATTTTGTCGTATATGGTAGAAACTCACATTTTCATCGCCAGTTCCAGAGATATTAGACAAAACAAAATTTCAGCAAACAAATATAAAAAAATCTTTATAGATGAATAAAAGAGAACTACAGTGGAACCTTGGTTAACGAGAACAATCCGTTCTGGGACTGTGCTTATTAACCAAGTTACTCGTTAAGCAAAGCAAGATTTCCCATAGGAAATCATTGCAATGCAGACAATTCGTTCCACAACTTGTTAAATGTCCCATCCTGGTCCCCTGTTGTGCAATTCCACACACGTACAAACACACACAAACACGTACAAACACACACAAACTCACACAAACATATTATATGCTCACCTTACTTTCCGTTTCATCGCCGGCCTGCTGGGACTTGCTGTTCAGTAGCACGGGCTGTGCATTGGGTAACCATGACGACGAGGGAGGAACTTCCGCACCCAGTGCGCTGACATCAAAGGCAGAAGCCTCTGATTGGTCAGCGCGCTGCCTTTGAGTAGCGTCTGACATCATGTGTCATGCAGTCTGCAGAGCTATGTATGTAATCCTATCATGTGTGATACACTTAGCAGAGCTATATATTTAATTATTTAAAGAGAACCTGTCATGTGAAAAAAACCCACTATTAAACTGCAGCTATGGGTTAATCTGCAGGTTACTAGTGTTTTGAATCTGCCCATCGCCAACAGTTTGAGCCTCACTGCCAGGAGGAAATGACCTTTACTCCTCCCAGCAGCATTCGGCTTCCAGTTACTGATCAGTGACTGAACCCTCCCTCGTCTCCCCTATGAGTGGAAGCCAAATGCTGCCAAGAATAAAGTTATTTTTCTTAAAGTGCCAGCGCTGGGCAGATTGAGAAGACTATTAACCTGCAGATTAACCCCATATGTGAAGGTTAATAGCATTACTTTACATTTCAGGTTCCCTTTAATGTCTATATAATGCAAAGTTGAAGGAGGGCACCTAAACACTCCAGAGTTTACCTTGGCACAAAGGAGCATGTGGCATAGAACAAGGAAAAAAGATTGCGTCATAGCGGCCCATTTTCAATAGAAGACTTCTCTCACAGGCTACACCTTCATTTGTTCTTTTCCCGGCTATATAAATCTTCTTTGATAAAACCTGTAGGATATACAAGAACTTCTGCCCTAAGGGTAAGACCGCACTTTGTGCTTCCACCTGCGTTTTAGGTGCTTTTTAGGTCCGTTTTGAACTGTTTTCATGCGAAAAGGCATGCATTTTGATTTTCCAGCAAAGTCTATGGAAAATGTGGATTTCCTGTCCGCACTTTGCGTTTTAAAACGCAGCGTTTAATTTGCATATTTTGTCGCAAAAACCATGCGGTCAAAGAAGCAGCAGGTCAATTGTTTTTGCCATTTTGGGTGCGTTTTGCTAACATTGAAGTCTATGAGAAATGGCAAAAAGCAAGAAACATCAAAATTCCAGCGTTTTACCTGCTTTTTAGGTGCAGGAAACATGCGTTTTGGACTTAAAAAACGCATGCTTTTTGGACATGAAAATAATGCTTTAATATGTCCCTTTACATACACACATAGTCCGACAATTAAAATAAAGAAAATTCTTAATTTGTTGCTATTTTTGCGGTAAATATATTACCGCAATAATTTTATGAAATAAATCTATTTCCATTAATTTTCTTAAAAATATAGATTTGCTTCTTTTTTTTCCTTTTTTTCCATTGAGTTTGACAAATGAAACTTTATTAAGCAGTGTCTTTATGTTCAAAACGCATCTCTCAAAACGCAATTGAAAAAGCATGTAAAAAGCGCTAAAAACGCATCTAAAACGCGGTAAATACGCATGCGTTTTTAGCGCTAATTTGTGGTCAAAAGCAACTTTGGGCAAAATCAATTACTGCCAGAGGGTGCGTTTTTACATGCGTTTTGGACGACGCAAAGTGCGGTCATACCCTTAAGAAAGCCACTTGCGTGGCAATATGCATAGGGCTGTGACAGTCTCTCACTTTACTCACCAGCAGCCTGTGCAAAGCTGATCCTGAGCACAGCACAGCTGGTTCTTTGGTTCATTTCTTTATTGCTGCAGTTATCTTATCTTTATTGCCCATACACCTTGCATAAACACCTCCTATGTTATGAAACTTTCGCAGTATCGTCAAGGTATGTTCCATCGTATTCTGCATCAATCCAGGTAAGGAAGAAAAACTGACCGCACTCAGCCGCTGTGCCGGAGAACTTTTATTAGAACTTAGTGCAGATTTAAAAGGCGGGAGGAGCCCTAGGTGCAGGTTCCTCACAGGGGACAACAATCAAACAATCCATCATATTCTGCTCTTTCCTTAGGAGCAGGATTCTGAACTTTGTATTCTTTAGTTCCTTATCCTACATCTATGGCTGATATTGATCGCAAACATTCTTCCTGTAGCATTTGTGTGGCGCCCTGGACTAGCCAGGTCGTCACAGGTAAGGAACCAACACACCCCACACCCCCAGACAGGTCCATTAGCCAGACACAAAACCCTTGTTGCCTCCCTCCAGGGGCTGATGTCCACACCAGGTGGGGTGGAGCCAAGTGGTTGGCCCCACCCACTGAGGAGTTCACAGTCCTGGAGGCAGGAACAGTAATCAGATAGTGTTCAGGAGTTGAAGTGAGCAGAGCTACTGCAGGTGTCATCTCGGCTGCTCCGTACCAACGCTCCCGGGATCCCCGTCACCAGCAGCGGTGGTGCCCACCTTCACCACACACCATGGGTGGCGTCACGGACTCAAATCCCCAAACAAATACCCCCCTTTTCACTCATGGGCGAGGAGCGCCGCTCGAGTCCCCGGATCCGGCCCACCGCTCGAGCCACCGAGCAGCAGCAGCGCCGGACCCGAGCGCGAGGGAGCGCAGCGCCCCGCCGCCCGCGACATTTATGTCTTTTTCGTTTCTACTCTACTTGAATATTATGGTACATGTTATTTGATATACTGCAGTTGTCTATAGGACTTCATGTAATGTACAACAGGCTGTGTAATGACACATTTCTCACCTGGGCAAATAAGTTTTTCTTTCTGCAAAGGAAAAATGTCAGACACTTTGACATGAGATACCAGTTATGAATATTGTTTTTTTTTTTTTTTTGTGTGTGACAGGTGTAGGTCTTATAGTTATGTAAGACATACTGTATTTTCAGTGTTGTAACAAAGCGGAGAACACAACGCACTTACTAATTTACTTGCGGTCTGTACATCACCTCTCAATTATTATCGGCTAGCTGGATAACGTTGTATGTGCCATGTTTCATTTTTATAGGAAGCTAACATTATGATCTGGGGCCACCAGGTGGGTTCATATCCTTAAAATGGGTGATCTCATAATTTTTGGTACCTGAGTCACATTCAATTTAACAGCCACCATCTCAGGTCATCAAGGGGTGTGACTATTATCTAGTAAAAGCAGATTCTGATATAGAGCCATTGTTCAATTCTGAGAGATTCAGCATGCTGCAAGGCTGCGCTGTTTACTAATCGGACTGCTTCACTCCACAAAAATCTGCCCTATTCCTGAGATCTTAGATCTAGTAATTGTTTTTGTTTATTCCTTTTATTTTTATGTAACTATATATACGGTATTGTTTTCTCCCCTTTGTAATATCTTTTGTATATTTTAGTAAACACTGCCTAATGGTTGGATTAAATAATTAAATATATATAATGTAACAGCTTCAGTCCCCTTGCTCTATAAATCATACCCTTGAAGCCTCTAAGGCCATACGTTGCCAGGAAATGTTGCCTAAGCAGCCTGTATAATATCTTAATTTGGTTATTGCGGAGCTTGGCAGTGAACGTACTGAAGTATATATATATATATATATATATATATATATATATATATATAAAAAAACAATATAATGATACTGCGCTAATAGAGGTGTGGTCCTTGTCAAAATAGGGCTTAGGGTACTTTCATACTTGAGTTGTTTTCCTTCAGTTGCAATCCGCCGTTTTGTAAAACAGTGGAATCCGTTAACGGATTCCGCTGTTTCCCATAAACTTGTGTGGACGATGGATTGCGAGTGAAGTACCTGCGTTGCTTCCGCTGGGTGACGCTGCGTTGCTTCCAACGGGCAGAAGGAACACAGCATGTAACGTTTTTTGAGCAGCACAATCCGTAGGATTTTGCTGCGCATGCTCTCTCTGGCTCCCTGCACTCGTAACCAGGGTACACATCGGGTTACTAAGCAATGCGCTTTGCCTAGTTACCCGATATTTACCCTGGCTACGGGTGTAAGAAGCCAGCGCTAAGCGGTGTACGCTGGTAACCAAACCAAGGTAAATATCGGGTAACCAAGCAAAGTGCTTTGATTAGTTACCCGATATTTACCCTGGCTACATGTGCAGGGAGCCCGACACTTCCCCCGCTCGGCTCCTCCCCCTCCCGCAGTCCGCATGTACACACACACACACACACACACTCACCTGTCCCCAGCGATGCAGTCCCTGCGGCACTGACATCCTCAGTGCCACGGCCCCACTCGGCTCCACCCACCCCGCACTCCGCCTCCCGCCCCCGCACACATTCTCGGCGACCGAACGATCAGCTGATCATCCGGCGGCCGGCTGCTGTGAGCAATCAGCGGATCATCCGGCGACTGGCTGCTGTGAGCGATCAGCTGATCGTTCACAATAGTCTGCCGCCGGTAAAACTGTAAAGAAGAAAAAAAAATTAAAAATTCCATCCGTTGCGCCACTAAATGCAACACATCCGTTGCATCCGTCACATAACGCAATGCAACGGATGCCGTTCAACGCAAGTGTGAAGCTAGCCTTAAAGGTAGGTTTTTTCCTTTGTTTTTGTTTTTTATTAGAAAGGAGGACTGCATTCCTCTAAAAACATATTGGGTTTTTCTCCACTCCATGACTCTGTTGCGGAGTGACGTCATCACACACTGACAGATGTGCCAGCAACATGCACCACTGATCAGATCGCATCACAGACTAGAGGCTTCACTTCCACTATGCACACAGCGTCTGCCAGTCCGGATCTACATGGGCGGACGTCCTCATCTGAGGAGCTAACATGGTTTGAGTACCTGCAATTACTCCCCCCCTTTGCAACACTCACACAAGTGGACACATTAGTGGACTTTTTGGACTTAATAGCTATTCTAGGTTTTTACCATTGCTTGTTTTTATTCATACATACATTATATATATATATATATATATATATATATATATATATATATATATATATATATATATACACCGGGTTTTTCCAAAAATAAGCCCTTCCCCAAAAATAAGCCCTGGCAGGGATTTTCAGCATTTTCGGAGCAAGGCTTAAATATAAGCCCTCCCCCGAAAATAAGCCCTAGTCCCGGATCAATAATGAAGTGTCCGTGCAGCTAAAAAAGGTTACAAATACTGCAGGACACTTCATTATAGACAGCAGCACCCGGCAATTACACTCACCCGATGCTGAGCGGCAGGTCCTGCAGTGATCACACACCCGCACACATCAAATCTCTCACACAAACACACACACAATCAGATCTCACTCACACACCTCATCTCACAAACATCGGATCGCACACACAGTCAGATCGCCCACACAAACATCGGATCACACGCAAATATCAAATCACACACACAAACATCGGATCGCACGCACATCGGATCGCACACACGTCGGATCACATACACACTCACCTCATCCAGCGACACCGATCTCTTCTCGTCGGCAGAATCCTGAGAGGCAGTGCAATGGAGCGCAATGAACAGGACCTGCGGAGGGACACGTGACTTGCTCTCATCATTCCCTGCGGCCGTAAGCGCTGGATGTGATGTGATGTGTGCGATCGGCTGAGTGTGTGCGCGATCGGCTGTGTGTCAGTGATCTGCTGTGTGTGTCTGGGATTGGCTGTGTGTTTTTCTGCGTTCGGCTGTGTGTATCTGTGATCGGCTGTGTGTATCTGTGATCGTCTGTGTGTATTTGTGATCAGCTGTGTGTGCCTGCGATCGGCTGTGTGTATCTGTGATCGGCTGTGTGTGCCTGCAATCGGCTGTGTGTGCCTGCGATCGGCTGTGTGTGTCAGTGTGTCAGCCAGCAGCAGGGGAGAACGGCATGCAGCCACCACTGGAGATCACAGGGAGGACCTGGGAGCCACGCAGACGTCCGAATCTGGTGAGTGTGAGTCTCCCGGGAAGTGGGGGGTCTGCTTTTTGGGGGGAAGTGGGGGGTCTGCTTTTTGGGGGGGGGCAAAAAAAATATAAGACAGTGTCTTATTTTTGGAAAAACACGGTGTGTATGTGTATATATATATATATATACACATGCCACTTTATATTTTGTAGCTTGGACCTACTATTTGCTACCTTCAAGCTTATATACATACTGTATCTCTGTGTATTCCATTCTAGTCTTTTTACCAGTGTACCTTTAGCATTGCTTATGTGAAACTCTGTGGAGATATTAAAAAACTACAATTCAGCCATATTTTGACAAGGGGAATTGTAGAGAAATGAACATTCAAATCACAGGCAACAGCATTGGTGGACATTCCTGCCGTCAGCATGACAGTTCCACACTCCCTCAAAACTTGTGATGTCTGTAGCATTGTGCTGTGTGATAAAACTTCACATTTTAGGCTGGAGTCACACTTGTGAGAGACTTGCGCGAGTCTCACATCGCATCACCCGGCATGGCCACACACTCTCCTGACAGGAGCGGGTCAGCTGCATGTATTTCTTTGCAGATGAGATTCTCCTGTCCGGAGAGCTGCAGGCCATGTCGGGTGATGTGATGTTAGACTCGCGCGAGTCTCTCACAAGTGTGACTCCCGCCTTAGAGTGGTCTATTATTGTGGTCAGCCTAAGGCACCCCTGTGCAATAATCATGCTGATCGGCCTAAGGCACACCTGTGCAATAATCATGCTGATCGCCCTAAGCCACACCTGTGCAATAATCATGCTCAGCAGCCTAAGGCACACCTGTGCAATTATCATGCTGTCTAGTCAGCGTCTGGATATGCCACACCTGTGGCGGATAGATTATTTTGGCAGAGGAGAAGTGCTCACTAACACAGATTTAGGCAAATTTGTGAACCATTTTCTATAGAAAAAGCCCTTTTGTGTCCATAGAAAAAGTCTTAGATTTTTCAGTTCAGCTCACGATAAATGGGAACAAAAACAAAAGTGTTGCGTTTATATTTTTGTTCAGTGTACTTGAATAAAGGATACAGAGAGCATGCTGGGAGTTGTAGTCCTGTAATCTTATGCATTACATTATAATGAGCTTTACACAATCAATATCTCACCAAGAAGCCGTTAAAAGTGCATTGAGCGGCACCAGTGCACCTCCAGCACAATCTGCATATGGCTTCTAATTTTATGCATTACAAAAGACATTTGACACACACTCACTTACTGGGGTTATTCCCTTGAGAGAAAACCAGTGCTCGAGGCAGAGGCCTAAAAGGAAAAATGGGAGGAGCTTAGCTCTGAGGTAAAATGTCAGTTAGTGACGTGTGAGGTGAAGTGAGGAGTGCACTGAGGAGAGGTCCTGTCCTGAGGTGATTTCTAAAAACCTCTGGAGGGGCGGCTACACTTGTCAGGGGCATCAGTCCCTAGGTCACCGATGCCTTCAAGGTCGGTGACAAAACTGAGAGACTGCAGCCTTATTACAAGGGGCAGTGAAATTTCTGGAAGTATAGTGGCACGTGTGAGTCTGGAAGTTTCTAGAAGAAATAGAGAGTCTTCCTTCAGGACTCCAGGCACCTGCTCGCCAGAAGGGATAATCAGTCCAGATTGTTATTGTCTTGGGAATCCCAGGTTACCAAGATACCTACTCCCAGGTAGGGAAATAGTGGCAGAGGGAAAGTACGCCATCACTAAACAGCAGAGGAACCAACTCTCATCAGGGCAGGAAGTACCCCCATCATTGTATGCTGTGATAACACCCTGCAGAGCAGGTAAAAGCTCCCTGTCCTGTCTATGGCTGAATCATTCTCTGCTGTGCCCATACCTCCCACAACACATCCCCCAGGAACCAGCACTAGTTGAGGGGGCAAGAGGACAACCCTCTGGCACTGCACATCACCACCTACCTCCTGAGGCCCACCAGCACTGCCTGGCCATACCGCAGCCAAACATCCCAACTGGCGTCACAAACTCTTTATTTTCTTTTCTTTATCCCATTTTTAAATATTATTTTCACTGCCCATTACAAAAAGCCTGTTGCTCGCGCCCGGTACGGCCACATCGCTGCTCGGAGCCACCACCGTGACATCAGAGGCCTCCGGGGCGGCACAACTTGGTCTACAAAAATGTATGGACATGTGACCATCTGTAAAGACTATAATACGTACCAGTGCTATCTGTGAAAACCACGTATAGAACATGTACGCAAATAAACGACGTCTGAATGAGACCTAAGACACGTACTAAATGCAAAGGAAAGTCTCCATGCTCCTCCAATCCCCCAAAAAAGACACCTCATATCACTGCATAAAAAGTTGTCTCCAATATGCTGAAAACCATGTAAGTAAGCCACAGAGGTTTTGGGAGTGATGAGAGATGAAACCAAAGTTTTCAAGCCTATGGATCAGAAGTATATTTAATGGAAGAAGAATGAAGCATCCATTTAAAAGAAAACCCTGAAGTGAAACATGGCGGGGGCTCAGTGGTGTCTACAAAGAAACATTGCGGAGGTTCAGTGATGCCTATAGTGAAGAATGGCGGTGGCTTGGTGAGTTATATGCGGGGCATCACTATGTATGTAATGGTGATGTGAGATCAATGGCTCATGTCATTTAACCCTTCAATAATATACTTCAGTGCCCACTTTGATGCCCATTTTTGTGCCAGTTTTACATTTTTTTCAGTTGTATCTAAAGCCTGCTTAACACGTTGCTATTTCGCATACGATATCGTATGCGATTTGCAACGCCCCCATCGTATGTGCAGCACGTTCAATTTGTTGAACGTGACGCACAAACGATTAATTCCCGTCACACGTACTTACCCGTCCATACGACCTCGATGTGGGCGGCGAACGTCCACTTCCTGGAGTGGGAGGGATGTGCGGCGTCACAGCGACGTCACGCGGCAGACGGCCAATAGAAGCAGAGGGGCGGAGCTGAGCGGGACGTAAACATCCCGCCCACCTCCTTCCTTCCGCATTACCGGCCGGGAGCCGCAGGACGCAGGTAAGATCTGTTCATCGTTCCCGGGGTGTCACACACTGCGATGTGTGCTACCCCGGGTACGATGAACAATCTGACGTTCAATTCATGAGGAATGAACGACGTGCGTGCGATGAACATTTTACCGTTCATTCGCAATCGCATGTAGCTGTTACACACTGCAATGTACCTTACGATGCCGGATGTGCGTCACTTACGACGTGACCCCGCCGACACATTGTAAGATACATTGCAACGTGTAAAGCTGGCTTAAGTGTATTCACATCAGGGCTCCTCAGTGCATTGTATTTCATTGCTGTGATTTTCATTTTTGTTAAACCTGTAAACACCCCCCCCCCCCGCAGAAAATAAACAATTGCTCAATAAGAAAATAGACAAATAAAAAAACATTCAGAAGAGTATTTAATCTCCAGTATATTGAAGCAACCTGACATGTATCACTATATACCTGCACAGCTGATCCTACACTCATATCATCTAGTCATAGTGACAGCTGCCATGTAGGGATCATCACCTGTATCCCACCAACTTATTTGTCCCATTGGCCAAATGATTTAGGGTACCTTCACACTTTAGCGATGCAGCAGCGATCCGACCTGGTCAGGATCGCTGCTGCATCGCTACATGGTCGCTGGTGAGCTGTCAAACAGGCAGATCTCACCAGCGACCAGTGACCAGCCCCCAGCCAGCAGCGACGTGCAAGCGACGCTGCGCTTGCACGGAGCCGGCGTCTGGAAGCTGCGGACACTGGTAACTAAGGTAAACATCGGGTATGGTTACCCGATGTTTACATTAGTTACCAGCGCACACCGCTTAGCTTAGCGCTGGCTCCTTGCTCTCCTAGCTACAGTACACATCGGGTTAATTAACCCGATGTGTACAGCAGCTACATGTGCAGAGAGCCGGAGCCGGCAGCACAGGCAGCGTGAGAGCGGCGGAGGCTGGTAACTAAGGTAAATATCGGGTAACCACCTTGGTTACCCGATGTTTATCTTGGTTACAGCTTACCGAAGCTGCCAGACGCCGGCTCCTGCTCCATGCTCGCTTCATTTGTCGCTCTCTCGCTGTCACACACAGCGATCTGTGTGTCACAGTGGGAGAGCGCCTTTGAAGAAAACGAACCAGGGCTGTGTGTAACGAGCAGCGATCTCGCAGCAGGGGCCAGATCGCTGCTCAGTGTCACACACAGCGAGATCGCTAATGAGGTCACTGCTGCGTCACAAAAACCGTGACTCAGCAGCGATGTCGGCAGCGAGCTCGCTGTCTGTGAAGCACCCCTTAGCTATAAAAGCTTATCTCTGTCTCCAGTATCTGCCAAGATATCTTACATATTCATAATTTTTCCCAGTTACTGTTTACCCCCCAATATCTTTAAAGAACAATGATGTACACATAATAGAGCATGAAGGGGCTCGGAGAAGGTGGCGGCGTAGGTGTGTAAGTGTCTGATGGGGTCACACAGCTCATACAAGGACAGCTGCCCGGCCCCATAATCTAGACAGATCCTAAATCTATCACTGGAGATCTCGTCAGGTAACCGGATCACTTTCCTGTCATGCATCGCTGAATACTGATTATTATATCTCCACAAACTCCAGGACTTGTTATTATGCCCAATATATGAATGCTGCCCCCTCCTGTCCATAGTGGGGTAACACATCCCCACCATCCAATTTCCTTATCTACTGCTCTCCACATCCCAGTAATGTCGTCCTGAGGTAAATCCCCTCCTGCTCATCACCTGATTACACTGGAATCTCTCTGCTGTTTCTGGACGATTCTGGTCCCTTTCTGTCCAGGTTGCAGCTTTCCGGTCGTCCGATATAAGGAGAGTATTACCCGCTGTGTTTACATCCAGTAATATGTCGGCAGGACCCTCCACATAGATCCCGCTCCTTATACCTGTTATTACCTCACGTAATGTGTGTAATGTGTGTGAGATCACAGCCACATCCAGGTCATCTCCATCATGGAGCTGTTTATCATGTCCCCCTGTGTCCTCATCACCTCCCTCCTCCTCAGGATCACACAAGTCACCGGTGTCTGGTTCCTGTAAGACGGTCAGTGGATCAGTCATGTTACACAGCTCCTCAATGTGCCTCATCTTCCTGGACAGCTCGTCCTTCTTTATTTCCAGCTGATGGATCAGAGCAGACAGTGACAGTGACTCTTCCTTTTCCTGCCTGGAGATCTCACTCAGGACCTTCTTCTCCAGGTCATCCACCCGTCTCCTGATGTCTGTACACAGGGCAGTGACTCTCTCGGCTTCTCCAGCTGCTTTCTTTTGAGCTTTTCTCCTGCGCTCCTCCAGACTCCGGACTCTTTCCTCAGTCTCCTCTCTCTTTTTGATTAGTTTCTGAAGAACATTTCTCAGTTTCTTCTTCTTCTTCTCTGAGGCCTCATCCAGCATCTCCACCCAGTGTTCCCGGTGTTCTCCTGCCAAACTGCAGGACACACAGATACAAGCCACATCCTCAGTGCAGTAATATTCCAGGATCTTCTTATGGACAAAACATTTCCTTTTCTCCAGAGAAGTGCTGGGATCAGATAAGACGTGTTCTGGTGATTTGCTGTGAACGCTCAGGTGTTTCTCACACAGAGAAGCCTCACAGTGCAGACAGGATCTAACAGCAGGTACAGGAGAGTCCACACAGTAAGTGCAGCAGATCCCGGTTTCTGTCAGTGTTGGTGGAGTAATCAGGATATTCTCCATTATGTTCCGCAGAGCTATGTTCCTCATCAGCGCCGGCCGCTCCTGAAACCTTTCTCTGCAGTCAGGACAGGAATAAACTCCAGACTCGTCCTGTGTATCCAGCACACGATCAATACAGACCCGGCAGAAGTTGTGTCCACATCTCAGCATTACAGGATCTGTATAAGAGCTCAGACAGATGGAGCAGAGCAGCTCGTCTCTCAGATCCGCAGACGCCATGGCTGGCGGAAGGAGGAAGAGAGAAACTAAACTAATTCTCTGATACTCAGAGACAATGGCGGTTTGTACTTGTTAATACAGGACAGAGTTCAGGTGCACACAATTACTATCTGACACTTAAAGGGAACCTGTCACCAGATTTGTCCACTAGAAACTGTGGCCATCACCAGTAAGCTGTTAATGGTAGTGAGAAAGAAGTAGCATAGAAAGAACTGTGCATTCCCAATAATCATACGAAAAACATGTTTTTTATTGACAAACAAAATGCAAAAAAACGGACAAACACACTGGTTAAAAATACCTGAAAAACAACAGAACGAGCAGTACTGGGATAGGGGATGGATATAATAATCCTTGATATGTCCCCAAAGTAGATGCTGAGGCACCAATAAACAAATATGCAGTGTACAGATGTCACACAGAATGAACAGTAAGATGGTATTAAATACTAAACTGGATGGTATTGAACTAAGACAAATGGTAAGAATAAGTAAATACAGACATAAAATAAATCAAAATGACGACTAGCAAATTCAAAATAAATAGAATGACAACCATACTGTAATGTCGCAGGCCTCCAGACGAAGCTCTGGCGAAACGCGCGTCGAGGTGCAGGGCAGTGTGGTCTTCACTGGGTCAATGGCTGCCGCTGGTTGGTATCAGGACATGGGGCTAATATGCTGCTTATAACTTCTGGGGCTAGCTGGACATAGTCCCTATATGTTGGTTTTGTATGTCCATGATTTCTCCTTATACAAAGGTTTCCTTATCTAATGCATTATAGCACAAACACTTTTTATGGTCTTTATTGTGAGTATTGTCTTCCCATGATGCCTACGGGGTTTGGAGTCTTCTATTTGTTATCTAACATTGCATATATGTCACAATATCTTTATACTTAGCTAACATCCTCCCAGTGGGTTAAATCATTGATTATTCGGGAACCATGTTGTGTTTGTGTATACTTTGAATATAAACACTGTATATGTCTGACCGCACTGCACTGTTTTTCTGTATATGATTTTATGAGGTTCTACCTCTTGCTCTGTGTGTCTAGTATATAATAAAAATATGTAATTTTGTCATATAATGTGTGACAAACATGCAAAATAAAAAATCAGGAAGGGACAAATACTGTAAATATAAAATATACATTATATATATACATTATATACATATATCTTTACACACACACACACACACACACACACACACACACACACACACACAGTACAGACCGAAAGTTTGGACACACCTTCTCTATTCAAATGATTTTTATTAGGTTTTGTAGTTAACAAATCTTGAAATCATGCGTTACAAAATTTAAGGACATATAGATAGTAATAACAAGGTTAAGAAAATGCACATATTTTGACCCTCCAGTTTGTTAGTGTTGATACATCAAGCAGTAAATTTTGTTGGTCAAATCAATTGCTTATGAATTAACTTTTTGCAAAACATAACTAAACAACAAATAAAATTAACAACTTCCTGACATGGATTCCGTAGACAGTCCAGCAAATTTGCGAGATCAGAAACATATAATTCTAGTGAGTTTTAGATCAGGGAGGTATCAAAGACTAGAGCTTCAAGCCTGGAATTAATAGTGAGCTTGTATTTCTCGAATATAGCTAGTGTTTTCTTAACGTCGGATGGGCTATTGTTAAAAACTGGGTTTAAGGCGACAACTGCAAAGCCAGTATATAATGATTGGAGCGAGAATTGGTGCAAAAACATATTATGGATTTATTCAGATTAAGAGTTGGAAGGTTACAGTCATTAGAGAAAAATAACTGTCTTGGCTTGAGTTAATAGATGGATAGACAGATAGGCAGAGAGAAAAAATAATAGTTCATTTATCTTACATCGCTGTAGTGTGTGTAAGCCGTCTCTCTGTCTGTAGATGGTCTGGTCGGGCTTGATGAGTCCGTCTTTCTCCTCCCTCCTTCTCTCTCACCTTTGAAGTGTGGGCTTCTTTTATAACCCAAACCCCTCCTCCTGATTGTCCTTATCTCTTTACATGGTATACAAAAAGTAACTATCCTTATTTTAGTTCAGCATTATGTCATGTCACGTGGTACGTTTTACCCGCGAAATAAGTGTACCTGCGCAGTAGAGACTTGTAACAAAACCTACTTCAACTTATTTATAATTCCTTTGAGGCTCGCTGAACTTTGACCTTAGTGTAACAGTAAGAAGTCCCTCATAGCTATTTCAGTTCTTAGCCCAACATTCCAAACAGAATATAGCTCTTCTTTGACAACTTTGATGAACAACTAGCAGATGACTTTGGTTCTACAATGTCAAAAACCTTGGTTAGCATTTTCCAACTCACAGGCATCCTTAAAGGCATGGGCGAAATATACATACATTATATGAATGCATGTAATCCAGTCTATGAATCAAATCTCCATAAACTCACTATTTTACAGTCCCCCCTTATATGGAAGTTTGATGAACCCTGGGAAACCCTAACTCAATCGTGTCATCATTCGTATCACATACATTCTTGTTGAAAATTCTAGACCAATATTTGACTTGATAAACCAATCTGCAACTTTCTGTCAAAAAGTCATCTTGCGATTTAACATTCCTCTAAGAATGTTATCTTCCTTTTTCATTTCTATTTTTATGTTCCTATATATCTTCTGAATTCTACACATCACAAAAACTTGATATATAATACACATCAAAACTAATAAAAATATGATTATGATGGGATTAAATAAAACATTACCAACCGCTGACTGAAAAGATGACTGAGACCAGGAATGTACAGATTTGCTAAAACTCTTCCACCAAGTTCTACCTGACATTCCATTCCATTCATGTTCAATATCACTTAATTCACCTTGTTCATGCCTGAATATAATTTCTGCTTCCTTTAACCCCTTAACGACCTTGGACGTACTGAGTACGTCATGGTCACATGGTGCTAAACGACCCATGACGTACTCAGTACGTCCTGGCGAAATCGCGGTCCCGGAGCCCCGGGGAGTGAAATTTGTTTACCTAAACGGTGGATTCGGGAAGGAGGGGACCTCTGCCTGACCTCAGGAGGAGTGGTGCCTCCTCCCCGAACCTACAGTGGCTGTGATTGGCTGACGAACGCCGTTCAGCCAATTACAGTCACTGTAATGTGTCAGCCATTGAAAATGGCTAACACATTGCAATCCAGCCATAATCAGTGCTGCTGTAGCACTGATGACTGGCTGGAGCTGGGTGAACTTTGTTTCACCCGCCCCCAGCTCTGATTGGAGAGACCGGCCTTGTGACCGATCTCTCCCAATCACTGTGGATCTTGTGCCGGTGACCTGTATGTGACCGCTACCCTCAGCTTCACTCCGTCCGTGAAAGCTGATGAGAGCGGTCGCTGCAGGTGCCCATCGGTAAGTTATAGCACCCCCCCCCCCGATCCCCCGCCGCTCCCCGCCGAGATCCCCCGCCGCTCCCCGCCGAGATCCCCCGCCGAGATCCACCGCCGCTCCCCGCCGAGATCCACCGCCGCTCCCCGCCGAGATCCACCGCCGCTCCCCGCCGAGATCCACCGCCGCTCCCCGCCGAGATCCACCGCCGCTCCCCGCCGAGATCCACCGCCGCTCCCCGCCGAGATCCACCGCCGCTCCCCGCCGAGATCCACCGCCGCTCCCCGCCGAGATTCACCGCCGCTCCCCGCCGAGATTCACCGCCGCTCCCCGCCGAGATTCACCGCCGCTCCCCGCCGAGATCCACCGCCGCTCCCCGCCGAGATCCACCGCCGCTCCCCGCCGAGATCCACCGCCGCTCCCCGCCGATCCACCGCTGCTGTCCCTGCCCGCCACGCCGCTTTACACGCCGCTGTCCCTGCCCGCCGATCCACCGCTGCTGCCCGCCACGCCGCTGTCCCTGGCCGCCACGCCGCTTTACACGCCGCTGTCCCTGCCGCCACCGTCCCCTTTCAGTCGCACCCACCTTTTTCAGCCGCCGCTGCACCCGATCGGCCGCCGCCTCCATCGGCTGCCACTGCACCTAATCGGCTCCCCCCCTCCATGTGCTGCCTTCCCCCCCCTCCATGTGCTGCCTTCCCCCCCCTCCATGTGCTGCCTTCCCCCCCTCCATGTGCTGCCTTCCCCCCCTCCATGTGCTGCCTTCCCCCCCCTCCATGTGCTGCCTTCCCCCCCCTCCATGTGCTGCCTTCCCCCCCCTCCATGTGCTGCCTTCCCCCCCCTCCATGTGCTGCCTTCCCCCCCCCCCATGTGCTGCCTCCCCCCCATGTGCTGCCTCCCCCCCCATGTGCTGCCTCCCCCCCCATGTGCTGCCTCCCCCCCCATGTGCTGCCTCCCCCCCATGTGCTGCCTCCCCCCCATGTGCTGCCTCCCCCCCATGTGCTGCCTCCCCCCCATGTGCTGCCTCCCCCCCCATGTGCTGCCTCCACCCCCATGTGCTGCCTCCCCCCCCATGTGCTGCCTCCCCCCTCCCTCCATGTGCTGCCTCCCCCCTCCCATCAGACTCTGCCCCCCTCCCTGATCTGCTGCCTGCTCTCTCCCATCCTTTTCACCCTCCTTCATCTGCTGCCTCTTCTGTCTGCTGTGATCCTGCTGCCTAGATCCATCCTGTAAGGTAGGTATCCCCATCTCACCCCCCCCCATCCTCTGCCGCTCCTCCATCCGCTGCGCCCTTTCCCATCTTCCATCCGCTGCGCCCTTTCTCATCTGCCGCCCCGCCCTCTCGCATCGCATTATCCAGCGCAGTTGCTCGCTTCCAGACTGCAGTGGATGATACGATGCGAGACTCGTGCATTGCTCTCACGTTTGGCACTGGTCTTAGTGGCAGGCGCTCTTTTTTTTTTTTTTTTTTTACTGATGTCTGTATTTTTTATTTCGCCAAACTAACTTTTTTTTGTATGGGGGGGGCTAGTTTCCAAAATGGGATCACATGTGGGGGAGCTCCATTGTTTAGGCACCTCAGGGGTGTCTCCAAATGAAACATGGCGTCTGCTAATAATTCCAATCAATTTAAGGGTATGTGCGCACGTTGCTTTTTACCTGCTTTTTACCTGCTTTTTTGCTGCTTTTTCTTCTGCGCTGTTTAATGCCAAAATGGATGTGTTCTTCTATTCAAGCAAAGTCTATGGGAATTTGGGTTTCTTGTTCACACTATGTTGTTCAAAATGCTGCCTTTTTGTGGCAGAACTTTGGTCAAAAACTCAGCTTTTCAAAGAAGCAACATGTCAATTGTTTTTGCCATTTGGGTTTTGCACTGAAAAGCTGAGTTTTTGACCAAAGTTCTGCCACAAAAAGGCAGCATTTTGAACAACATAGTGTGAACAAGAAACCCAAATTCCCATAGACTTTGCTTGAATAGAAGAACACATTCATTTTGGCATTAAACAGCGCAGAAGAAAAAGCAGCAAAAAAGCAGGTAAAAAGCAGGTAAAAAGCAACGTGCGCACATACCCTTACTGTGAAATGGCGCTCCTTCTCTTCTGAGCCCCGCCGTACGCCCAAACAATTGATTTCCACCACATATGAGGTATCGTAGTACTCAGGAGAAATTGCACAATACATTTTATGGTGCATTTTTTTCTGATACCCTTGTGGAAAAAAAAGCTACCTGTTTGAAAAAACAATTTTGTGGTAAAAAAAAGAATAAAATATTTTCACGGCTGAACATTACAAACGTTTGTGAAGCCTCCAGGGGTTCAAAGTGCTCACTAAACAGCTAGATAAATTCCATGAGGGGTCTAGTTTCCAAAATGGGGTCAATTGTGGGGGAGCTCCATTGTTTAGGCACTTCAGGGGGGTCTCCAAATGAAACATGGCGTCCGCTAATAATTCCAACCAATTTTGCTGTGAAATGGCGCTCCTTGCCTTCCGAGTCCTGCCGTGCGCCCAAACATTTGATTTCCACCACATATGGGGTATCTGCGTACTCAGGAGAAAATGCACCATAAATTTTATGGTGCATTTTTTCCTGATACCCTTGTGATAAAAAAAGCTACCTGGTTGAAGCAACAGTTTTGTGGTAAAAAAAATTTTTTTTCTTTTCACGGCTCAACGTTATAAACTTCTGTGAAGCCCCCAGGGGTTCAAAGTGCACATCAAACATCTAGAAAAAATATTTGAGGGCTCTAGTTTCCAAAATGGGGTCATTTGTGGGGGAGCTCCATTGTTTAGGCACCTCAGGGGGTCTTCAAACCCGACATGGCGTCCGCTAATGAGTGCAGCTAATTTTGCACTCAAAAATTCAAATGGCGCTCCTTGCCTTCCGAGTCCTGCCGTGCGCCCAAACATTTGATTACCACCACATATGGAGTATCTGCGTACTCAGGAGAAAATGCACGATACATTTTATGATGCATTTTTCCTGATACCCTTGTGAAAATACTAATTTTTATGGCTAAAGTAACATTTTTGTGTTAAAAAAGTAAAATTTTCATTTTTTCGTCTACATTGCTTTGGTTGCTGTGAAGCTCCTAAAGGGTTAATAAACTTCTTGGATGTGGTTTTGAGCAGAGTGAGGGGTGCAGATTTTAGAATTGGGTCACTTTTGGGTATTTTCTGTCGCCTAGGTTTCTCAAATCACTCCAAATGTGATGTGGTACCTAAACAATTTTTTTTTGTAAATTTTGTTGGAAAAATGAGAAATTGGTGATGAACTTTGAACCCTTCTAACTTCCTAACGGAAATTTTTTTTTTTCAAAAATTGCGCTGGTGTAAAGTAGACATGTGGGAAATGTTATTTAGTAACTTTTTTGTGTGACATTTCTCTCAGATTTATGGGCATAAAATTTCAAATTTTGAAAATTGCAAAATTTTCGCTAAATTTCCGAAATTTTCACAAATAAACGCAAAACATATCGGCCTAAATTTACCACTGACATGAAGTACAATATGTCACAAAAAAACAATGTCAGAATCGCCAGGATCCGTTGAAGTGTTCCAGAGTTATAACCTGTCAAAGTGACACTGGTCAAAATTGCAAAAAATGGCCGGGTCTTTAAGGTGAAAACAGGCTGGGGGCTGAAGGGGTTAACTGTTTTGTTAATAAATCTAACAAACCCTTGTCTTTCTTTATTTCACTTGTCCACATATCCCAAGGAAAATCATTTATCTGTGATAAATTGAATTGTATGGGAAATGCCGTTAAGTTTCTCTTTCCTATTGAAGTGATATTAAAACTTCCTTCCTTCTTTGAAAGAGACCTCACATTTCCTTCTATACAATACAAACCCATAGGTAGGTTTTCCTTATGTACACAAGCAGAATAGAAAACAGAAACCTTCTCTGTCTCAGACATGACCTGAAAACAAATCTTATTTGGACTTACTGGAGTCACCAGATCATGTAGTGTCTGTACAGTCTCTATTCTCGCATGACAAGAAGAATGATTATGAAAACATGAATGATAAATCACCTTATCCTGTCCAGGTAAACACATCACCTTAGAAACAAAATGCAAACATGAAGAAATGTCTACTTGTTCAGTGTTCACTCCATCAAATGCAAAATCTGTGTACTGCAGTTGATAGAACACTTGTTGTGTGTTACTCACAGGTATACCCAAAACTGTAACAGGAACAATAGTTCCCTCTCTTCCGATCACTGGGATTAGCGATGTGCCAACACAAATGTTTCGTTCACATCCTAACCACTTATTTACCCACAAATCCGTATGATTCAATGCAAAATCATACTCTACAGGTAAATTTCGCAGTATTCCCAGTGGAGTAATTCCACTCTGTAAAGCTTGTGCAATCAACTTCAAATTAGAAGAGTACTCTACCTGTATCTCCAGGCACGCTTTAGCTACTTGTGTTTCGTGTGTGCTTCCCACGAGAGCTAATGTAGCATCCTGTAGATGTGACACGGAAGACCCTAGTACAGCAGCTGTATTCATTACCATCTTTTCAAGAAGTTGATTCAGACTCTTCTGAACCTTTACACCTTTTCCTCCAATAAAACCAATATTATCCAAATCTGACTTAAGTGTCTGTATATTCATGGCATTAGTCAGACTTCCCACTGTCCCAATTCCTCCCAGAATTCCTTCTAACACTCCTCTCTTACTCCTAGTCTGAGCAGTTCTTTTCCCAAACCATTGTTCTATCCCCATCTCCATGTTTATGAGATGTGATTGACACTGAGGAAACCTGGTAGAGATCTTCCAATGAGACATATTGAAAGTCCACACCATTGTCATAAATTCTCCATCCCTTAATAAGGACTTGGACTGAAATTGATTAATTTGGAAAGGAGTAGACGGCATGAATCTCGTGTCTGTGCATGCACTATCTGCTGCTGACCAAATATTCACACTAACGTCTTTACAATGTCTGTAATGTGTCTTTGTTTCAACGCAACACTGGTAAATTCCAGAGTCCCTGGAAGATGGATTCTCTATGGAAAAAATGAAATTATCATCCATCCATCTGATATTACCAATCTGACCTCTGTGAATGACATTAGTTGGACTGTTTAAAAAACTTCCCAAAAATGATGAATTTTTGGTCCATGTCAACAAAGACTCAGAAGGCAATTTCAACCTTGTGCTACATTTTAACATTATGGGTAATGTATTTTCTTTGTTATGTACTGTCTGTGGTGAAACCCTTATTTCCGGAACTATAGTGTTAGTAACGGTAAACACTACAGATACCTGAACTTGCACAGGTTCCCGTGTTATCTGGAAATTCCATGTTTTGACCCAATCTTTATCTCCTTCTGTAATGGAGAGTAAAGAAGGATCCAGAATTTTCCCAAAAACCTGAGTTTTTAACAAAATTTCTGTTTTGGATCTTCCAAACTTTCCCTTTGCAATCATGTAATTTGTAATATCACCGGACCATACAGCAGGTTCATCACCTCTGATCTCTATGTTCCAGTATAGTACATCTGTAGGAGAACATTCCCATGTACCCGTTTTATTATTGTGTACATATTCTCCTTGTAATTGTGTGAATCTAGTTTTAGGTCCTGCAATCGCATGTAATATTATGTCTGTGTCGTGTATGAAATGTAATTCAATGCAACATTTTGTTCCATATCCCATGCAGATATTTCCTGTTATCTCCACAGAATCATCCGTGATGTTCTCTGTCAGTAAGTTCCGTGTATCTGATCCTCTTGGTCTTCGAGAATGTTGAATCTCTCTAGTCCGTTCATTCACATCATTGGCGATTGTTCCTTGATGTAACATGTAAACAATGACGAAAATAAAGCAAAGCAGCAGGAAAGTAGTTCCCATCACGTAGAAGCTTGTCTTGAGCTTGGGAAGATGTTCTTTCTCCGGAAGGCTTGATGTCATCTTTCCTTCGCAGTCTTTAGGTTCTTTATTCCAGTTCGTATAGGAATCCATTTCTTCCTGGAAAGAAATGCAGTATCATTATTTTGTCACAAATATTTTGCACTGGTCAACGTGAACCCACACTTTTTGTGTTTTCCGGGTCTTTTTTACCACATTTGACACTCGGTGCACAAGAATCATGACTTGTCCCATAGTCTCAAGGACTTCAAAAGGACCTTCCCAATTACACTCCCATGGACCACTCTTGCGAAAGGTTTTGATCATCACTAGAGCACCTTTCTTGAATTTGGACTCATAGGGTGGCTCCATTTTCTGCATTCTCGATGCCGCATATGGCAGAATCGCTTTCAGGTTCTCCTGTAGCGATCTCAACCATTGGGACCTTGAGATAGCATCTTTTTGTGGTGTGGATAAAAATGGCTCATGTGGGAACCACAATGGCATTTTTCTTCCCGTCATCAACTCAAACGGAGTGAATTGAGTTGTAGAAGAGATTGAACCTCTTATACTCATCAGTATGAAAGGTACCTTGTCAACCCAAGTGTTACCTTTGTCCAAAAGCATCTTTGCAATTCTGAACTTGATTGTTCTATTCATTCTTTCCACAATTCCCGCAGATTGTGGATGATAGGGGACATGAAATTGCTGTCGCGCCCCTAGAATAGCACAAGCAGTTTGCATGATTTTACCTGTGAAGTGGCTACCTCGATCGGAGGTAATCATCCTTGGGATCCCCCAAGTACAAAAGACATGTTGTACCAATTCCCTTGCTGTGGACAAAGCATCATCTTTCCTAACAGGTAATATTTCTACCCATTTTGAGAACACATCTACCCCAATCAATGCATACCTGAGACCATGTTTACCTGAGGGTAAAGGACCAATATAGTCTATCTGCAGTGTAGACCATGGACCATCTGCAGGTGCGATTCGTAGAAGTGGTGGCTTCTGTCCTTTAGGTCTTGGATTTATTTGGGCACAAATGAGACACGATAGTACAACACTTTGAACTGTTTCGTCCATTTTTTCCCAATAAAATTTCTCCTTGAGAATGACTAACAATTTCTGTTGTCCCAAGTGACCTAAACTCTCATGGTTGTATCGAGTGAATTCTACCTGTAGATGTTGTGGTACAACTGGACGCAATTCTCCATTTGAACTGTGACACAAAACCCCATTTTCACAGATAAAAGGAGGTTTTGGATCATCCTGAGAAGTAACAAAAGAAGGATCTTTTCTCTGTTCTTCTGCAAATGAAGGTATGTACGTGTCTGCTCTTTGAACCGCTGAATTCTCAGAAGGTTCAGAGTCAAACACTTCCTCTCCTGTCAGGGCAGCTTCTTTGGCTAGAGCATCTGCGGTTGCATTTCCTACAGATAACTCATCATCAGATCTTTGATGTGCAGCGACTTTCACTATAGCAAATCTATTTGGGGCCCTAGATGCCATCTCAAAAATTGATTCTAGAGTTTCGCGCTGCAGCAAGGCTTTGTTGGACGAGTCCACGTAGCCTCTCCTTTCCCAAACAGGCAGGTAATCGGTTAGGGATCTGACAACATAGGAACTATCACTGTAGATTACCATTGGAGTTTGATCATCAGCTTCATTCAGCTGTAGGACCATTCTTACCGCTTCTATCTCTGCCCTTTGAGCTGAGAAATGACTCGGTAACTTGTGTTTTACCACTTGTCCTCGCTTGGAATAGAAAATTCCATATCCTGTGTGATAGTGTCCTTCCAGAAAAAATCTAGAACCGTCTACAAACACAGGTTCATCTGCGTCTTCCGACTGTCGTCTGAAGAGAGATGGACTTGGTTCATGGAACGTTTCTATGCAATCATGGGTTTGTCCTTCATACTGCATCAATTGAGGAAGAACATATTTGGCCTTATAATCTACCTCAATTTGATTTGGAGACAATGAGAGCAACCAATGGGCAAATCTCTGATGTGACACACCTGGGATATTTTTCTCAAAGAGAAGTTTCAGTGTGGAATGTGGCGTTTGGAGAATAACCTTTTGGAACCCGATGATGTGTTGAGTGATTTTTATCGCAAAATACACTCCCACCAGGTGTCTTGCGCACACCTCAAACCCCCTCTCAACAGGTGAGAGAAGCTTAGAGAAGTACCCCAAGATTCTCCATTCCCCCCCTTGCAGCTGCAGCAAAACCACAGAGATACTTGTCTCTGAAGTGTGTGCTTGAAGCGCAAAAGGTGCGTTCCTTTCCACCATACTTAACGCAGGTGCGTGTTGTAGATCATGTTTCAATTGTGTGAAGGCTTTTTCCTGTTCAACACTCCAGGGACCAAAATAATCATCATTGTCACCTTTTAAAAGATCATACAAAGGTCTGGCTTTGTCAGCAAAATTTTCAATGAAATCCCTTGAGTAATTTACAAGTCCTAAAAAATGTCTTAGTGCCTTGTGTGATGTTGGAATTGGAAGAGATGCAATTGCCTCTATTCTGTCCTGTAGGGGTCGCCGTGTACCTGGATTTAGCAGAACTCCTAAAAACCTAACCTCAGTCTGCATCAGCTTGACCTTTTTGGTATTCAGTTTTAAACCTGCATCATGCAGCAGCTCAAACAATTCTGCAAGCAAGATCACGTGCATCTCCTTGTCCTCCGTACTCAACAAGATATCGTCCACATATTGCAATAAACATTCCGGACGAGAAAATTTCGACAAAACGTTCGCTAGCGCCTGATGAAAAATGCTTGGCGACATACTTGCCCCCTGAGGAAGACGACAGCATACAAATTGCTGATCGAGGTGGTTGAATGCAAATCTATATTGGCAACTTTGCTCAATCGGTATACTGAAAAAACCATTACTGATATCCAATACTGAGAAATACCTTGCCTTAGCATCCAATCTCGACATCATGTCATGGGTATCAGCTACAATCGGTGCAACATTGGGAGTATACTTATTGAACATCCTCAAGTCCAACAACATCCGATAGCTACCATCGCTTTTCAGAACACACCACAATGGATTGTTACAGACAGAATTTGCCTTACGTATTACACCTTGAGCCAACAATTCCTGTATAATCTTAGACATCGGAGCAACTGACTCCGAAGGCAACTTATACTGACGCTGTGGAGGCGGATCTCGGCCTTCAATTTTGACAACTACATCCTTCATTGTTCCAACCTCATTCCTGTACTGAGCCCATAAAGAAGGAAACCGCTGTACTAACTCAGTCAATACTTCATCATCACCAGTTTCAGGCCACAAATGATCTGCTGACACTACATCGGTCAAGCAAATGGTCCCGACATGACTATATTCATTTGGATCAATAACTACCGCCTTACAACCGTTAGAGTCTTTCCAAACTGTTTTGTTACCCAAATCAATAATCCAGCCATGCTTTTCCATAAAATCAGTGCCAATTATATTCTCAGTATCCTGACAACACCAAATATCCATTTTCGTTTTCAAAAAACCAGGTATTTCCAAAGAAACATCCTGCGCTAATGTCACCTTTGTTCCATTTTTACCACTGAAACCAACAATTGTACATACAGGGGAATCTGGCTTTAAATGTAAATCAACATTTGTGACACTCAATTGCGCACCTGTATCAAGGAGAAATGTTACTTCCTGACCTTCAAGATTTACCTTTAAAAATGGTCGACCACAGCTATCCATTGAAACTCGAGTAACAAATTCCAGTGGATGTAGCCTGGGGACCGGCTTTGCTAGTCAGGATGATGGAGAAGGGAGAAGAGCAGCAGGTGTCTTGCCTCTTCCATCCAATCCCTGTATGGTCATTTCTCTTATCTGTCTGGTCAGAGGTGCATATGGTGATTGGTTATTTCTGTTGTCAGTATGAGTGGGCGTATATGGTGATTGGTTATTTCTGTTGTCAGTATGAGTGGGCGTATATGGTGATTGGTTATTTCTGTTGTCAGTATGAGTGGGTGCATATGAAGGTGGAGGTGCTGAAGATGGGGGAGGTGCACTGGATGTGTTTGGCATCAGTCCATTTTCCTTACCCAGCCTTTCCTCAACTCCCGCCCTCAGGAATTTCTTGCATTCCCACTTCAGGTGTCCGGGTTGGCCGCAGAAAAAGCAATGAATTGTGCTTTTCCTGTTACCCCCCCCTGAATTCTTGTTTTTAGAATTCAACACCGGTCTTTTGTTGTTTTTGATCTGTTTTTCCTGGGATACTAATGTGTCAGTGTTCCCTTCTATCATGGCTATTTTTGATTTTACCTGATTTTGCTTCATTCGTCTACGTATTCTATCAATAAATGACGTGGCCTCTTGTAGACTTTCCATTCTAGAAGCTATTTCGAATGAAGCAGGGTCCAAATATTTAAACTTTTTAACAAAGGCCTTGATCATGGAAGGCGGTTCTTGATCAGATCCGATTTCCAGTACCATTTTGTAGGCCTGTTCGAATTTGACTAAGAAGACAAATGGATCCTCCTGTATGTGTGTCTTAAGGTTTTCTAACAATTCGACTGTTGGGGTAGACTCTCCTGTGGTAAAGAGAATTAACTGTCTCAGCCTATCTTCCTTTGTGTCATGGATCAGGTCATTGTGTTCGTCAGTCCTAGGTGTTGCTTGTAACCTTTTTGCCATGTGGGAGGGAAGCCATACCCTATAAATCTTGTTTCTCTGTTCATTTGTTAGATTATATTTATCCGAATGTGACTCAAAAATGTCCGCATTATGGAAGGCGTCCATTTTATCATCATATTTGGGTATGTCCTTAATGATTTTCATTAATTGGTCATGGATTTTAATGTTAAGACGGGCGGCCTTATCATGTAACTTCTTTTTCCGAAGTTCCCCCTCATTCAGAGTCTCGTCCCCGGCCGTATCCAGCCCGTCCGGTACGTCTGAACCTGAAGCTTCTGCAGGTGACTGGGAAGCATCTGTCTTGTTCTGTCTCGTATTAACAGATACATATTTAATATCTTTCCGTAGTTTTGATATTAAATCTGCTCTTGTTTCCAACTAATCCTCCAGATGTTCGATATGTTCTGCTAATATCGAACAATTTGGACAATCTGTTGTCTCTGCATCTGTGACGTGTGTGTCTGTTGTATTGGGCGTGTCTGTTGTTATGGGTGTGTCAGTCACCATGCAGATAGTGTGTGCATATGGCTGTGCCCCACCCACCATGGAGTTGTAAGTGTATACCATACCCAATACATTCTGTATCTTTTTCTGTAACCGATTCACAGTAAAAAACTTCTTATCTAACTTAGTATTCTCAAGTTCACATTGCCGGTACAGATTTGACCATAACTGTGCGTCACTATGTGTATGATCAAATAAATACTCTACATGACTGTTACTAGAATAATGATGAATAAAATCCATTTCTCACCAATATGTGATGCTTGTCCTCGGATGGCTCCAACCGTCTTATGGATGGATGGTCCTCAAATGGCCCCAACTGTCTTATGGATGGATGGTCCTCAGATGTCTGTCAAGGCTTTGACACATACGACCTCCGTGCAGCTTTGTCACGTTAAACCTCTCTTAGGTTCTGATGTGGACACAGTGTATCGTCGTTCGCCTGCAGCTTGGACAGAGATTTTTACTCACTGACCCCCCCTCTCGGACAAAGGGCAGGGAATGACGTGAGAAAAAAAAAAAGTCCTACTGCAAGAATAGGCAGCGTGAAAAAAATCACCTCTCACTGAAAACAGCTGTGCCGCTCAATCATTCAGGCTGGTGCTCGCCAATGTTAAAAACTGGGTTTAAGGCGACAACTGCAAAGCCAGTATATAATGATTGGAGCGAGAATTGGTGCAAAAACATATTATGGATTTATTCAGATTAAGAGTTGGAAGGTTACAGTCATTAGAGAAAAATAACTGTCTTGGCTTGAGTTAATAGATGGATAGACAGATAGGCAGAGAGAAAAAATAATAGTTCATTTATCTTACATCGCTGTAGTGTGTGTAAGCCGTCTCTCTGTCTGTAGATGGTCTGGTCGGGCTTGATGAGTCCGTCTTTCTCCTCCCTCCTTCTCTCTCACCTTTGAAGTGTGGGCTTCTTTTATAACCCAAACCCCTCCTCCTGATTGTCCTTATCTCTTTACATGGTATACAAAAAGTAACTATCCTTATTTTAGTTCAGCATTATGTCATGTCACGTGGTACGTTTTACCCGCGAAATAAGTGTACCTGCGCAGTAGAGACTTGTAACAAAACCTACTTCAACTTATTTATAATTCCTTTGAGGCTTGCTGAACTTTGACCTTAGTGTAACAGTAAGAAGTCCCTCATAGCTATTTCAGTTCTTAGCCCAACATTCCAAACAGAATATAGCTCTTCTTTGACAACTTTGATGAACAACTAGCAGATGACTTTGGTTCTACAATGTCAAAAACCTTGGTTAGCATTTTCCAACTCACAGGCATCCTTAAAGGCATGGGCGAAATATACATACATTATATGAATGCATGTAATCCAGTCTATGAATCAAATCTCCATAAACTCACTATTTTACAGCTATATGCCGTATTTTTCGAACCATAAGACGCACTTTTTTCCCCCCAAATGTTGGGGGAAAGTTGGGGGTGCGTCTTATGGTCTGACTATAGGGCTGCGGCCAGGAATGAGGGTGCTGCGGTGGAGCGTGTCATCGGGGGCACGAGCAGGCTGTAGCAGCGCCTGCCGTGACCACGTGGGCCCGCTCATTACATATGCACGCCCATCTTTCCGCCCATCTCTCAGTGCAGAAGCCGACACCGACAGGTGGGCGGGAGGACGAGCGGGGATGCGTGCATAGTAAAGAGTCGGTCCGCATGATCATCCCTGGCAATTACAGCCTGGAGTGATCATGTGCGGCTGTATTCACTGCTCTTCGCGCGTCATCATCAGCGCAGGGTGCAGTGAATCAGTGTACTCACCCGTCCCCGTGTGTGGAGCCGTCCTCCTGCAGCACGCGATGTCTTCCTGTCCGTGGCGGTCAGCTGATCTGTGTTGATCAGCTGATCGGCACAGACAGGAACACATCGCGATGATGCAGGGGAACGGCTCCACACACACAGGTCAGTGGCGCAGAGTGGAAGATGATCGGTGCTGGAGGGAGTGAGGGAAAGGTGAGTATAAACGTTTATTTTTTTTTTCTCTGTGCTATAGGATACAGGCCATATACCAGGATGGTATATGAGCACGATGGGGGCATATAGCAAGATGGGAGTATATGAGCAGGATGGATGGGGGGTATATGAACAGGATGGGGGTATTTTATGAACAGGATGGGAATATATGAACAGGATGGGGGTATATGAACAGGACGGGGGTATATGAACAGGATGGGGTATATGAACAGGATGGGGGTATATGAACAGGATGGGAGTATATGAGCAGGATGGATGGGGGAATATGAGCAGGATGGGGGTATTTTATGAACAGGATAGGAGTATATGAGCAGGATGGATGGGGGGGTATATGAACAGGATGGGGGTATTTTATGAACAGGATGGGAATATATGAACAGGATGGGGGTATATGAACAGGATGGGGGTATATGAACAGGATGGGGGTATATGAACAGGATGGGGGTATATGAACAGGATGGGAGTATATGAACAGGATGGGAGTATATGAACAGGATGGGAGTATATGAGCAGGATGGATGGGGGAATATGAGCAGGATGGATGGGGGGTATATCAATAGGATGGGGGTATATGAACAGGAAAGGGTAATATGAGCAGGATGCTGGTATATGAGCAGGATGGGGGTTTATAGCAGGATCATATACAAGGCAGAAGGATCATTACCAGGATGGGGTACCTTAGTAGAGAATTTGGGGACATTACCCCCATAACAGTGTCAGCAGCAGATCCTTGCCCCATAACAGTGTGTCATGACCACATTTTTTTGCTTAAAGTTTTATTTTCCTATTTTCCTCCTCTAAAACCAGGGTGCGTCTTATAGTCCGGTACGTCTTATAGTCCGAAAAATACGGTAGTCTTTCGGTGATTGGGCTCTGGCCATGGGTCCCATTTGGTGAGGTACTTTGTTTGAGTATTATTTTTTATGGCATAGTAGTACTCAAGTTTTATGTAGAGTTAGTTTCTCCTTAGCTTCTTGAATATTAGGAGCTTTCTCACTTTTCCATTTGGATGCAATGAGATTAGTGGACACTAGTAGAATATGTATTACTATGGGCCTAAAATGTTTAGGTATTGCTTCAATGTTTAAGAGAAGAAGAACTAATTCTGGAATTAGAGCTACATCTAGCTGTGTGTAGCATCAAGGTTTAGGTTGTTTGGGTGGGAAAGCGGAAGAACTGGGACCCGTCTGTTGTTATTAAAAATGTTTTACTATTTTTTTGCAACGTTTAAAGTAACATTCCTCCTGTCAGGGAAGATTTGACAAAAGTGCATACCGTTTGTTTGTTTTTCTCTGTTATTTATCTTTTCAGAAAAGAAAAACGGTGATGGACGGGCAGCCCACGGACGGTCTGCATTTTACCAAGGGGGAATGTGACGCACTGGACCCCAGGGGTCACAGTACACTAACAACACACACATACACACACCCTCCCCCGGCCAGGTACTTCAGTCAAACAAAATCCTTGTTGCCTCCTCCAGGGTCTGATGTCCACACCAGGTGGGGTGGAGCCAGGCGGTTGGCCCCACCCATCGAGGAGTTCACAGGTCTGGAGGCCGGATAAAGTCAGTTGAGGAGAAAGTTGAAGTTGAGAGGTGGAAGTGAGAGGAGCAAAAAACTGTGCGTGTCTGGGTTGGAACCCAGGCACGATCAGCAAGTTTGGCAGACGGTGGTGGCCGTCTGCAGGAGTTGGTGGAGGTCAGCGGAACCGTAGGACCGGTCGGGCGGTGGCCCGCCGGTACTGAACTGGGAAGCAGATTGAAGCCAAGCACCAAGACAGGGTACTCAGACCCCGACTAGGCTAGGAGCCGCCGAAAAGGTCAAATTCACTGATTGGGAATGAACCCCTGAGGTCCAGACCGCAAACAAGTCCCGTTAGAAGGCAACAGCCCAACCCGTCCGGATAAGAGCCACCGCCAAGGGCCAGAGATCCAAGGGCCAGCGCCTGCCGGCAAAACGGGCTCTCCCGACACATATACGCCGGGGAGCGGACTACTCGTGGGAAGCCATAGGAGTCAAACACATACACAGGTGCAGGGAAATGACAGCCACCATCAACCCGTCCGGGGAGAGTGAAAACACCGCAGCCGACTGTGGGCCCCGTCCATCCAGCCGTTTGGTTTACCAGAGACTCTGTCCGTGTCTGAGTGAGTACAACAGTGCCATTCGGCACTGCGCTGCATCTTAACCTTGCACCCGCGCCCACGCTGCCTCCCCGCATCCGGCCCCTGCACCTATACCTTCCCTCCCCAACTGGGGCCCTGGGACCAACATCCCCTCCCCATGGAGGGGCCAACACCTCAGCTGCTCTCCGCCATCGCTCCCGGGATCCCCCGTCACCAGCAGCGGTGGTGCCCAACTATCACCACAACCCCGTGGGTGGCGTCACGACCGACATCCCACCACAAACCTCCCCTTTTCACTCGTGGGCGAGGAGGCGCTGCTCGAGCTCCCGGGTCCGGCCCCGTGCTCGAGCCACCGAGGAGCAGCAGCACCGGACCCGAGCGCCAGCGATTCCCAGGCGAGCGGCGTTCTCAACCCCTCCACCCGCGACTTCATTACCTAGAGTCTTTGCATCTGCCCCCACGGTGGTCCGCGTTGAGGGCATCACTTCTGTGTACGTGATAGCAGGGAGCCGGAGGGGTGTAGCGTCACCTGGGGTCGAGTCTCGCAGCACCCGGATGGCCTGATCCTTGAATTGTGCAAAGTCGGTCAGGATTTTTTAGGGCCATAATGCGCAGCTGTGTCCGATAGGCGTTAGACAGGAGCCCCTCCATAAACTGCTCAGTTAGCAGCCGGTCTTCATCATGCACACTGTCGGGATCCACCTGCTTAACAACCCTCATCGTCTCTTGAAGGTTCAGAGCATAGCCCCGTACGCTGTCCTGCACCCTTTGCTTGCACCCGAAGAACTTCATTTTTATGTCCGCAGCCGTGCGAGTATCAAGGTGTCCTTCAGCCTGGCCAGAATTTGTTTTACAGTTCTTTTGTCAGTGTCCGGCAAGGACTTAACCGATGCGGCCCAGAGGGAGGTAAACTGGCCAATTAGAATGCTCGCTTTGTGGCCCTCAGCCAGGGGGTATACTTCAAATAAACTACACAGTCTTTCTTGGAAGTCTCTCAGGCTATGCGAATCCCCTGGTAACCACGTTTCTCTCGGTATTTACGGCATAGAGAGCAGCATTACAGGCGCTGCAACTACAGCAGCAGCCTGATCTCCAGCCGGGTTGGACATGTTTCTCCCCTCTAGTGAACCTCAGCCAGGCTCCGCGTCTCCCTCTTGGGGAATCCGGGGTTAACTCACAGCCGCTCTGTCGGCGGGGCTTCTCTTCACGTGCTTTTTTGGGTTCCACCCATAATAGCCTGCCCCCTTTCGTCCCGCGTCACGTGGTTAATGGCAAGCGTTGTTAGTGAACGCTATTTACACAGTCTTTAAGGCGCACCGTTCCCATTGTAGCGGACACGAAATCCTGTTCGTGATGCCAAGTTGACACGCCCAACGGAACCGTGGGACACTTGTTACGGAGCCGGTGTCTGTCTAGAGGTTGTCGTGGCGGCAAGACCCGGTTTCGTGACCCCAGCGGTGTCGTTAAAGATGAGGGGGTTATTTACAGGGGATGATAGTTCGCGACGCTACCTGTGGTAGTCGGCCACAAATGGCTGACACTGCAGGATGGGACCGCTGGGGCAGGTGGTGATGCAGCTGAGTTGGAATAGCTCTCCACAGGTAGAGCTAGGCCCTAGGGCTGTTGGGAGTAGTAGTCTTTGTAGTTGATGGAGGGACTCAGTCGTTGGGGTGCAGGAGTGAGGACGCCGGTAATAACTGAACAACACAGGGACCGTAGTTTCCGTTACCTTTTACTCGGTAATAGTTGGTACAGGCCCGGGAGACAGGTCCAGCTAGTGATGGAGGTCCGGTCAGCCTGGAAGCAGTTGAGAGTATTCACCCAGCCGGGTATGTTCAGAGGCCTTCCCTCTGGCACTGAATTTATGGGTCCCTGCGGTTTGAAGCTACTCTGCAGCGCTCTCCCTTGTGTCGGTACTCGTTCTCACCCTTATGGCAGGTAGCGTGAGCTCCGTACTGGTACCGCTCCTCCTGTCACGACTCTTGGCTCTACTATGGCCCGAGCATTCTGTGGGGCTAGAAGACCTGCAGTCTCCTGACCTCCGGATTCAGCTGCGGGGACTTTAGCACCCACATAGAAACAGGACACCTGGGTCCAAGGCTCTGTGCTCGACCCATAGGAGCTCAGTCCTAGCTCCCTTCTCAGTGAACGTTTACTTTCAACTCCTTTTTCAGTTTCACTTCCTGTCTCTCCCCAACTACTCCCCCAGGCCAGAATGCATAGGGAAGCTTCCCATGTACTGGGTTAGAGCTCCCCCTTCTGGCATGGAGTGAGGAAAGTGTTGACTGCTGGTGTTCTCTAGCATGGGGGACCTCCATTCTTGCTTCCAGGCATAGCATCACCGCCTGTGAGGAGGGCAACGCTACTGTGGCAAACGGACCACTGGGGCGCCACACTTGCTGGGAGTTGTAGTCCATAAATTATGTGTACTATGAAGGATATTTGACTTCAATGTGTTATAATGAGCTTTACACATTCAGTATCCCACCAAGAAGCTGTCCAAGTGCATTGAGCAGCACCAGTGCACCCCCAGCATAATCTGCATATGGCTTCTAAAGGCTACTTTACACACTGCGATATCGGTCCCGATATCGCGGGTACCCGCCCCCATCTGTTGCGTGACATGGGCAAATCGCTGCCCGTGCCACACAACATCACGCAGACCCGTCACATATACTTACCTGCCCGGCGACATCGCTGTGACTGGCGAACCGCCTCCTTTCTAAGTGGGCGGTCCGTGCGGTGTCACAGCGACGTCACTGAGTGGCCGGCCAATAGAAGCCGAGGGGAGGAGATGAGTGGCCGGAACATCCCGCCCACCTCCTTCCTTCCTCATAGCGGCCGGGAGGCAGGTAAGGAGAGGTTCCTCGTTCCTGTGGTGTCACACATAGCGATGTGTGCTGCCGCAGGAGCGACAAACTACATCGTTACTGCAGCAGTAACAATAATCGAGAATGAACCCCCATGTCACCGATGAGCGATTTTGCAACGATGCAAAAAAAAAAATAAAAAAAAAAAAGCTCATCGGTGTCACGCGCAGCAACATCGCTAATGCGGTCGGATGTGCGTCAAATTCCGTGACCCCAACGGCTCCGCATTAGCGATGTCGCAGCGTGTAAAGTCCCCTTTAGTGATCAGATGTCTACAGAAAAATATATTAAACGCCTATACAGCTATACTGCTGCTTCCAATAAGAGAAACGTACTGACAGGTTCCCATCAGATAATAAACCATATAATGAGTCACTCCAAAAATAAAACAGATTAAAAAATATATAGAAATTGAACAGTTTATTGAAAAATATAGCACAATTCATACAAAAAAAACATTTTACATTTACAAATTTACATTTATAGAAGATGCACAAAAAAAAGGGAGGCTAATACAGAGTACAATACCAACTAGAATATATTATGACGCAATACCAAAATGAGCGACTAGATGGCAAAAGATTGTAAAGCCACCATTATTTTACTACAGTGTGTCCACCCATATCCTGTCCACCGCCATTAACTTGAGAACGACAGCAGCTATAGGGCTCTTCTCCACTAGCGTTTTATAAATCACAGCGATACTCGGCTCAAAATGTGAGTAGAGTATCCTGCGTGTGATATGCGTACAGTGTGTGTTTTTTTCCTCACATAGCATCCGTATGACATGTGAGCGTCATGCGAGTGCTATGTGAGTTTTTAGGTAAGCAGCGTAGGACTGGCTACGGGAGAAATCTCCTGTAAAACCAGTCCTGGCCGGGGTTACCTGCACTGAGTTCCAGAGCTGTCACCTGAGCTCCAGCGTCTGCCTGATCTGTTTGCAGCTGTGCTGACCTGAACAGCAATCGCCGGGGAATCCATCACTCGGCGCTCGCTGTTCAGGCTGCAGTCTAGAGCTCAGGTAACAGCTCCCGGGTTCAGTGCATGAAACCGCGGCCAGGACTGGTTTTACAGGAGATTCCTCCGGTACCAGTCTGACGCGGTATGCAAGTGTCAGGATCCGTGTGACATGCGTATGCCACCGGAATTCTGACTTTTCTCACCCCCATAGGATTTCATGGGGGTGAGAGAGCTGAGAATCGCATCAAATCGCAGCATGCTGCGATTTGAAGGTGGAACCGTGTATAGACATAAAAAACGGATAAAAGGAGACAGCCTCATAGGAAATCATTACACAGATTGCAAACCATTTCTCAATGCGAGGGAATTTGCAGGAAAAAAACGCTAGTGGAGAAGAGGCCATAGGCATAGAAGTGGTGTCTAGGTATAGTAAAGTAGCCATACGCTACGCAATGAGACCACCTATAGCGCCACCTGGTGGAAAACGGAGTTAGCATTTTTATCTCGAAAACGGAACAAGATAGAGAAAAAAAAAAAAATGTGAATTACAAAGTTGTAGGACATCAGCAATTCAATACGAATTGACACCTTGCATACAGAAATGCTATGATATGAAACCCATGACGCCCCCCAAACAATGAATGCTGGTCACGCATATTGCGCTCATTTAACTTTGATGCTCAAAGCGGCCCCCGTCAGCTGCAATGCACATCTGCATTCTCAAGTTAATGGCGGTGGACAGGATATGGGTGGACACACTGTATATAACACGTGGAACATTAGGACAGTGTAAATGCTAGGGTAATGTAATACACCATAGGAAAACAGTAATCATTAATATATAGATGTAAGTAATATAGATTTACCACAATAACATACTAACTACTCAGGTTAGATCAGAGAATATCAGCCTCCATCTCGGGATCCCACCAGATTTCTGAGGAGGCCGAGGGTCGGCTTTTCTCTGACAGGGGAAAAAAAATTAAAGACTTCTGCTATCAACCAGTTCCGGAAAAATCACAGCACATGGATGACATTCTAGTGCCATCTGATGTTTTCACGGACACACAGACTTCTATTGGGGAGATTGATCCAGGCTCAGATGAAAATTGGACAGGTCACCGTGATTTTGGACAGACCACTCAGTCCACAAAAATGCACGGACCTGTGAACAGCTGTAAAGACTATAATAGGTACCAGTGCCATCTGTGAAAACCACAGATAAAACTCGTATGCAAAAAAACGAGTGAGGCATAATTCACATACTAAATGAAAAGGAAAGTTGCCATGCCACTCCACCCCCAAAAATGACGTACGCCTCAAATGACTGCAGAAAAAGGTTGGCTCCAATCTGCTGAAAACCACGTAAACAACAGAAGTTTTGGGAGGGATGAGAGAAACCAAACTTTTCAGGCCTATAGATCAGTGGTATGTGTGATGGAACAAGGATGAAGCATCTGCTGCAAAGAAAACTCTCAGGCTATGTGCGCACTAGAAAATGGACTTTTCTTAAGAAAAATCCGCACCCTCTGACAGTATACCGTACCCGCGGCAAAAACAACACTCGCGTTTTTTGCCGAGTTTTGCCGTGGTTTATCCACGGGTTGGTACCTGCGGTTTTTTACCATTATCTATGGCAAAAAACGCAGGTATCTGCGGAGAAAAAAAAAAATGACATGAACATTAATTGCGCAGCGGAAATTCCGCAGGTATCAAAAAAACGCAGTGTGCGCACAGCATTTTTCTATACCCATAGGTTTTGCTGGGGAATGACTGCAGAATTATTAGAAACATTTTCTGCAGCAAATCCAGGGTAAAATTCACTGTAAATCCGCACATGGCTTTAAGGTGAAGAATGGTGGAGGCTCCATGATACTTAGAGAAAAATGGCGATGGCTTGGTGATGCCGACACGGACGGATGGTGGTGGCTCAGTGATGCCTATAGTTTAGCAGCCAATTGGCATCTAGTTTCAGAACACGTCATCCTGATAATCGTGCAGTAACAGTAGGTAAGAAACTGGTTTATAAAATTTGATTGAATACATTTATTCACTGGTCCAAACAATTAGAGCAGAAATAAATAATTAAAGGGATGTGTGATCACCCAAAAAAAAAAAAAAAAAAAGCCGATTCCATGCGCTCTGCCTGCAGCTCCTGCCATAGACAGGTGTTAACTGCGTCCCCTGCATAATCGCAAATCGCACGGAAGAAGTGACGTCACTTCTTAGAATGCGCGCTTCGGGCAGCAGCTGAAGCACTGCGCTCTAAGACACCACGTGCGCACGGCCCCTGCACAATCTCCATAGATTATGCAGGGGACGCAGGACGCATGCAGTTACACTGCGCTACAAAGCGTAGCGTAACTGCATGTAATTACACAACGTGCGCACATAACCTTAAACTGGCACAAAAAAAAAAAAATGGGCACCAAAGTATGTTATTGAAAGGGGGAAATGACAGGAGCCATCTCACCCAAACACACAGATAGAGATGCCCTACCCCAAACTCAGGGCACTTCAGCCTGACCCAAATGGGTTCTGGGCCCCAAGACATTTAACCCATTAAAACACCAGTTACATATGCAAATTGTTTAAATCAGCTGTCTGCCCACTTTGATGCCAGTTCGGATGCCCAGAACCCATTTGGGCCAGGCTGAAGTGACCTGAGTTTGATGTGAGGCATCACTATCTGTGCATTGGGGGTGTGACATCAGTAGCCCAAGGTCATTTAACCCTTTCAATACCATCCATTAGTGCTCACTTTGATGTGTATTTTTGTTTAATAGCTGCTTTTAAGTGTATTCACATCAGGGCGCCACATTACATTGTATTTTATTGTGATTTTGTAAAAATAACCCCCATAAAACAAACAATTGCCCAATATGAAAACAGACAAATAAGAAACCAGCTTCAGAATCGATAATAGATGAGCATTATTCCCAGAGTATATAATCTCCAGTATGTATTATAGTAGCAACTGAAGATATATCACTATATACCTGCACAGCTGATCATACACCCATGTCATCTAGTCCTAGTGACAGCTGCCATGTAGCGATCATCACCTGTATCCAACCATCTTATTCATCCTATTGGCGAAATGATTTAGCAATTACAAGCTTAGTTCTGTCTCCAGTATCTGCCAAGATATCTTACATATTCATAATTTCTCCCAATTACTGTTTACCCCCTAATATCTTTATAGAACCACCATATACATATAATACAGCATGAAGGGGCTCGAAGAAGGCGGCAGTGATAGTGTGCAAGTGTCTGATGGGGTCACACAGCTCATAAAAGGACAACTGCCCGGCCTCATAATCCAGACAGATCCTGAATCTATCACTGGAGATCTTGTCAGGTAACCGGATCTCTTTATTGTCATGTATCACAAAATAACGACCATAACATCTCCAAAAACTCCAGGACTTGTTATTCTCTCCAATCAGTGACAGCGGCACCCTCCTGTCTATACTGGGGTAACACATCCCCACCATCCAATTCCCAGATCTACTGCTCTCCACATCCCAGTAATGTCGTCCTGAGGTAAATCCCCTCCTGCTCATCACCTGATTACACTGGAATCTCTCTGCTGTTTCTGGACGATTCTGGTCCCTTTCTGTCCAGGTCGCAGTTTTCAGGTCGTCTGATATAAGGAGATGATTAGCAGCCGTGTTTACATCCAGTAATATGTCTGCAGGACCCTCCACATAGATCCACCTCCTTATACCTGTTATTACCTCACATAATGTGTGTAATGTGTGGGAGATCACAGCCACATCCAGGTCATCTTCATCATGGAGCTGTTTATCATGTCCCCCTGTGTCCTCATCACCTTCCTCCTCCTCAGGATCACACAAGTCACCGGTGTCTGGTTCCTGTAAGACGGTCAGTGGATCAGTCATGTTACACAGCTCCTCAATGTGCCTCATCTTCCTGGACAGCTCGTCCTTCTTTATTTCCAGCTGATGGATCAGAGCAGACAGTGACAGTGACTCTTCCTTTTCCTGCCTGGAGATCTCACTCAGGACCTTCTTCTCCAGGTCGTCCACCCGTCTCATGATGTCTGTACACAGGGCAGTGACTCTCTCGGCTTCTCCAGCTGCTTTTTCTTGAGCTTTTCTTCTCTGTGCCTCCAGACACTGGACTCTTTCCGCAGTCTCCAGTCTGTTTGTTGTCAGTTTTTGGAGAACATTTCTCAGTTTCTCCATCTTTTTTTTTGAGGCCTCATCCAGCATCTCCACCCGGTGTCCCCGATGTTCTCCTGCTGAACAGTAGACACAGATACAAGCAGCGTCCTCGGTGCAGTAATATTCCAGGACCTTCTTATGGACAGGACATTTCCTTTTCTCCAGAGAAGTGCTGGGATCAGATAAGACGTGTTCTGGTGATTTGCTGTGAGCCCTCAGGTGTTTCTCACACAGAGAAGCCTCACAGTGTAGACAGGATCTAACCGCAGGTACAGGAGAGTCCACACAGTAAGTGCAGCAGATCCCGGGTTCTGTCAGTGTTGGTGGAGTAATGAGGAAATTCTCCATTATGTTACGCAGAGCTATGTTCCTCATCAGCGCCGGCCGCTCCTGAAACCTTTCTCTGCAGTCAGGACAGGAATAATCTCCAGACTCGTCCTGTGTATCCAGCGCACGATCAATACAGACCCGGCAGAAGTTGTGTCCACATCTCAGCATTACAGGATCTGTATAAGTGCTCAGACAGATGGAGCAGAGCAGCTCGTCTTTCAGATCAGCAGACGCCATGGCTGAAAGAGGAAAAGAGAAAGAAAACTAATTTTCTGACACTCAAACATTGGGTGGGTTTATACTTGTTAATGAAAGACAGATCAGGAATACAATTAGGCTAGGTGTGCAAGCTGCATCTTTGTGGTGACCACAAAGATGCACATTTTTGACCCCCCAAAAAATGCATGCGTTTTACTGCGTTTTTAAAGTCAAATCTATTGATAGAAAGAAATAACAGGATACCTTGATAAATAGAATAACTAGCTTGGTCCGCTGTTTTTTTTTTAAATTATTTTTTGGTAACAAAATTACTTGGGGTCCCCCCATTTTTCATATCCAGCACAGGAACAGCAGCAGCGGTGGGCAGCAACCCTCAGCTGTCTGCTGTCCCTTGGCTGGTTATGAAAAATAGAGGGGGATCAAACCCTTTTTTAAATTTTTAGTTAATTCAAACGTAAAATCCCCCCCATTTTTCTAAAACCAGCCAAGGTACAGCACACGACTGGGGTCTGATATTATTAAAGTGGGAAGGTCCATGGTTATTTGGGCCTTTTGCAGCCTAACAATAGCAGCCTACAGCTGCCCCAGAAGTGGCGTAACCATTAGATGCAATTCTGCCACTGGCCTGGCTCTTCGTTGCCCTGGTGTAGTGCCAATCGGGGTAATAAGGAGTTAATGGCAGTCTATAGCAGCCACTAAGTCCTGGATTAGTAATGGCAGGCATCTATGAGACACCATCACTAATCTGTAAGACAAAAAAAAAAAGCACCCTCTTTCACTCGTTTATTAATTCCAAAAACACCCCTGCGGGTCCGACATAATCCACACGAGGTCCGATAACGCTTCCACCACTGCTACATCTGAAGCTCACAGCGATCGCAATAGAACATGACTGCCCACTGTAAGCTCCAGGTAGCAACTGAAGTGAGCCACGCGATCAGCGGTGACGTCACTCAGGTGATTTGCGATCATAGGTGGAGGACTTCAGCTGTGGCCGCAACTAACCTGAGTGACGTCACCGCACCTTTGTCTGTGTTTGGAAGCCTCAGACACGCTGTCACTCAGCATGGGAGCTTGTCTAACTGCAACTAATCAAAGACGCCGGTGAGCAGGGGAAGCAGTGAATATGTATGAGCCTAATGAGCGGCCCTGGAAGAAGAATGAGAGTCTGCAGGAGCAGTGTGACAGTTGCCCCAGTGAATTCGTAAGTATTAGGGTGGAAACACATCTATGTGCGTAAAATCGGTCCGACTGGGCTGAAAAAGCTCGGCTGATTTTAGTTCACGTTAGGTGCGAGTGCAACGCAAGTGCGATGCTATTTCTGAGATTTTACTAGCGTGTGTAATGCGTATTTTTTACTATGTCATCTGCCATTCAGCGCTGCTACATGGCCGCTGACAGCAGACACAGACAGCCATGTAGCAGAGCTGAATGGCAGATGACAGCAGACACAGACAGAGCCGCACTGTCATAATGAACTCGGGTGAACTTAACCCGATTTCATTGTCATGCTGCGGCTCTGTCTGTGCCGCTGGATCCAGCGGTGACAGCGGGTAACCTCAGTGACACCTCAGCAGATCGCGCTACTCACCTCAGTTGCTGCTTGGAGGTGACCGGAGCGGCGGTGTCTTCTGCAGCTCCTGTCACCTTCATGCTGGAAGCGACGCTGGAGGTCCGTGGAGTACGCCGGATATGGAGGGCTTTTTGGGGCTTATTAAATTGGTAATGAGGGAATGTGTTTGTGTTTTTTATTTCTAATAAAGGATTTTCTCGTGTGTGTGTGTTTATTTACTGTAACTTACAGATTAATCATGGAGGGTGTCTCAGACGCCTGACATGATTAATCTAGGACTTATTGGCAGCTATGGGCTGCCAATAACTCCTTATTACCCCGATTTGCCAACGCACCAGGGTAAATCGGGAAGAGCCGGGTACAGTCCCAGAACTGTCGCATATAATGTATGCGGCAATTCTGGGCGGCTGTTGGCTGATATTGTTAGGCTGGGGGGCTCCCCATAACGTGGAGCTCCCCATCCTGAGAATACCAGCCTTCAGCCGTATGGCTTTATCTGGCTGGTATTAAAATTGGGGGGGGGGACCGCACGCCATTTTTTTAAAATTATTTATTTCACTGCACAGTATAGACCCGCCCACCGGCTGCTGTGATTGGGTGCAGTGAGACACCTGTCACTCAGTGTGGGGCCGTGTCTCACTGCAACCAATCATAGGCGCCTGTGGGCGGGGAAAGCAGGGAATACGAGATTGTTTAATAAGCGGCCGGCTTTTTCAAAATAGTAAAAGCCGCCGGAGCAGTGAGAAAGCCGTGCAGCGCCGCGCCGGAGATCGGGGAATGGTGAGTATGAGAGGGGGGGGGGGGGGAACTGACCGACAGACTGAGAGAGGGACAGAGATAGTGACGGACCGACAAAGAGAGAATAGAGACCGAGAGGGAGAGACCGACTGACAGGGAATAGTGATTGACAGACATCGCTCGTTTCCAGTGTTTTAGGAAACATGCGAGAAATGTATTTAGAAAATCGGATGTCACTAAGATGGTGTGAATGCCGTCCCGTGACATCCGATTTTTTACACGCTCCCATAGACTTGCATTGGAGAAACTCACAGTAGAAACTCGCAAAAAAGCAGCATGCTGCGATTTTTTTCTCGGTCCGATTTGAAAAAAAAAAAGAAAAAAAATCGCAGATGAGAGCTGAATCATTCACTAACATGTGTCCGATTCCAATGAGAGTTTCTCGCATTGCTCTACTGCGAGAAACTCGCAAGTGAGAAGCAGCCCTTAAGCACTTGCTCCTACCCCTTTGCACCGGATTCTGGTCCCCATAGACTGTACATGGGGAGCAGTCTCTGGCCAGATACCAGAGATCAATTCCCCCCGCCGACCCAGAGTCAGTGGGGGATTGATCTGCCAGTCCTCCAAAACGCAGGGACACAATGCAAAAAGAATTGACATGCTGTATCTTTGTGGTCACCACGAAGATGCAGCCAAAGAAACTTTTGCACACAGTAACAATGAAATTTCATAGAGTTTGCTGGGGAAGGCAATGCATGCAGTTTTGGGATCAAAACTGCATCTGAAAAATGTGGGGGAAAAAAGCGACAAAAAAAAAAAAAAAAATGCAGTGTGAACATAGCCTTAGGCGGGCTTTGCACGCTAAGATATCGCAGGTGCGATGTCGATGGGTCAAATTGAAAGTGACACACATCCGGCGTCGCAGTCGATATCGTAGTGTGCAAATCCTTTGATATGATTAACGAGCGCAAATGCGTCGTTATCATATCATCGGTGCAGGGTCCGACATTTCCATAATGCCGGTGCAGCGACAGGTACGATATGGTTCCTCGTTCCTGCGGCAGCACACATCGCTGTGTATGAAGCCGCAGGAGCGAGGAACATCTCCTACCTGCGTCCCGGCTGCAATGCGGAAGGACGGAGGTGGGCGGGATGCTTACGTCCTGCTCATCTCCGCCCCTCCGCTTCTATTGGCTGCCTGCCATGTGATGTCGCTATGACGCCTCACGACCCACCCCCTTAGGAAGGAGGCAGTTCGCCGGCCAGAGCAACGTCGCAGGACAGGTGAGTGCATGTGCAGCTGGCGTAGCGATAATATTCGCTACGCCAGCAATCACAAAATTTCACGACGGGGACTATCGCGTGCGACATCGCAGCATCGGCTTGCGATGTCGCAGTGTGCAAAGTGCCCCTTGCTCCCACAATAAGTGTTTGCAGCGTGTTTCGCTGCATCCAAAATGCTGAACTGTACAGTACAAGTGTAGCGCCCCACGGGCCTAAGGGGCTTACTCGTCACCAGACCAGTGATATTTGGGGTTGCTGCTGTGACTAGCCTGACCCGGCTTTGTGAAAACACAAACAGGTGGGTGCAAGGTTGTCCGATGTAGAGGGGGTTGGAAGGAGGGTGAAGGGTCCCTGGGGAGCATCGGCGGTGGTGACTGAGGGACTCGGCCAGCGATCCCTCCTACGCAGGCTCGGTCTGGCCCACCGGGGCACCAGGGAATCCGCCGGTAGGCTCCGGGCCCTCAGTGGGCCCCTGTGCCTTATATAGTGCGGGGGCTGGGCAGTGTATAGCGCCGTCCGGCCGCCGGTTTTTCGGGGCCGGCGGTATGTGCGGGGAGACTGGGCAGGGCCCCCACGCTCTGATTGGCCCCCCCTCCCACGCTCTGAGGGCCCCCAGCTTTTCAATCACAAATTGCAGCAATAGCACAAGTTCTGTACCATCGCTGCAATTTGCTCGGCTGCAGAAGGACCTATGGTGACATCACAGTCATGTGATGTCACCACAGGTCCTGCACTGCTGAGGTCCCAGACCTGTGCTGCGGACCGCGCCGCTATTCAAATGTACGCGCATCTCTCAGACGCGCGTACATGTGAACAGTGCGGCCGGTGACAAGACTGAGGCGGAGAAGCTGCAGGTAAGAAAAATATATACATTCTCACCTCTCCTCCTCGTTCCCTCCATCCGCTTCTTCCAGACCGCAGGACACAGACCCCTCGGTGATCCCGTCCTCTGCACGGAGTCGCCGCTGCAGGTGACTTCATAGCTTTACTGTAGTTGAATGCTTTACGGCGCCGCAAAGCATTTAACTGCAGTAAAGCCATGATTGCATCCTGCGGCGGGGGCTCCGTGCACCGGACGAGATCATGAAGGAGTCTGTGAGCCTGCGGACTGGTAAGGTAAGGACAGTGCAGGAACGGAGAACAGGTGAGACTAAGCTCACAAAGTGCGCTTTTCGGGTGCGTTTTTTTGCTCAGAAACCTGCATGACTTCGCTTCCCCAGCAAAGTCTATGAGTTGTCATTTTTGCTGTCTGCACACAGTGTTTTTTAAGCTGCATTTTTGTGGTGCCCACAAAAACGCAGCATGTCAATTATTTTTGAGTTTTTCACTTCGTTTTTCCCCCATTGAGTTCAATGAGATGTTCAAAAACGCAATGAAACTCAAATTGCAAATATAGCGGCGTTTTAGTGCATTTCTATGACTAAAAAAGCGCCATGTCCAGGCGAGAGATAGAAGCGGCTGAAAATCAAAAGTGAACAGCCGGGTACAAATAGGGGGTTGGGGGCAGCCCGTAGCTGCCTGCTGTACCCGGCTAGCATACAAAAATATGGCGAAGCCTACGTCATTTTTTTGGGGGGCAACAAAAAACTCCTGCATACAGTCATGGACGGAGGATGCTGAGCCTTGTAGTTCTGCAGCCGCTGTCTGCTATCCTGCATACACTTTAATGCCATTGTTCACTGATAAAAAAACCCGCATAAAAACGCAATGAGCAAAAACGCGGTAAAAACGTATGCATATTTTTTGCCGCGGGTGCGGTTTTGTGCGTTTTTGCCGCAAAAACGCAGCATGTGAACTTATGCTAACGTGTGTGTGTGTGTGTGTGTGTGTGTGTGTGTGTGTGTGTGTGTGTGTGTGTGTGTGTGTGTGTGAACAACGGCATAATAGGGGACAGGAAGGGGACTGAAATGACGACATTACTAAAGGATGGGGGGCCCATTCATACACTGCACAAGGATGGGGGGCCCATTCATACCCTGCACAAGGATGGGGGGGGGGGGGCGTTGGTACTCGGATGTTACCTATATACAGATCTCTTGTTTATAAGGTCATCTGTGATCACTGTATTACCTGTACACTGACACTATATACAGAGCTCCTGTGTGTAATGGCACTGATGGTAATATTAGTATTGTTTTTATTCATGATCATTTCTTGTAGTATTCGTCATTGTGAAGTAGTAATATGTGGTCTTGTCATGGTTTGGTTGTATTTGTCTCTTGTATTTAGTAGTCTGGTCATAGTGTCGTGGTATTTCTCCCTTGTATGTGGTAATATTTGGTTACTATGTGGTCTAATTATGGTGTGGCGGTATTACTCTCTTGTATGTGATTGTATTCGGTCACTATGTGGTGGTAATATGTTGTCTGGTCACGGTGTGGCAGTATTTCCCCCTTGACTGTGATATTATTGGTCTTAGTATAGTGGATTGTGTTGTGTATAGAGGTCACTTTTTCTCTCTATCAATATGGGGAAGATTCTTTATTTCCATTAATTTAAATACTTGAATGTTTAACCCCTCGCTGTCCTGTGATTATTTCACTGCAGCAAATATGCAGTTACAGAGGTTCTCCAGTGAAAACAAGTAATCTCCTTTACTAAGGCCACGTGCACACAGTATTTGTGAGTTTTTTACCTCAGTATTTGAAGCCAAAACCAGGAATTGTAAAATCAGTAAAATGAGAGGAAAAGTATAATAGAAAGACGAGCACCGCTTCTGCATTTTTCACCCACTCCTGATTTTGGCTACAAATACTGATGTAAGATACTGACCAAATAGTGAAAGTGTGAACGTGGCTAAGCATGTGATAACTGATTCATCAGTAGGGCCTGATTGCTGGGACCCGAACTGATCAGCAAAATGTGCAACTTTTATCCCCATTAAACACAAGCTCATGTCTAACTCGACCCCTGATCCAGTCATTCCTCAGTGGCTGCGAGCTCTGCGCTTGTTTTTATCTGACTGTCCACAGAGGATGAATGGAGCTGCGGTCACACATCCCACCTGCTGCTGCATTGTATAATGGGCATATAAGTGCCCTGTCAGGGATAAAAGTTCTCCAATCTTCCGGTCGGTGCGGTTTCCACTGGTCTGGTTCCACCGATCAATAAGCTATCACCAACCTAACCTGTGGATCGGTGATAACTGGTCACCAAAGATCCCATTACTGCAAACTACTGTAATTGTACAGAGTTATTGTGTGCACAGGAGATGTGCAGGAGCCGCCTGTGCTTTACAGTCAGCGCTAAACTATAACAGGCATAGCAGCTAATAGATATTTGCATGTAGCTGTAGGCTGGGCCCCCAGAGTTATTTCCCCTGGTAGGCCCCAGACACCCCAGTCCGACCCTGCTCCTACGACTTCTCTCCCAGGAGCGTTGTTGGATGAGGATGGGGGATGCTTTGCAGCGCCACCCGTGGTGTGCGGCCAGGTGTTAGCCGCCACTGGGAGATGTTACCTTCCTCCAGGGCTGATGTTAACGCAGCCCAGATGGTCCAGCTCCCCACACATGGAGCAAGCTCCGGGGAGGACGGTGGCGACCGGGGAAGTGGGCCGTTGGCGCCGAAGTGCGAAGCCGAGGCAGCGGGTCCATTTCTTATACTCACAGTTCTTTAGAATGCTGCCATCGGGGTACCGATCACCTGCCGTGCTGGGCCCCAGCCGATCCCGGGTAAGCAAGAAGCAATCACCGATGTCAGTGACCATGTAAGACCTTTCTCCTCTGCGCTCATTGTGTAATATGGGTCCCCTTGGCATGAAGTGACTTGAGGACTCGGTTCCACCTTGTGTCCCATTCAAATGCGGTTAGCCCGGGGACTACCTAGTCGACCCGCGGCCCTGCAGAATCGATGAAGCAACACGAAGTATGGTCCATCCTAGGGATCTGCAACCTGTCTGCGCCAGCCATCAAGGGAGCGGTTCAGTAAGCTTCCCGTCAGCAGCCGTGTCCTCCTCAGTCTCACTGGCTCACCCGACCCGTCTGCAGCTACTCCCGATCCACCCGGGTCCAGTTCCCTCCAGTCTGCCAGCGTCTACAAGTCCATGATGTCCTGGTACTCTCTCTCTCTCTCTTTCCGTGTCTCTCGCTGCTGTTCTGTTTGGTCGGTCCCTCCCCCTGGGAGGGAACTGGGTCACAGGACCCCCCTTCCCCCGGTGGTTACCTCTGCCATGGTAACCACCTGTGCCCCGATTTCAGTGTGAATGCACCTGGTTTCCTGTTTGTGTAACACAGGATGTTGTGTAAAGCTCCAGACACAAGCAATTAACTCCCTCTTGCCTGGATCAGCACAGCACCCTAAATCAGATGCAATACTCTGTGGCAGCTGAGGCCTCAGGGGCGCCACACGAGCACAGTGGTTGGGATTTATACAAATCTCATGCCCACTGTGCTTTTTTTTTCCGCAGCGTAAACTGGCATGCGTCGTAGCTTCTGAAGCCGCAACATATTAGTTTATACTTGCAGAGACGCGAGTGTTCACAGAAGGGAGAACATGGAGAAAGTCGACAGCGACAAACTCCTGATTGTGGAAACAGACTGCTGAGTTCTCCTGTGGAGAAAACCCACATCTCCGCAGGAGGGATCAAACTGCGTCTAGAACGCAGTGTCTACAGATCGTGAGCACGTACCGTAAAAGTACTCATATAAATACCTTATGAATTTTTAGGACTTACAACCCTGTTTACATGCAAACACAATGTAAGTGTGGGGGGGTAAAGGTTCTTAAAGGGAATTTGCTCAAAATGTATTTTTTTTTTACATTTTAGAGACTTTTAAGCAGTTTATTTATAAATGTATAAAATTAAATTTATTTTTTATAACTTTTTAGCTGAGGTGTTGGGGGCTGCCATTTTATTTTAGCCAAGTACTGTGCGCTGCATTACAATTACCCTGTTTCACCTGTTATTGCTATGATCTGAGCAGAGCAGTCATTATTGCACTGCTCAGATCACAGTAAAGCCAGATAAGCACTCATGAGGTCCACGCACCAAGGCCGCAGCGGTGACTATATCCAAAGGTGAGTACACATCATTGCATTAAATTTCTGCAGCAGCTCTGGTGCCCAGACCTTGTGAGCTCTTATCGGTAATGTCTGTGGTCTACACACCAAAATAATATGACTGCACTGCTCAGATCACAGTCTGCTGAGCATCTAATCCTATCCTGTGTGATACAGTCAGTACAGCCATGTATTTGTTTAAAGGAAACCTGTCAAGTGAAAAAATGCTATCAACCTACAGGTATGAAGTTAATCTGCAGGTTCATAGTGTTCTGAACCTACCCAATGCCAGTACTTTGAGCCTCACAGCTAGGTGGAAAAGATCTTTATTCCTCCCAGCAGCATTCGGCTTCCATGAGCGGTGACTGAACCCTCGCCAGTGCATCCCCTAAGACTGGAAGCCAAACACTGCCAAGAGTAAAGTTCTTTTCCTCCCGGCAGCAAGGCTCAAAGTGCCAGCGGTGGGCAGGTTGAGAAGGCTATTAACCTGCAGATTCATATCATTATTTTACATGACAGGCTCTTTTTAATATATAATGCAGTCTACATAATCCATAACATGTTAGACAGGCCACGAATGTAATCCTATCATGTGTGATACAATCCACAATGTCATGTATTTAATCCTATGTGTGATACAGCCACTGAGCTGTGTGTATCTAATCCCATCATGTGTGATATTGACTGCTGACAAGTGTCATTTCTGTGACGTAACAGCGACCTTGTAAGTCGCTGTTATGATCGCTGCTTAGCTGTCAAACACAGCAGCGATCATAACGACACGCGTCGCTGTGGAAGCGATGCTGCGCTTGGTAACTAAGGTAAATATCGGGTAACTAACCAAAGTGCTTCTCTGGTTACCCGATATTTACCTTGGTTACAAGCGCACACCGCTTAGCGCTGGCTCCCTGCACTCATAGCCACAGTACACATCGGGTTAATAAGCTCTGGCTGTGAGCAGGGAGCCGGCACTGGCAGCGTGAGAGCTGCGGTGCTAGTAACTAATGTAAATATCGGGTAACCAAGGGAAGGGCTTCCCTTGGTTACCCGATGTTTACCGTAGTTACAGCTTACCGCAGCTGCCAGACGCCGGCTCCTGCTCCCTGCTCGCTTCAGTTCGTCGCTCTCTCGCTGTCACACACAGCGATGTGCGCTTCACAGCGGGAGAGCGACGACCAAAAAAATGAAGCAGGACATTCAGCAACGAGCGGCGACCTCACAGCAGGGGCCAGGTCGTTGCTGGATGTCACACACAGCGACAGCGACGGGATGTCGCTGCTACGTCACAGAAAATGGTGAAGTAGCAGTGACGTCGTTGTCGCTGCGTGTGACACCACCTTTAGGCCTTGTTCGCACGTACCTGCTGAATATTCTGCAGCGATTTGACAGCACATGTGCGCTTCAAATCGCTGCAGAAACACTGCATAATGGATGCAGTTTTTCTGTCGAAAAAAAGCCGATTTCATGCGCTCTGGCTGCTGCCCCCACCATAGACAGAGCGGGAGCTGCATCCAAAGGACACAAATTAATTGACATACTGCTTTTATGAACGCATGGATTTGGGTAAAAATTTTAGCACCCAAATAGCTGCGTTCAAAAAAGCAACGTGCGCACGTCTCATGCACAATCTACATAGATTGTGGTGGGGACACAGGACACATGCATTTACGCTGCAGTGCAATACGCAGCGTAAATGCATGTAATTACGCAACGTGCGCATGAGCCCTAAGACCATGTGCGCACTAGAAACTGGCTTTTTCTTAAGGAAAAAACAGACCCTTTGAAAGAATCCTGCACCTGCGGTAAAAAAAAAAACCGCATTAATCCGTGGTAAATCCGCAGCGTGCGCACATAAGTCTTATACTTTTACTAACACCCAGAAAAGGAGGGGAGAGGTGACATCAAACACATACAAGCAGATCCTGCCCACATTTAGGGTATGTGCGCACGTTGCTTTTTACCTGCTTTTTTGCTGCTTTTTCTTCTGCGCTGTTTAATGCCAAAATGGATGTGTTCTTCTATTCAAGCAAAGTCTATGGGAATTTGGGTTTCTTGTTCACACTATGCTGTTCAAAATGCTGCCTTTTTGTGGCAGAACTTTGGTCAAAAACTCAGCTTTGCAGTGCAAAACCCAAATGGCAAAAACAATTGACATGTTGCTTCTTTGAAAAGCTGAGTTTTTGACCAAAGTTCTGCCACAAAAAGGCAGCATTTTGAACAGCATAGTGTGAACAAGAAACCCAAATTCCCATAGACTTTGCTTGAATAGAAGAACACATCCATTTTGGCATTAAACAGCGCAGAAGAAAAAGCAGCAAAAAAGCAGGTAAAAAGCAGGTAAAAAGCAACGTGCGCACATACCCTTACTGCTGTAGTAATAGCAGCAAGCAAGGATTTCATGGCAAATATCATCAGCTGCTCCCCCTAGTGTTTAACAGTTGACAATAACAGAACTTTGTAAAATATTTTATACCATGTAAAATAAAAACCTTCATTTTTCTCATTTTTTCAATTGCTGAAAAATGTGGTTGGATGACAAATTCCCTTTGAAATAACAATCAGAATTGTGTAATAGTAAATAATGAAGCAGTAGTAATATTCACCAAGGCCAAGGTTCAAATTGGGACATGTAATAGTAGCTTTGGATGGGAATATTTATTTTTAATTTTTTTTTTTTTTTTTTTTTTAAATTTCAATTTTGTGGAGATATCAGCACAATTTTTAAAACATCATTTTTCTGTTAGGAAGTTAGAAGGGTTTAAAGTTTAATCAGCAATTTCTCATTTTTCCAACAAAAAAATAATTTAAAAAACCTTTTTTTCTTCTTCTTTAGGGATCACATTACATTTGAAGTGATTGAGAGGGCGAGGTGGCAGAAAATATCCAAAAGTGACACCATTCTAAAAACTGTACCCCTCAAAAATCACATTCAAGAAGTTGCTAACCCTTCAGGTGCTTTACAGAAATAAATGCAGAGTGGAATGGGTAAAAAAAAAATAATTACATTTTACCTCAAAATGTTGCTTTAGCCCCAATTTATGCACGTTTACAAGAAATAGCACAAGATCCACTCCAAAATTTCTTACCCAGTTTCTTATGAGAGAGCCTATACAGCGGCCTGGGCTCTTTTATATACAGCATTCTAACATGCTGTATATAAGAGCCCGGTGGTGCTGGCCGCGCTTATAGGGCAAAAGAATGGTGACAGGTTCCCTTTAAGGATTTTATTCAGGGGTAGAGGGTTGAGCATTTTTATTCCACAGGCACTAAACTGAACAACCACCATTAAAAAGGCGTATGGGCGGTCATTACGGTGTTAGGGGTACTTTATACGTTGCAACATCGCTACCGATATATCGTCAGGGTCACGTCGTTAGTGACGCACATCCGGCACCGGTAGCGACATCGCAACGTGTAAATTCTAGATGGAACAGTGAACGAGCGCAGAAGCGAACAATATCGCTGATCTGTGTCACGTCGTTCATTTTCATAATGTCGCTCCTGCTGCAGGTACGATGTTGTTTGTCGTTCCTGCAGCTCCACACATCGCTGTGTGTGTAAACCCGCAGGAGCGACAAACATCTCCTTACCTGCGTCCACCGGCAATGCGGAAGGAAGGGAGGTGGGCGGGATGTTATGTCCCGCTTCTATTGACCGGCCGATTAGCAACGTCGCGGTGACGTCGCAGTGACACCGAACGTACCTCCCCCTTAAAGGAGGGATAGGTCGGCAGTCACAGCGACGTCGCCGACCAGGTAAGTGCGTGTGAAGCTGCCGTAGCGATAATGTTCGCTACGGCAGCAATCACTAGAAATCGCATGTGCGACGGGGGCGGGTGCTATCGCGTTGGACATCGCTAGCAATGTCGCAACATGTAAAGCCCGCCTTAGACATTGGCAATGAAAACCCAAATAAGTCAATGTATAACAGCGCAATGAATACAAAGCACTAGTACAATACATGGCATAAGAAAGTAGCATAATATAAAACATGTAAAGGAAATCTCATTACAAAATGAAGAGAAAATACACGCAAAAGAAAAAGGGGAAAGAAAAAAGGAACAAAAAAGAAATGTCAGTTAGAAGCAGACAATAAGCACAATATAGAGAATAGAGATTCTATTACCGGATCACCTCCAGGACCAGGGCAAAGAGCTGAACTGCAGCGTCCACCACTTACTGAGAGACACACACACACAGCAGGCGCCTCTGGTTTAAATGACTGCACACTGTGCGGCTGGACCAATCACCATGAGTGTGAATAGGGGCTGGTATGGACATTAGAGTGGGGGCAGGTCCAGAAAGGGAGAAGTAGCAATGTCCGGCCACACAGGCTAGGAGGCCAGTGCAGACATCATAAGCATGGGTCCCCAACTCCAGTCCTCGAGGGCCGCCAACAGTGCATGTTTTCAGCATTTCCTTAGTATTGCACAGGTGATAATTTAATTACCTGCACAGTTGATGAGTCCAACACCCATGCAATGCTAAGAAAATCCTGAAAACATGCACTGTTGGCGGCCCTCGAGGACTGGAATTGGGGAACCCATAAAGGCTTGTGTCCTGATGACATGAGACCAGGAAGGCAGCAGTGCAGAGGATGGGTGGGGATAAGAGTCTGGGGTCAGCAATAGGAGACCCTACTGTGAATGGAGCAGCAGGGCTGATAAACAGCAGAGAGTGCAGGCTGATATCCCACAGGTTAAACATGGCTCTACATATCTGCACCAAAAAGCTGCATCTCCTGGCAGAAAAAAGTTTTTGACGCATTTTCGAGGCATTCTTGGGTGGAAACAGTGGCGTAACTACCGCGGTCGCAGCGGTCGCCATCGTGACCGGGCCCGGTTGGTTTGGGGCCCGCAGGGACCCGGCAGATCAGCAGCCAGCTCCTCTCAGTGAGAGAGAAGCTGCGCTGATCTGTCACAGTGCACGCGCCCACTATATGACCCGCTGCCGCCCCCGACACCGGGCCCTCCTGCCCGATGTCAGCGGTGGCTCCGGGGCCCCCCTCCCCCGTTACCGCGCACAGTAATTGAAATGATGGGCCAGGGAGGCCTCTGGCTGTGTAGTCGTGGCAGCAGTGCATTCAAGGCACATCCCTGGCTTCATCACTCCTTCAATGTTGGGGACTAGCTTGGTGGGACAGTGTGTGTCAGTGTCTTCGTCGGGCGATGCACAAACAGTCCTCAGGCAGAAGTTGATGCCAATAAAAGATAACATTTATTTTTCACAGATACAGTCCGGTCAGCAGATTTCGGCAATTCCTGTGGAGCTGGGGACAACCTGCCCAAACGCGCCCTCTAGTGGGGATATGCCCTGGGTACTCCGCTTCTCCAGGCTCCCACTCCTAGGTCAAGCACACACCGGACCCACACCAGCGGAATCAGACCTTGAGGTTGCGTACTCCTCCGTTGCTCCGGCGTCCCCTGATGTTCCGCTCATACACACTGCCACCGATGGTCACACACTGCTGTCCCGGATCCGACTACTCTCCACACACACAGACCTTCCCTAGCCATCCAGCCGACTCCTCCTCCCCGGTGGCAACAGCCGTCCCACCCGGCCACTAGGGGGTGCCCTAACGCTAAAATACAATACAATAGTAAAATACAACACTTTTATTAATAACATTTCCGGTCTTTCAGTAGGGGTTATGAGCACCCACTACATGCCTCCCCTCTTAAAATCCGAGCCTCCCGGCAAGGCTCTTAACTATAAACACACATTAAAACATAAAAAAACCTTTTAGGTCAGTCCACAACAACAGCGGCACCAGTTCAGCGGCGCTCCCGGTCTTTAGGGGCGCTCGGAGGTGCAGCAGCGCTCCCGGTCTCTAGGTAGCGCCCGGAGGCTCAACAGCACTCCCGGTCTTAGATGGCGCCCGGAGGCTCAACAGCGCTCCCGGTCTTTCGATGGCGCCCGGAGACGCAACAGGTATAATAACTTGCAACAAAACTTCTGCCGGTTAAACAACAGCACCGGACTTCAAACAGGTTGGCTGTAGGGATTTACTCTGGGGGCCAGGACCGCTTCCACTCCTCCGCCTGTGCCTGTATGTAGGCTCCCAGAGACTGTCCCGGCTGGCGGCGTATCCTTCGGAAGGACACGGGGGCAAAAGGTGGCTCCGCTGACGCAGCTGCTTCTGCTCCCGGCGGTGGTGATGGCGTCGCTGCCCGGGGTGGTTGTGGTGCAGGTGGCGGCACATCTAGAACGATGACCGGCTTGTTGGTTACGCTTTGGGTCACCGCTACCACTGGGGGAACCTTCTCCGGGTCAGCGGTCGGGCCAGATGATGCTTCCGGGGCAGCGGACAAGGTGCGCCGGGAATGAGAGGGCGCGGACGGGACCGGTCTTGGATGGCTCCGGCGCCGCTCCTGCTGCTCCTCCCACTCCAGCTCCTGCTGCCACTGATCCGCTTCCCGGGCGGTCGGCATCCGGGAGACGCAAACAGCAAACAGGCCGCGACTTCCTGCGTCCGGCAAGAATTGAACTTTCTCGCCCGGCCAAAGCGTATGGAGTCGTTTGGGCAGCCCCTCCACATCCAGATGGACTCTATTATAGAAGTAGTCGTCTCCGGTCTCTACTTCTCGGATGAATCCGTATCCCTCCTGCTGGTTAAACTTTACTACCACTCCGGTGGTAAACTGCAGGGCCAGCTCCTCGCCGCCGGGACCGGACAACATTTCCCAGACGACGGTTTCAGCCATCAGGCGTTCTCTGACAGGGTCGGGTACCGGGGATGGAGCTCTGGGGTGCTGCACAGGGGAGGGGACGATGACCGGATCCCACACGAAGCCCCGGTGATCTTCCTCCAGCTGTTCAGCTAGCTCTTCGGCCGGCACTCCATACGAGGCAGTTGGGGTAGCAGCGAGGACGGCCGGTTGTGGGGTCTCCCAAGGGGCACGTGTGGCATACGTGGCCCGGACCTCCGTGATCGTGCCTCCGGTCTTTGCATCCCACGTAGTCTTCCAGGACACCTTCTCGGGCCGCGTGGAACCTCCCGGTCCGATCGGCAGGTCCACAAGAGATGCCTCGCTGGCGGCAGCAAACTTAGGCCGTCCCCGGCCTAGGCTAACCAGAGCCATGGTGGTGGCCAGCTCTTCCGGTTGTCCCGACATATCCATCTCTGTCTCTACTTGCTGTACAACCAATGGCGGCGGCGTCAACACTGAGACTGAGGAAAGAGGAGGCGGGCCTTGGTTTCCCGCTCTTAAACAGAATCCTCCCCCGGCCTCACGCGTCATCTTGACTCCTCCGCGGCGGTACTTCTTTTTCTTCCGAACACCGCCCACTTCGTATGTCCTCAATGCCCTGGAACTGGCGCCTCCCCTCTTTGGGCGGAGTACTCTGTGCCTCTTCCTCGGCACCGGCCAGCCCCAGGCTCTTCTTTCGGCGCCAACTTTTCGCGCCTTTTCTTCACAGATAACGGCCCTCTCGCCGCCATCTTGTGCCCGGTCCAACGCCTTGGGCACTTCTTCCTCCCACCATGGGACTGGAAATCTTCTCTCATAGCCCGGATACGGTGTACTCGGCACCACTTGATCTCCGGCTTCTTGGGTTCCTGGCAGGGGAATCGCATCCTGCCGACTACGCTACATGAAATGATGGGCCAGGGAGGCCTCTGGCTGTGTAGTCGTGGCAGCAGTGCATTCAAGGCACATCCCTGGCTTCATCACTCCTTCAATGTTGGGGACTAGCTTGGTGGGACAGTGTGTGTCAGTGTCTTCGTCGGGCGATGCACAAACAGTCCTCAGGCAGAACTTGATGCCAATAAAAGATAACATTTATTTTTCACAGATACAGTCCGGTCAGCAGATTTCGGCAATTCCTGTGGAGCTGGGGACAACCTGCCCAAACGCGCCCTCTAGTGGGGATATGCCCTGGGTACTCCGCTTCTCCGGGCTCCCACTCCTAGGTCAAGCACACACCGGACCCACACCAGCGGAATCAGACCTTGAGGTTGCGTACTCCTCCGTTGCTCCGGCGTCCCCTGATGTTCCGCTCATACACACTGCCACCGATGGTCACACACTGCTGTCCCGGATCCGACTACTCTCCACACACACAGACCTTCCCTAGCCATCCAGCCGACTCCTCCTCCCCGGTGGCAACAGCCGTCCCACCCGGCCACTAGGGGGTGCCCTAACGCTAAAATACAATACAATAGTAAAATACAACACTTTTATTAATAACATTTCCGGTCTTACAGTAGGGGTTATGAGCACCCACTACATCTGATCTGATCTGTCACAGTGCACGCGCCCACTATATGACCCGCTGCCGCCCCCGACACCGGGCCCTCCTGCCCGATGTCAGCGGTGGTACCGGGGCCCCCCCTCCCCCGTTACCGCGCACAGTAATAATGAAGCATAGAGCGGCCGGCGCCGCTCTGCATCATCATTCTCCCCCTGTGCCTGCGCGGTGACGTCACTCCTGTGCGACTGCTGTGCTGAGTGCACAGAGCGCAGGGAGGGAGGACGCCGACCGCAGCACCAGGAGAACGAGGAGAGGGGAGGACGAGCAGCAGTGGAAGGAGGAGAGCAGGGAGTACAGCAGCAGTGGAACAAGGAGACGTCAGGACAGAGCAGCAGTGGAAGGAGGAGAGCGGTGAGTACTTGTTTTCTTTTTATATATATATATATATATATATATATATATAAGTGAGTACACGGTGGTCAGAGGCCTGGAGTGGGGAGGCTGCATTATACTGTACATGGAGGCCTGGGGTGGGAAGGCTGCCTGATACTGTACATGGAGGCCTGGGGTGGGGAGGCTGCATGATACTGTACATGGAGGCCTGGGGAGGCTGGCAGCATTATTATAGATGGAGGCCTGGGGAGGCTGGCAGCATTATTATACATGAGGCCTGGGGAGGCTGGCAGCATTATTATACATGAGGCCTGGGGAGGCTGGCAGCATTATTATACATGGAGGCCTTGGGGAGGCTGGCTGCATTATTATACATGGAGGCCTGGGGAGGCTGGCTGCATTATTAGACATGGAGGCCTGGGGAGGCTGGCTGCATTATTATACATGGAGGCCTGGGGAGGCTGGCTGCATTATTATACATGGAGGCCTGGGGAGGCTGGCTGCTATATTATACATGGAGGCCTGGGAGGCTGGCTTCTATATTATACATGGAGGCCTGGAGAGGTTGGCTGCATTATTATATATGGAGGCCTGGTGAGGCTGCATAATAAACATGAAGGACACCTTATACATTGAATATAGAGGTGTAATATACATAGAGGTCTATGAGGCTGCATTAAAATGGAGGTCGGGGGGGGGGCTGTATAATACAAAATGAAGGGACACCTTATACATGGAATATAGGGGTGAATTATACATGCAGGAGTATGGGGCTGCATAATACCATCTGAAGTTTTATGGGGTTGTGTTATAATACATATAGGACTATGGGGGCTACATTATAATATATGGTGGACTATGGAGGCTACCTTATACATGGACTATGGAAGTGCATTATAAAACATGGAGGACTATGTGGTGCAGTATAATATATGGAGAACTATGGGGTGAATTTTAATACATGGAGAACTATGGGAAATGCATTATAATTGAAGGGCTACTTTACACATGGAGGATTATGGGGGTGCATTATAATATATGGAGGGCTATGTATCTGCATTCTAATATATGAAGGGTTATGTGGGACCCTTTATACAATTATTTGGAAGGCTATGTGGGGGCTGTTATAGTATTTTGAGAACTTTATACAGGGGGGACAAAGATACAAGTATGGGATGGAAATGTTTTGTGCTGAGGGAAAAAGGCTCTTTCCCATGCTCTGCTATACATCTCTCAGCACCCAGCTTTCCCATGCTCTGCTATACATCTCTCAGCACCCAGCTTTCCCATGCTCTGCTATACATCTTCTCTCAGCACCCAGCTTTCCCATGCTCTGCTATACATCTCTCAGCACCCAGCTTTCCCATGTTCTGCTATACATCTCTCAGCACCCAGCTTTCCCATGTTCTGCTATACATCTCTCAGCACCCAGCTTTCCCATGTTCTGCTATACATCTCTCAGCACCCAACTTTCCCATGCTCTGCTATACATCTCTCAGCACCCAGCTTTCCCATGTTCTGCTATACATCTCTCAGCACCCAGCTTTCCCATGCTCTGCTATACATCTCTCAGCACCCAGCTTTCCCATGTTCTGATATACATCTCTCAGCACCCAGCTTTCTCATGCTTTGATATGGGAAAGCTGGGTGCTGAGGACAAGATAAATATCAGAACATAGGAAAGCTGGGTGCTGATAGAGGGATTTCAGGGTGCTGTGGGTGAGAGCCAAGTGTCAGCGTCATTATCCTGTACCCCGAGTGTCAGCGTCATTATCCTGTACCCCGAGTGTCAGTGTCATTATCCCCTACCCCAAGTGTCTGTGTATGTGGAGGGGGGGCCCAGGTCTAAACTTTGCACCGGGGCCCATCCAACTCTAGTTACGCCACTGGGTGGAAAAACACTGCAAAAACACTGAAAGAATTGACAGATTGCCAGATTTATTTCTGCACCAAATCTGCAAGGAGAACAAAAAGCAACATGTGCACAAAACATCAGGATTCTCATTGACTTTGATGGCGTTAGGATTGACTTATAACAAAACTGCACCAAAAAAAAGTATCAAAAAATGCGAAAATAACACACTGTGTGCACATACCATAAAGGAAAAAAAGAGCATATTATAGAATAGAACAAACACATGCAAATAATTGCCTATAAACAAATGCAAATAAGCGAAGTAAAGCAGGTAGAAGTGTGATATAAAAGAATTCTCAGGATAAGGCTGGAGCCACCTCCTGAAAAGTTGGACGAGTGGTAGTCCATGTGTCATGCGAATCCTATGCGAGTGGGTGATTTTTTTCTCACTTGTGCAATATGTTTTTTCTCAGCAGTCATTAGTCATTTACAGTCATGTACAGGACCATTTACAGTGATCTCTGCTACATGATAGAATTGTATCCATACAAACGGATACCACTAGGGCGGTCTGTGTGGCGTCCGTTTTTTTCTCGCACCCATAGACTTATATTGGCGAGACTCACACGATTTCGGCAACAAATCGCAGCATGTTGTGACTTTTCGCTTATCCAGAATCTAGATGGCAAAAAAGCTGACCAACTGCTCCACCTCATGGGCTAACATTGTCTGAGTGCAATGTGGTATTTCCTCGCATTGCACTCATGCGAGTCATACACTCGCCTGAGCATAGCCTAATGACAAGGGTAAAGAATAAATGGCAAAAATGACTCTACATGTATCAGACTGACAAACTAATCTGCCTGTCAGTGGTGAGGAGTCTTATAGCTGCAATGCTCCTCTGGGAAATAAAAGTTTTCTCCATGGTCCCCACTATAGATTCTCATACAGCCAAATCAGATCTCATACTTTGCACTGACGAGGGACAATCATCCCAAAACACCGTGTCTGCAAATTGAGGTTCTGATCTAGCATAAATCCTAAAGCGGGCTTTGCACACAGCGACATCGCTAGCGATGTCGCTGGTGAAAGCACCCACCGCCGTCGGTTGTGCGTCACGGGCAAATCGCTGCCCGTGGCGCACAACATCGCTCGGACCCATCACACATACTTACTTGCCTAGCGACATTGCTGTGGCCGGCGAACCGCCTCCTTTCTAAGGGGGCGGTTCGTTCGGCGTCACTAAGCGGCCGCCCAATAGAAGTTGAGGGGCGGAGATGAGCGGGCCAAACATCCCGCCCACCTCCTTCCTTCCTCATTGCGGGCGGCCGCAGGGACGGTGATGTTCCTCGTTCCTGCGGTGTCACACATAGCGATGTGTGCTGCCACAGGAACAACGAACAATCTGCGTCCTGCAACATCAACGATAGTCGGGATTAGAATGACCGGTCAACGATCAACGATTAGGTGAGTAATTTTGATTATTTAACGGTCGTTCGTGCGTTTCACACGCAACGACGTCGCTAACAAGGCCGGATGTGCGTCACGAATTCTGTGACTCCCAACGACATCTCGTTAGCGATGTTGTTGCGTGTAAAGCCCGCTTAAGTCATATGAAAAGGCTTTTTAGGCCGGAGTTACACTTGCGTTCGAAAAATAGGTCCAGTTCTCATGCCTGAGAGTAGGATGAGCTCTATCCGAGTGTTGATTCATGTGCAATGCAATTGCAATGCAAGTCTGTGATTTTTCTCATGATAGTAGTGTGACGCCCTGGACCCCAGGGGTCACAGGTAGTAACACCAACACTACATACACACCCCCTGTCCCCAGTGAGTATACACCCGTCACCCCAGGTGGGAGACCTGATACCTCCCTCAGAGCGAGTAGGGCACACCAGGTGGGCGGAGTCAGGCGGTTAGACACGCCCAGCCGAGGAGACTACTGTCCTGAGGCAGGAAGTTCAAACAGTTTTAAGTGTGGAGTGCAAAGTGACAGGAGTAAAGCTGTCAGGGACACGGGTAGGAGCCTGGAATCCCCGTAACGTCAGGCAGGTAGACGGTGGTGGTCGCCTGCAGGAGACCGGTAGCAACCGGCTAGACCGTAGGGACCGGAGAGGGTAGGAGCCCGCCGGCCCTGAACGTTAGTCAACCGTTTACCGGAGCACCAGTAACCGGGTACTCAGACCCCGACCGAGCTCTGAATCTACTGAGTGAGGCAAATTAACTGATCGCGGTCTGGACCTCACGGTGTCCTTTCCCACCCAAGTCCCGAAAGAAGGCAACAGCCAACCGAATACCGGGTGAGCGTCACCGCCAAAGTCCAGAGACCCGAAGGGCCAGCGCCTGCGGGCAACCGAGGCTCCCACCGGTCCAAGCATCGGGAAGCGGGCTATTACTGCCCAGGCAGGGGTAGCCACCACAGCAGAAAGGTGCAAGGGAAGAGGGGGCCACCATCACCCTCACAGGGGACACCGGCAGCCGTCTGTGGGACCCGAGCTTCACCAAACCTTTGGTTTACCAGTGACTCTGTGTGCAACTAACTGTGAGTACCTCACTGCCATCCGGGCACCGCACCGCACCACCGACCCCTGCACCGCAAGCCACATCACACCGCCAGTCCCCTCAGTGGGCCCCAGACTTGCACTGGAGAGCCTCGCGCGAGAAACTCTAAAAATCCCAGCAAGCAGATCAGAGCTGCCTCATTGATTAACATTGGTTCGAGTGCAATGCGAGATTTTCTCACATTTCAGTCGTGCGAGTCAATCGCAGGTGTGACGCCAGCCTTAAAGGCCGGCAGACATCACTGAGGGTGGGATCTCCCCCTGCCTCTGGCTCCTGCACATCTGTCAGACAGCGTGATGGGGGAAGGGCCTGCACGGCAGTGCTGCATAGTGCCATGTGCTCAGCCTGTCACCCTCCCGTCCTGTGCACTCAGGCCTGTTTGTTCAGCTCTAGCACCGCAGAGGAGACAGAAGAGGAGAATGATACCAGCGCTGATTGGCCACACATTAACCCCTTAGGGGCACTTTGCACACTACGACATCGCAGGTACGATGTCGGTGGGGTCAAATCGAAAGTGACGCACATCCGGCGTCGCAGGCGATATCGTAGTGTGTAAATCCTTTTTGATACGATTAACGAGCGCAAAATCGTCATAATCGTATCATCGGTGTAGTGTCTGTCATTTCCATAATTTGGAAATGACCGATGTTACGATGTTGTTCCTCATTCCAGCGGCATCACACATCGCTGTGTATGAAGCTGCAGGAGCGAGGAACATCTCCTACCTGCGGCTCACGCCAGCAATGCGGAAGGAAGGAGGTGGGCGGGATGTTTACGTCCTGCTCATCTCTGCCCCTCCGCTTCTATTGGCCGCCTGCTGTGTGACGTCGCTATGACGCTGCACGACCCGCCCCCTTAATAAGGAGGCGGCTCGCCGGCCAGAGCAACATCGCAGGGCAGGTGAGTGCATGTGAAGCTGGCATAGCGATAATGTTCGCTACGCCAGCTATCACTATGATATCATACCTGCGACGGGGGCGGGGACTGTCGCGCTCGGCATCGCAAGCATCGGCTTGCGATGTCGTAGTGTGCAAAGTGCCCCTTAGTGTCCGGCTGCTGCCTCCATCTTACAGGAGGAGGGCGCGTTAGTCAGGATATTGTGTTGCTCCTGAGCTTACAGGGGCAACTAAGCAGCAGGTATTTATATCTGAGCTAAGTGTGTTTATATCTAATATATCACCATATTTCTATGAATTAGTGACTTCAATGTTCAGTGTATGTGTGCTGTATATATCCAGTGTGTGAGTCTTGTGTACGGCGTGTGTGAATGCTGTATAACGATTGTGAGTGCTGCATACAGGGTGAGTGCTGTATACAGCGTGTCGCATGTCTGAGTGCTGTGTAAGGCGTGTGAGTGCTGTATGTGGTATGTGAGTGCTGTATACAGCGTGTCTCATGTGAGTGCTGTGTACAGCGTGTGAGTGCTGTATAAGCATGTCGCGTGTGAGTGCTGTATATGATATATGAGTGCTGTATATGATATGTGAGTGCTGTATACAGCGTGTCACATGTGAGTGCTGTGTACAGAGTGTGAGTGCTGTGTATGGCGTGTGAGTTCTGTATACGGTATGTGAGTGCTGTAAACAGCATGTTGCGTGTGTGAGTGCTGTGTACAGGGTGTGAGTGCTGTGTACGGCATACAGTATGTCCAATGCATGTGTACTGTATATGGCCAGTGTTTGTCGTGTGCAGAATACAATATGACCAGTGTGTCAAGGCTGTGTGCAGTATACGCCCATTGTGTGAGTACAATGTGCTGTATACTGCCAGTGTGTCAGAGTTGTGTGCGGTATATAGCCAGTGTGTCATGCCTGTGTACAGTATATGGCCAGTGTGCCATGGCTGTGTGCGGTATATGGCCAGTCATGGCTGTGTGCGGTATATGGCCAGTGTGTCATGGCTGTGTGCGGTATATGGCCAGTGTGTCATGGCTGTGTGCGGTATATGGCCAGTGTGACAGATCTGTGTGCAGTATATGGTCAGTGTATCATGGCTGTGTGCGGTATATGGCCAGTGTGTCATGGCTGTGTGCGGTATATGGCCAGTGTGACAGATCTGTGTGCAGTATATGGCCAGTGTATCATGGCTGTGTGTAGTATATGATCAGTGTATCATGGCTGTGTGCAGTATATGATCAGTGTATCATGGCTGTGTGCCTTATATGGCCAGTGTGTCATGGCTGTGTGCGGTATATGGCCAGTGTGACAGATCTGTGTGCAGTATATGGCCAGTGTATCATGGCTGTGTGTAGTATATGATCAGTGTATCATGGCTGTGTGCAGTATATGATCAGTGTATCATGGCTGTGTGCCTTATATGGCTGGTGTGTCATGGCTGTGTGCGGTATATGATCAGTGTATCATGGCTGTGTGTGTTATATAGTCAGTGTGTCAAGGCTGTGTGCGGTATACGGTCACTGTGTCATGGCTGTGTGCGGTATACAGTCAGTGTATCATGGCTGTGTGCGGTATACGGTCACTGTATCATGGCTGTGTGCGGTATAAGGTCAGTGTGTCATGGCTCTGTGCGTTATATGGTCAGTGTGTCATGGCTGTGTGCGGTATAAGGTCAGTGTGTCATGGCTCTGTGCGTTATATGGTCAGTGTATCATGGCTGTGTGTAGTATATGGTCAGTGTATCATGGCTCTGTGCGTTATATGGTCAGTGTGTCATGGCTGTGTGTAGTATATGGTCAGTGTGTCATGGCTCTGTGCGTTATATGGTCAGTGTGTCATGGCTGTGTGTAGTATATGGTCAGTGTGTCATGGCTGTGTGTAATATACGGTCAGTGTCATGGCTGTGTTCAGTATATGGCCAGTGTGTCATTGCTGTGTTCGGTATGTGGCCAGTGTGTCTGATCGGCCGGGGTCCGGCACCTGACACTCTCGCCAATTGGCTGTTTTTAAGGGAATCTGTCAGGGGCAATATGCACCCAGGACCATGAGTAGATCAGGGTGTATATTTCTAATCCCTGCCTAAGAGTCCCTGTATACACTAGCATAGATAAAGAGGTCTATAGAAAAAGTATTTCTAAAGATCTTATATCGTATGCTAATGAGCGCGGGGACTAGTCCCAAGGGCGTTACTTCCCTGGCTAGTGGGCTCCATTAGCATGGTAATACACCCCTGTGGGCCCCTGTCTGCCCCTGTGGGTGTGCGTGCTATCATGCTAATGAATACGCAGCATTAGAGGATGATCACTCACCTCTCCGCTGCTGTTGCCGCCTGACGCTGGATTTCAGCTCAGCGCACATGACCCTGGAGTTTCAGTAATGCGCACTACTTCAGTTTGAAGCCAAGACGCGTACACCTGGCTTCATAGTGCACATGGCTAAAACTTCGGGGTCATGCACACTGAGCCGAAATCCAGCGTCAGGTGGCGATGACAGCATCGCATACGATAAAACATCTTTAGAAGTACTTTTTGTAAAGATCTCTTTATCTATGCTGGTGTATACAGGGACGGTTAGGCAGGGATTAGCAATGTGTATCCAGAACTACTTGTGGTTCTGGTGCATATCGCACCTGACAGGTTCACTTTAAATATCGACGACAGGAACAGCCGGCTAGAAGGCTCAATTCCAGATCTGCTCTGTCTTCTGATAGTGGCCGCGGCCAGGTACTGTACATCTGTTCCCATGCTAATCAATGAGACGGATGTGCAGTACTTAGCATAATTATGCTCACATGGCCTCCACTCTTGCCACTGGCATGGGAGAATCCTAAAAGTGTGCAGAGCATGCTTTGTGAGAATTCAGAAGCCTGCAGTCACCTAGAGTCACTGCAGACTTTCATCATAAAAAATTAAGCATTGTAGCCCAATGCTAACAACGTATAATATACTCACTGTCAGGATTCAGCTCCGCTCGCTGTTTCCTGCAATCATCACATTGCCGCACCACTCATATGCAAGTCTTATATTTAGTCATGTGACAATTAGCGTCTCTTTCTACTTATGGTTTTCAGTGAAGATTAATAAAGTAAAGGTGGCTCTACACGCTGTGACATCGCTAAAGCGATCTCGTTGAGGTCACGGATTTTGTGACGCACATCCGGCCGCTTTAGCGATGTCACAGCGTGTAACACCTATGAGCGATTTTGATTCGTCGGAAAAACGTTCAAAATCGCTCATCGGTGACATGCCCCCCTCTTCCCAATTATCGTTGCTGCTGCAGTAAAGATGTTGTTTGTCGTTCCTGCGGCAGCACACATCGCTGTGTGTGACGCCGCTGGAACGACAAACATCTCCTTACCTGCGTCCACCGGAAAAGGAGGAAGGAAGGAGGTGTGCGGGATGTTCCGGCCGCTCATCTCCTCCCCTCCTTTTCTATTGGGCGGCGGTTCAGTGATGCTGCTGTGACGTCGCTGTGACGCTGAACGAACCGCCCCCTTAGAAAGGAGGCGGTTCGCCGGTCACAGCGACGTCGCAGAGCAGGTAAGTAGTGTGACGCTGCCGTAGCTATAATGTTCGCTACGGCAGCAATCACCACATATCGGCCGTACGATAGGGGCAGGTGCTATCACGTTAGACATCACTAGTATCGGCTAGCGATGTCGCAGCGTGTAAAGCCCGCATTAGGCTGAAGCCACATGAGGATTAGTGCGAGTCCTTGCATGACACTCGGCTCACGCTCGCAGCACAGCAGGAGCCTAGGGTCATACGACTGTGGTCCGATCGTGCGATCAGACCACAGCTGCAGTGGGGAGGGCTGGCGCTGCGGAGGGGAGGGCTGGAATTTTTCTCCCTCACTCCTCCATTGCCGGCTGATGCGAGAATCACACAGCAGTCGCGTTACGCCGGTGTAACACGAGTGCAGTGCGATGTTTCTCTCGCCCCATAGACTTGTATGGTTGCGAGTGAAACAGGATCGCATTACACTCACAGCATGCTGCGACTGTTTTCTCGGTCCGATTAGGGCACATAGAGTAATATTGGTCCAAGTAGAATGCGATTTTATCGCATTCCACTTGCTCCGTTTTTTTTTCTCCCCGTGTCTGCTAGGCCTTAGGAAGAGCAGCTCGTCTGCACATGACTAAATGTGCAAATCATATATGAATGAGCGGCCACATGACGACTACCCAAACCGCGGGGCGCGGGGGGGGCACCAAACAGGATTATTGCCCCGTGTACCAGAAAGCCTAGATACTCCTCTGCACAGACCGACAATGGAGGATATGGGAGGGATTAATCCCTCCCTCTCCTCCACAGCTGTGATCCGATCTCAGGAACAGCCAAAGTTGCATAACAATCGGCCCATGCTTGCAGCAGAGCGGGAGTCAGGGGTCATTAGCATATCACAATATCACATCCAATGGTCTTACATCAGAAGCAATACGCAAGTGTGACTCCAGCCTTAGGAGAAGTCTGTAATTCATATATCAAAAGAACTTTGTTATGCTCGCGAGTGTGAGTGGGAGTGGACCCACTGGGCCGCAGCAATGGCTCGACCAGAGGGGTGTAACTAAGCGACTACCTCGTTTTCACTAGAGCCACTGATGGTGAGGATAGGTTTATGATTGACAGACATTTCAGCACCAAATTTGGTGGAGATGGAGGTGGCAGAAAACCGAATCAAAACGACGTCAAAACCATTTTTGTTCATTTTTTGCCAAGAGATGCAGATTTAAGTGTAGAAATTTTTACACCATATTCCTGTACCCAATTTACACCTCCGGCAAAAAAAAAAATCACATCACTATCGCATCAAAACCAGATGGTGTTTTGATGAGTTTTTTTGCCTGGAGGTATACATTGGGTGCAGGAATATGGTGTAGAAATTTCAGCACCAAATCTGCATCTCTTGGCAAAAAAACCCTCGGTTTTCTGCCAGGAGATGCAGGTCTGTGAATTCAGTGACCTCAACTGAGGTGTGTGTATTATATTTAATATCTAAAGGATTTTTTTATGTTTGTGTTTATTTATCTTTTCACTTACAAGTTAGTAATGGGGGGGGTCTTATAGATGCCTCCCACTACTAACCTAGCTGTGTGGCATGGCGCATTGTCCTTTTCAGTTTTGCCCAACACCTGGTCGTCTAATGGTTAGATGGAGACCTGGAGAGGCGTACAAGCCACAGTGTCTTGCACCCACTGTGAAATTTGGTGGAGGATCGGTGATGATCTGGGGATGCTTCAGCAAGGCTGACAGATTAAACTTTGCAAAGGACGTATGAATCAAGCCGCATACAAGGTTATCCTGGAAAAACAGTTGCTTCCTTCTGCTCAGGCAATGTACCCCAACTCTGAGGACTGTTTTTTTCCAGCAGGACAATGTGCCATGCCACACAGCTAGGTCAAGCAATGTGAGGATGAAGGACCACCACATTAAAACCCTGTCACAGCCAGCCCAATCTCCAGACCTGAACCCCATGGAAAACCTCTGAAATGTAATCAAGAGGTGGATGGATAGTCACAATCCATCAAACAAAGAACTGCTTAAATTTTTGCACCAGGAGTGGCATAAGGTCACCCAAAAGCAGTGTGAAAGACTGGTGGCAAGCAGCCAAGACGCATAAAAGCTGTGATTAAAAATCATGGTTATTACACAAAATATTGATCTTTGAACTCTTCCTGAGCTAAAACATTATTAGTATTATTGTTTCTACATGATTATGAACTTGTTTTCTTTGCATTATTTGAGGTCTGAAAGCAGTGCTTTTTTTGTTATTTTGACCATTTCTCAATTTCAGAAAATAAATACAAAATGTATTGCTTGGAAATTCGGAGACGTTGTCAGTAGTTTTTAGAATAAAAGAACAATTTACATTTTACTCAAAAATCTAAAGAGAAAAATCAGAAAAACTGACAATTTTGCAGTGGTCTTTTAATTTTTGCCAGAGCTGTATATGTATACCATGTAAGAGAGGGTGAATAAATTAGCCAATGCAAAAATTGTCACTACAAATATAAGGTTAGGGGAGATAGTGAGATCCATAGAAGAAAGAGGACGGCACTCACCAGGATCCAGGAAATTCTTTATTTAGTCGGTGCAATAGAAAGGCAGGAGTAGAGCTCTCAGCAGGCCCCCTCACGGACGATGGACGTTTCGCGTATGGATACGCTTCCTCGGGTCCATGTGGACAGGCATAGACCGTCGCCAGATGAGAGGGCTACGTCACTGTCAATTAAATCAAACACCTTATTGCACTATGACTGTGCCCATCCGGTTCATACCAGAAACACACTGCCATATGGTCAATTTGTGAGACGTTGCAATCACATATGCGATCTCGTATGCGATCCAACATGCCCCCATCGTATGTGCGGCACGGGCAATTTGTTGCCCGTGTCGCACAAACGATTAAACCCCGTCACACGTACTTACCTTCCATACGACCTTGCTGTGGGCGGCGAACAGCCACTTCCTGACGGGGGATAGACATTCGGCGTCACAGCGACGTCACATGGCAGGCGGCCAGTAGAAGCGGAGGGGCTGAGAGCTCTACTCCTGCCTTTTTATTGCACCGACTAAATAAAGAATTTACTGGATCCTGGTGAGTGCCGTCCTCTTTCTTCTATGGATCTCGCTATTGAACTCTAAACTTTGTTGGACGGGCACCCCTTAACCAGTACCGTGGCGGATCCCTGTCCTCATCCTGGACAAGTGGCAATTATCTGTGTGCCGCCCCCATGCCAGCAGCCGGCGCTGCTTGGGTCTGGATCCGCAGCGTGGCTCGAGGGGTTCTACTGGACCCGGGGGATGTATTTGTATGGGGATGGTAGTAAACTGTCTGGGACGCCACCGCTGCTGTTGTGGGACGCCCGGGGCGATGGGATAGCAGCTTGTTCTTAACCCCTCCGTAGGTAGGGATGGTTGCCCCGGGACCCAGTGACTTGGTGCAGGGGACGGTGATGGCAGGGACCGGTACGCCTGGTCAGACCAGGGAGTCTCAGCTTACTCATGATTAAAGAAGTCAGACAAGTCCATTGGTTAACCAAGGTGATGGTGGCCGGCCGCCGCAGCCGGCTGTATTCTGGTCCCCCACCCGGGCTGGTGGTCCATCTCTTTTCCCTCTGCACTGTTTTGTAGTGTTGTGGACCTCCCGGTCTGGAACGCGGGAGTCCGCTTCCGGTAATACTATTGGGAGCCGTGCCCGCTGACGCTGAGCCGTGGGATCTACAGGCTCTGTGGGTGGTTGTTTCTTTTCTGGACTTAGGTTGGGACAGGACCTATAATCCTGCCCTCAATTGGTTGATTAGCTAGGCCGTTGGTGCCGGTCCTGGCTTCAGGGTCCGAGTACCCCCTCTGTGCACGGTTTCCGGTCGGGTCTCCGGTGTCAGTATCGGCGGGCTCCAACCCTGCCCCGGTCCACCTCGGATCTGCCGAGCCGTCTTCCCGTCTCCTGCTAGCCACGGGCCCACCGTCTGCCACCTAGCCAATGTGTCTGGGCTCCGACCCTGACACCTGTCAGTTCAGCCTCAGGCCTGCAGCACAGACCTGGACTCCACTCTACTCCACTCCAACTGTCACTGAACTCAGACTTAACTAAACTGATTGTACTTCCTGCCCCGGGCTCTCCAGACCCCAAAGTGGGCGTTTCCTTCCATCTGGTCCCGCCCACTGGTGTGCCTATCTTTCCCTGGAGGAGGTGACTAGGGTTTCTGGTTGGCTGTGTGTAACCTAGGTGAGGGAAGGTGTTATTCGGGGGCCTAAAGACCGATTTACACGCTACGATATCGCTTAACCTTTGTCCGGCTGAATAGGTACAATTGTAACTATTCCGTTTTAAAATTGCAATAATTTTTTTTTTTTAGGAAAGCCGTAGAGGGCTGAAATTTCGTGACATCTCTGCAGTTTTGATCCAGAATATATTGGCCAAATTTCAATAAAATATCTCCACCCCCTTCTGAGATAAGGGGTCGAGATATTTTTGTATCCATTATGTAGCCTGACAAAGGTTAAGCGATGTCGTTGGGGTCACGGATTTTGTGACCGGCCGCTTTAGCAATGTCGTTGCGTGTGACACATATGTGCGATCTGAAAAGGTTGCAAAATCGTTCGAAAACGCACATCGCTGTGTCGCGGGCGGAGGAGGGGACGCCGCACTCTCCCACTGCTCGGGTCCGGCTGCCGCGGCTGCCGCGGCCTGCTGCTGCTCGGTGGCTCGAGCGATGGGCCGGATCCCGGGGACTCTAGCGGCGCTCCTCGCCCGTGAGTGAAAGGGGTTTGGTTGTTGGGATAGTTTATTGTCCGTGACGCCACCCACGGTTGTGATGATTGAGTGTACACCACCGCTGCTCTGGCTGAGGAACCCGGGAGTGATGGTATGGAGCAGCCAGTTGTTGTTTTGCCCCTCCGTGGGTAGGGGTTGGTGATCCCGGGGCCCAGTGATGGAATTGGATGGTGGACAGGCGGGTATGGGGCCTGTGGAGGTGCAGGGGCGCAGGGGCAGCGCTGTGCCGCACGGCACGGAGGTACTCACTCAGCCAGTAAACACGACACAGTTCTCGGTAAACAAACGGCTGGTTGGACGGGTCCCTCGGACGGTTACGGTGCTGATGTTCCCTGCAGTTGACGGTGACGGTCTCTTCCCTGCACCTATGTGTAGTCTGCTGGTAGCGATGGATTCCCACCGGTAACCCGCAGGCGCTGGCCCTGGGAAACTGGTGCCTTGGCGGTGGCGGTGTCTTTCCTTAACGGTCGGACTGTTGCCTTTATTATTATTATGATTATTTATTATTATAGCGCCATTTATTCCATGGCGCTTTACAAGTGAAAGAGGGTATACGTACAACAATCATTAACAGTACAAGACAGACTGGTATAGGAGGAGAGAGGACCCTGCCCGCGAGGGCTCACAGTCTACAGGGAATGGGTGATGGTACAATAGGTGAGGACAGAGCTGGTTGCGCAGTGGTCTACTGGGCTGAGGGCTATTGTAGGTTGTAGGCTTGTTGGAAGAGGTGGGTCTTGAGGTTCCTCTTGAAGCTTTCCACGGTAGGGGAGAGTCTGATGTGCTGAGGTAGAGCGTTCCAGAGTATGGGGGATGCACGGGAGAAATCTTGTACACGATTGTGGGAAGAGGAGATAAGAGAGGAGCAGAGAAGGAGATCTTGTGAGGATCTAAGGTTGCGTGCAGGTAGGTACTGGGAGACTAGGTCACAGATGTAGGGAGGAGACAGGTTGTGCATGGCTTTGTATGTCATGGTTAATGTTTTGAACTGGAGTCGTTGGGCGATGGGAAGCCAGTGAAGGGATTGGCAGAGTGGCGAGGCTGGGGAGTAGCGAGGGGAGAGGTGGATTAAGCGGGCTGCAGAGTTTAGGATAGATTGGAGGGGTGCAAGAGTGTTGGAAGGGAGGCCAGAGAGCAGGAGGTTGCAGTAGTCGAGGCGGGAGATGATGAGGGCATGCACTAATGTTTTTGCAGATTCTTGGTTAAGAAAAGCACGAATCCGGGAGATATTTTTGAGTTGTAATCGGCATGAGGTGAAGAGGGCTTGGATGTGTGGCTTGAAGGATAGAGCAGAGTCGAGGGTCACTCCAAGGCAACGAGCTTGTGAGACTGGGGTGAGTGAGCAACCATCAAGTTTGATGGAAAGGCTTGTTGGAGGAGATGAGTGAGGAGGAGGAAAGACAATGAACTCTGTTTTGTCCATGTTAAGTTTTAGGAATCGTGCAGAGAAGAAGGATGAAATAGCAGACAGACATTGTGGTATTTTGGTTAGTAGAGAGGTAATGTCAGGTCCAGAGAGGTAGATCTGTGTGTCATCGGCATAGAGATGATACTCGAAGCCGTGGGACTCTATGAGCTGTCCCAAGCCGAAGGTGTAGATGGAGAACAGCAGGGGTCCAAGAACTGAGCCTTGAGGGACACCGACAGATAGGGGGCGAGATGAGGAAGTGGTGTGAGAATGGGAGACGCTGAAAGTTCGGTCGGTTAGGTATGAGGAGATCCAAGATAGGGCCAAGTCTGTGATGCCCAGAGATGAGAGAATCTGTAGTAGGAGGGAATGGTCTACTGTGTCGAAGGCATAGGACAGGTCCAGGAGGAGGAGGATAGAGTAGTGTCGCTTGGTTTTGGCGGTTAGTAGATCATTGGTGACTTTGGTTAGGGCAGTTTCGGTAGAATGATGTGGTCGGAAGCCAGATTGAAGCCGGTCAAAGAGGGAGCAGGAGGAGAGGTATGAGGACAATTCAAGATGGACATGCTGTTCCAGTAGTTTTGAGGCGTAGGGGAGAAGGGATATGGGGCGATAGTTTGACACAGAGGATGGGTCAAGGGAGGGCTTTTTGAGGATGGGTGTAATAGAGGCATGTTTAAAGCATGAAGGGAATACACCACTTGCTAGTGATAGGTTGAAGAGATGGGTTAGGGCTGGGATGAGGACTGCGGTGATGTTGGGGATGAGGTGCGATGGGAGCGGGTCCAGTGCACAGGTGGTTAGATGTGATCTTGAGAGTAGAGTGGAGAGATTGTTTTCTGTCATGGTGGAGAAGCTGGATTTGGAGGAAGAGGGATGAGTAGCTATGATGAGGGGCTGTGGTGATTGTGGGCCAAAGCTTGCTCTGATGTTGTCAATCTTCCGCTTGAAGAAAGAGGCAAAGTCTTCAGCTGAGATGAGAGGAGAGGGAGGTGGTGCCGGAGGACGGAGGAGAGAATTGAAAGTGTTGAATAGCTGTTTAGGGTTGTGAGAGAAAGAAGATATGAGGGATGAGAAGTAGGTTTGTTTTGCAGCAGTGAGTGTGGACTTGAAAGTGGTGAGGGACTCTTTATATGCAATGAAGTGCTCAGTGGAATGAGACCTCTTCCATCTGCGCTCAGCAATTCTGGAAGCCCGTCTCAGTTCTTTAGTCTGCCTTGTGTGCCAGGGTTGCCTGTTGATTGTGCGGATTTTGGTGTGTGTGAGGGGGGCAGCTGATTCGAGAGCTGCAGAGATTGTAGTGTTGTATAAAGTTGCAGCGGCATCTGCATCGTGTAGAAATGCAATGTCTGTGAGGGGGAGAAGGGACTGAGAAAGGGCGTGTAAATCAATGTGTTTGATATTTCTTCGAGGGTGTGAAAATTTGTGGAGGGGGGGTTGGATACTTGGAGAAGAGAGGGAAGAGAATGTGAGTAGGTTGTGGTCAGACAGGGGGAGAGGCGAGTTAGAGAGGTTAGATAGGGAACAGAGGCGAGTGAAGATGAGGTCCAGCGTGTGGCCATCTTTGTGAGTAGCTGCAGAAGACCATTGGGTGAGGCTGAAGGAGGAAGTGAGTGTTAGAAGTTTGGAGACAGATGAGTGGGAAGTGTCAATGGGGATATTGAAATCACCCATGATGACGGTGGGGATGTCGGTGGAAAGGAAGTGTAGTAGCCAGGTGGTGAAATGGTCAAAAAAGGCAGTGGCTGGTCCTGGAGAGGGAAGAGTAACAGAGGGTGGTAGTGGAATTGTTGTAAAGGAGCATTGGTCGGACAGGAGCAAACCAACTCCTCCACCATGCTTGTTACTGGGGCGGGGGGTGTGAGAGAGTTGGAGACCGCCATAAGAAAGTGCAGCAGGAGAGGCAGTGTCAGAGAGGGTGAGCCAGGTTTCTGTGATGGCGAGGAAGGAGAGTTTATTAGTGATGAACAGATCATGAATATAGGATAGTTTGTTGCAGACAGAGCGAGCGTTCCATAGAGCTCCTGTTAGTGGGACTGGGGGAGCGGGGGCTGGGTGAATGGGTATGAGGTTTGCGAGGTTGTGGAAATTTGTGTTAGGTTGTTGAAGAGGGTTTGAAGTGACAATAGGGATGTGGTGAGGAGGACCAGGATTTGGAGCAATATCCCCAGCAGTGAGGAGAAGCAGTGAGAGTGTTAGTAAGTGGGAGCAGGAGAGGCCATGAGATGGACATGTGCGTCTGGAGACACTGGATGAAATGTGGAGGAAAATATCTGAGGGGAAGGTGAGATGGGTGGGGAGGATGGAGGGAGAGATGAATAGTTCATTACTGGCTTTAGGGATCAGAGGGGGCAGTAAAAAGTGAAGTATTATAGGGGAGAAAGTAAAGAAAAACACAAACATTGTTTACAGTGACTATGTATGCAGTTACCTTCCGGTCACTTCCGGCCCAATTCTGGCCTAATTCAATGCATCATACTTATATACTTATATGGTGCATACTTGTCACGAACCACCGGGGGGGTCACTCAGAAATCCCCCGCGCTGGCTACCAGTACGTCACAATCGGGGGGTAACAAGTGGGGGTCACCCCTCCTTTATACCTCCCGACCGACAGACAGAGCACGTGACGCGCTCTCTAGCGCCCCTCTTATAGTCAGGCCAATTATGGAATTGCCCGACAATAAGCAAGGAGGCCGCTATACTACTTATGCCGATTATTGAAGGGTCCCCAGTGAGAGTAGGGTATATATTCCCCCGACCTCCGCGGGCGCAATATATAAAACCTCCCCGAATCTCACTGGCCTCCCCACAATAATCCTTGGCACAACTCGCTGCCACCAACCGCTTCACGGTAACTATTAGCCGAACACACAGACGTGGGATTCAAGATCGAGATAACAGAACAGCCCAAGATTAATTATATAATTTAATCAGCCTAAAGCACACTAGAAACTACAATATATACAATAGGGAATCTACAGAATATACATATGTCAGAGTACAGTTACAGATAAAGCATGGTTTACAAACAGGTATGCAATTCAATCAGTTACCTTGTGCGTCTGGCCACAGGGGGGCGCTGTAGACCAGGTTTCCAGGAACTCCCTCACAGGTCTTTCCCAACCAGGCCCCCGAGCAGAAGAACACTGGAAAATGGCCGAAGTAGGGTTATCAACCTGGGCAAATCCAGGTCCCCTCCTACCTTAGTGACCTCAGAGGGAGCACTGCTCCACCCCTGGCTGGAGTTATGGACAAAATCCACAACATGGGACTTGGTTGTTGGGAGACAGTCGTCCCCTTCACTGACGGATTTGGCAAATTATGGCGACTCCTAGTCTTGCCGGGATCCGAAAGGCCCCTGCCCTGGTGCTGACTGTTCTTTGTATACCGCTCCGGTACCGCCGGGTCACCACCCGTCTGCGGTCCTTTCGGCAACCTCCGAGCAATCTCTCCTGCAGACGGTCACCGCCGTCTGCCAACCTTGCTGTCTCAGTCCGGGGCACACACCCGGACCAACTTCAGGCTTCTTGCTGTCACTTTCTCTGTCACTACTCTCACTTTCCTCCTTTACCACTTCACCAGTTTCACTCTCACTTCCTTTCACTTTCACTGCCCTAGCTGGACTCGACTCTCCACTGTTTACTCAAGCTCTCCCTGAGCTAAACTGTTTACTCCTTCTACTTCAAGCTCTCACTCTAGACTGCCTGGTTTTCCCGCCTCCATGGGCTGTGAACTCCTCGGTGGGCGGAGCCAACCGCCTGGCCCACCCCCTGGTGTGGACACCAGCCCCTGGAGGAAGGCAACAAGGATTTTAGTTTTGACCTTGTGTGTACCTGCAGGGAATGTGGGGTGCGTATGGTGTTATGACCTGTGACCCCTGGCTTGCCCAGGGCGTCACATTCCCCCTTAGCAAAACGCAGACCGTCCTCGGGCTGCCCGTCCAACACCAGTTTTATTTTCCTTTTTGGTTTTTCTGAAAAATAAGTAGAAAACGGTAACATATTTACAACTAAAATAACTTCTTCCCACATCGGGAGGTACTCTTACTTAAATGGTTTCAAACGGTGTACGGTTACGGTCTCCGCTCTCTCCCACCCACGCAACCTGGCCCTGATGCTGCCCCTAAAGCCCAGGCAGCACCCCTTGACCCCAGTCCTGCACCAAGTCACCCGAGCGGGATCTGTCCTTCCCCTCCAGAGGGTAGCCACCGGTCCCGGTGGTGGCTGGGCCCCAGCCTGCTCTACTGCGGGCCCTCCCTCCAACCTGCCTCTCCGGAGGTGGTAACTGCGGAAACGGTAACGGTAACATAACTTATTTACATGCCACTTAACATTTGTGGTTGCCCTGCAAGTTCACGGGCTTGTCCATAAGGAGTCCCTTATACAACTTTTTAAACGGTCCCCACGGAGACAACGGTGCCGGCAACGGCCGGTTTTCCAATCACGGTTAGACAATCTGGTTAGATTACTTTTCGGTAATCATTTTGCTTATCATCATTTTTTCAAAACTTTCAAACTTTTTAAACAAACAGACAAACCTCTCCCTCCCCCCCCTTTAAAGGACGGTCTCCCTGTTCCTAAGTGGGGGTCTACCTAGGTTAGGACGGGTGGACCTCCGGGGTCCAGTGTAAGTAAGGCTAGGCAGTGGGGCAGAGGGAACAATCAGTTCCTTCTCCCTGCTTTCGTGTGGGGCAGGCGGAGGCATAGGGGAGCTAGGTACAGGTTCATCCCTGGGCACTGGCACTGACTCACGGTTGACCTCTCCTATCACTTCTTCATCTACGGGTTGTGGGAACAGTATCACTGGAAGAATCACCGCGCCGTTCTGTGTAGGCCAGTCTGCTAGGAAGTCGCCCATCGCAGTGTGGATCACCTCTTTTGCCTTCTCTGCTGGTAGGGGAACCGGTACTTCTGCCGCCGCTCTTAAGGCTGATGGGCACCTTTTCAGATGGTCCCGGGAAACTGTGGCCAAAGTGCCTCCTTGGTCACGACTGATTTGGTAGGCCTTCCCATCTTCCCATCCTGTGGGCTGTATGACGTACGGGTTTTGTTCCCATTGATCATCCAGCTTGTGGGTTCTCCTCTTCCGCTTCATTACGACATCTCCGGGCTGAAAAGGGCCAGCAGACGCCTTTTGATTAAAGCGCTGCTCCTGCAGTTCCCGAATCCGACTCAAGTTCTTCTCGACATATTCTTGAATCTGCCGGTATTGTACCCTCCGCCGAGTTTCCCATTCAGCTGTCGAAGGGAGTGCTTCTGGGGCCTCCAATCCCATTTCCAGGTCCACCGGCAGGCGGCCGGGGCGAGCCCTCATCAGATATGCTGGGGTGCATTTTGTTGAGCTGGACGGGATATTGTTGTACATATCGACCAAGTCGGGTAGCTTTTCCGGCCACAGGTTCCGCTCTTCCAGCGGTAACGTCTTGAGGAGTCCCAGGACCAAGTGATTCATTTTCTCACACATGCCGTTGGTCTGGGCATGGTAAGGGGTGGTCCGGATCTTCTTACAGCCGTACAACTGGCAGAACTCGTGGAACACCTCTGCTTCAAAAGCCGGGCCTTGGTCAGTAAGCACCTTTTCTGGATATCCATGTGGTCGGCAGAAATAAGCCTGGAACGCTCTAGCGGCAGTTCGACCAGTTAGGTCCTTAACTGGGACAACCACCATGAATCTTGAATAGTGGTCTACTATGGTCAACGCGTAGGCGTACCCACTTCGGCTGGGGGTGAGCTTGACATGGTCCAGGGCGACCAGCTCCAGTGGCTCATGTGTGATGATCGGGTGTAGGGGCGCCCTCTGGCTGGCCTCGTCCTTCCTCCTCAGCGTGCAAGGACCACACTCTCGGCACCAGGCTTCTACCGACTCCCGCATCCCACTCCAATAGAACCGCTCTCTCAACAGCATCTCCAGCTTCTTCCATCCGAAGTGTCCGGCACCATCATGGTATGCCCGCAAAACAGTGGCCACATCAGCTTGGGGAATAACCAACTGGCAGATTTTCTCATAAGTCTTCGGGTTGATCAGCTCACGGTACAGCTTCCCTTGATGTAGATACAGCCGTTTCCGTTCCTTCCACAAGCGTTGGGCTTCAGCTGGGGCGGCAGGGTCCATCCCAACAGCGCCTTGTTCCACCAGGGTCTTGACGAGGCAGACAGCCGGCGCCTGGTTTTGAGCTTCCTGCCACTTCTGACTGGGCAGTGGATCCAGGTTCACCCGTTGTTGGTGGACCTGTACCTTCTCCGTTGGGGGCTGGTGAAATGCAGGCAACTCGATCTCTTCGAGGTCGTGATCCTCGCACCCTTCTTCTGACAAATGGGGCATCCGAGAGAGTGCATCAGCATTAATGTTGACACGACCAGCTCTGTACTTGATTGTGAAGTCAGAGTTGGCTAGCCGGGCCACCCACCGCTGCTCCAACGCGCCCAACTTGTCCGTGTCAAGGTGAGTCAACGGATTGTTGTCCGTGAATGCGGTGAATTTTGCTGCGGCCAAGTAGTGGCGGAACCGCTCGGTGATAGCCCATACCAATGCCAGGAGCTCGAGCTTGAAGGAGCTGTAGTTCTCAGGGTTCCTTTCAGTTGGCCGAAGCTTCCGGCTAGCATAAGCAATCACTTTCTCCTTCCCATCCTGGACCTGGGACAGGACTGCCCCCAATCCCACATTGCTGGCGTCGGTGTAGAGGATGAATGGGCAGCCATAGTCAGGATACGCTAGGACCTCTTCCCCGGTCAAGGCCGCTTTCAGCTGGCAGAAGGATTCCTCATGCCTTTCTTCCCACACCAGTGGGGCTCCGATGGGTCTACCACCTTTGGTCTGTCCCACGAGGAGATCTTGCATGGGGGCAGTCATCTTCGTGTACCCTTTGATAAAGCGCCGGTAGTACCCCACCAGACCCAGAAACTGCCTTACTTCCCTCACTGTGGTTGGTCTCGGCCAGCCTTGGATGGCAGTGATCTTCTCAGGGTCGGGGGCGACACCTTCTGCACTTACCACGTGCCCCAGGTACTGCACTCTGGGCTTCAGCAGGTGACACTTGGAGGGCTTCAACTTCATCCCGTATTTGGCAAGGGACGCGAACACCTCGGCCAGGTGCTCCAGATGGGCTTCATACATCTGGGAGTACACAATCACATCATCCAAGTATAATAGGACGGTCTCGAAGTTTAGATGTCCCAGACAGCACTCCATCAGCCGTTGGAAGGTTCCTGGGGCATTGCACAGCCCGAACGGCATACTATTGAATTCACAGAGCCCCATTGGGGTGGTGAAGGCGGTTTTCTCCCGGTCCTCCGGTGCCACTGCCACTTGCCAGTATCCACTGGTAAGGTCAAGGGTAGAGAAGTAATTTGCAGTCCTCAGTGCGGCCAAAGACTCTTCAATACGGGGCAGCGGATAAGCATCTTTATGCGTTATCTGGTTAATCTTCCGGTAGTCCACACACATCCGCATGGTGCCATCCTTCTTCTTGACCAGCACCAACGGGGCAGCCCAGGGACTACAGCTGTCCCGAATAACCCCTGCCTCCTTCATGTTCCTCAACATATCTTTGGCGCACTGATAATGCGCAGGGGGAATAGGCCTGTACCTCTCTTTGATAGGGGGGTGCTCACCGGTGGGGATGTGGTGTTGGACCCCTTTAATCTGCCCAAAGTCTAAGGGATGTTTGCTGAAAACTTGCTCATACTCCCGCACCACCCTGTACACCCCTTCTTTGTGATGTGTAGGGGTATCGTCAGTGCCCACATATAGCTGTTGGTGCCACTCATTTAACTCCCCTTGAGACGGGTGAGTGCTGGCAGTAGGTGGAGAGACCGGGGGAGCTGCCTCGTGAATCGTGTGGGGATCTAGGGTGAGCAGTTTGGCAAGGGTGGCATACCGGGGAAGCCTGACTTCTTCCTCCCCACAATTCAGCACCCTCACGGGCACTCTCCCCTTCTTTACATCTACCACCCCTCAGGCGGCCATTACGGTGGGCCAGTGTTCAGAGGGCATGGGCTCTATCATGGCAGGGTAGTCACGCCCCTGAGGCCCTACTGCCGCTCTACACCAAATCATCATTTCACTCCTAGGGGGTACAATCAATGGAGCAGCATCCATCACTCTCACTCCACCAATCTCTCCTCCTGTTGAGTTCACATGTTTGCGGTACATCAGGGCTCGGATCTCACGCTGCACAGCTCTCTGCCGGCTTCCCGCCGCCGTGGTGGCCAACTGCTGCAGTAGGGCCAACACATCACCCATGCAGTGCTCCATCACATTGGTTCCTAGCACTATCTTCGGGTTATGGTCACTGGGTTCGTTCATAATCACAATCATACCCTGGTGTTGCAGTTCAGCTCGCCCCACAGTCATAGCCACTTGTTTATACCCCACTTGGGTCAATGGGAGTCCATCAGCGGCAATCAGTGTTATACTAGTATCTGGGGGTGCCAGCTCGTCTGTCCCCCAATACCGCTGGTATAAGGTGTATGGTATGGTGGTTACCTGTGATCCAGTGTCCAAGAGAGCCATCACCGGGATGCCGTCCACAGCCACGGGAATGATGGGACGGGCACCGATATACCGGTCCCGCCAGTCTGGAGGGCCACGGGGTTCTACTCCTGAGGATTGGCCCGTGGCCCCAGGGGTTGCTCGTTTAACGGGCACTGTCGGAAGTAATGGCCAGGCTTGTTGCACTTGTAGCAGGTTGAAGGCCTGTTCCGTGAGTTGTTAGCACTCCTCCGCTGCATCCAGGGAACATCCTCAGGGCTGTCGGCTAGCTGTATCCTGGGTGGAGGCTGGGATCTGGTCAAAGGTTGGAGTGCAGCAAGAATCTTGGCGAGGTCTCCGTCCATGCGGCGGACCTGGGCTGCTAGTTCTTCCATTGTGCTGCTGGAAGCTGCAGGTCTTGAAGAGGCTGGTGGAGCAGGGGCCACCACGACGGGGGCTGTCTCAATGGGCCACGAGGCTGGCTCCGAGATTTCCGAAGCTGGGGGTTGCAGTGCTTTAATGGCCCATTCTTTTAATACAGCAAAGTCCACATCAGGGTGTTCCAGGGCCCACAGCCGGAGCTGCTTGCGATCCTCAGAGGACTTCATCCCCTGCACGAATTGCTCTACTAGCATCTTGTTGCTATCTGCCTCATTGATAGTGTCTACCCGCTTTAGGGTGCGAAGAGCGGTTTGCAGGCGTAAAGCGTAGTCCCGAATGCTATCCCCAGGCCGTTGCCGGCACTGGTAAAACTGCATCCTCAGCTCAGCTTCAGTAAGGGTCTCAAAGGCAGTCTGTAACTTCTCGAATATGGTGGCTACAGAGAGCCGAACCCCCTCGGCCCAGGTCTCCGCTTCCTGCTCAGCCGCGCCGGTTAGCTGGCCCAGCACTACCGTTGCACGTTGCTTATCAGTCAGGGGGTACAATTCCAAAAGCGGATTAAGCTTTTTCCGGAAGACCTGTAAAGCATCAGGTTTCCCGTCATACTGCGGTAGCCAGGTAGCTCCGGGCGCATAGGGCAAGGAGAACGGCATCACCTGAGCGAGAGTGGGGGCCGCGGCACCTCCCGCCAGCGCGGCCGGTACCTGGGCAGGCCCATTCCCATCCACGGGTGCCACCGCGGCTGGGACCACCGCTCCTCCAGCGGCTCCGTCGGGCGCAGACATCTTGTTTCCATCCCCCTTAGCTTCTCTCCAGCCCCTCCTCTATTGGGGCGGGGTTTTGGCCTTCGCGCCTCTGCCACTCGAGAAGATGCTCGAGCGGGAACTCTTCGCGCCAAAGATGGCGGCTTCTGAAATTTTCCGGCCGGACACCTCCGGCGGTCACAAGGCGCACCTCTACCCAACGGCAGAGCGGTAAGATCCTGTTCGTGACGCCAAGTTGTCGCGGGCGGAGGAGGGGACGCCGCACTCTCCCACTGCTCGGGTTCGGCTGCCGCGGCTGCCGCGGCCTGCTGCTGCTCGGTGGCTCGAGCGATGGGCCGGATCCCGGGGACTCTAGCGGCGCTCCTCGCCCGTGAGTGAAAGGGGTTTGGTTGTTGGGATAGTTTATTGTCCGTGACGCCACCCACGGTTGTGGTGATTGAGTGTACACCACCGCTGCTCTGGCTGGGGAACCCGGGAGTGATGGTATGGAGCAGCCAGTTGTTGTTTTGCCCCTCCGTGGGTAGGGGTTGGTGATCCCGGGGCCCAGTGATGGAATTGGATGGTGGACAGGCGGGTATGGGGCCTGTGGAGGTGCAGGGGCGCAGGGGCAGCGCTGTGCCGCACGGCACGGAGGTACTCACTCAGCCAGTAAACACGACACAGTTCTCGGTAAACAAACGGCTGGTTGGACGGGTCCCTCGGACGGTTACGGTGCTGATGTTCCCTGCAGTTGACGGTGACGGTCTCTTCCCTGCACCTATGTGTAGTCTGCTGGTAGCGATGGATTCCCACCGGTAACCCGCTCCCCAGCTTGGATATGAGCCGGAGGAGCCCCTCTCTTGCCCGCAGGCGCTGGCCCTGGGAAACTGGTGCCTTGGCGGTGGCGGTGTCTCCCCTTAACGGTGGGACTGTTGCCTTCAATCGGGACTTGGTTGTTGGGAGACAGTCGTCCCCTTCACTGACGGATTTGGCAAATTATGGCGACTCCTAGCCTTGCCGGGATCCGAAAGGCCCCTGCCCTGGTGCTGACTGTTCTTTGTATACCGCTCCGGTACCGCCGGGTCACCACCCGTCTGCGGTCCTTTCGGCAACCTCCGAGCAATCTCTCCTGCAGACGGTCACCGCCGTCTGCCAACCTTGCTGTCTCAGTCCGGGGCACACACCCGGACCAACTTCAGGCTTCTTGCTGTCACTTCCTCTGTCACTACTCTCACTTTCCTCCTTTACCACTTCACCAGCTTCACTCTCACTTCCTTTCACTTTCACTGCCCTAGCTGGACTCGACTCTCTACTGTTTACTCAAGCTCTCCCTGAGCTAAACTGTTTACTCCTTCTACTTCAAGCTCTCACTCTAGACTGCCTGGTTTTCCCGCCTCCATGGGCTGTGAACTCCTCGGTGGGCGGAGCCAACCGCCTGGCCCACCCCCTGGTGTGGACACCAGCCCCTGGAGGAAGGCAACAAGGATTTTAGTTTTGACCTTGTGTGTACCTGCAGGGAATGTGGGGTGCGTGTGGTGTTATGACCTGTGACCCCTGGCTTGCCCAGGGCGTCACAGCTGACATGCTCCTCTATTCTCAATTATCGTTGCTACTGCAGGTACGATGTTGTTCGTCGTTCCTGCGGCAGCATACATCGCTATGTGTGACACCGCAGGAACGAGGAACCTCACCTTACCTGCGGCCGCCGGCAATGAGGAAGGAAGGAGGTGGATGGGATGTTCGTCCCGCACATCTCCGCCCCTCCGCTTTGATTGGGCGGCCGCTTAGTGACGTTGCTGTGACGCCGAATAAAAACCGCCCCCTTAGAAAGGAGGCGGTTTGGCGGTCACGGCGACGTCGCTATGCAGGTATGTGTGATAGGTGCGTGCGATGTTGTGCGCCACGAGCAGCGATTTGCCCGTGACACACAACCGATGGGGGCGGGTACGCATGCTAGCGATCCCGCTAGCAAGATCGCAGCGTGTAAAGCGGCCCTAAGTGTGACTACCTGAACTGTCAGGGCGTCACATTTGCACAAAGTGAGGAGGTTGGTGCGGCAGTCTCCAGTGGATTTGAAAAGGTTAGGGGAGGATGACCTTGATGGGCCCTAATACCAGCCCAAAATATTAAGATCCCCTTAAATTGCCAAAACAGTAGAAACAGTCCATAAGTTGAACCATTCTGGAAACTACACCTCTCAAGGAATTCATCTAGGGGTGTAGTGAGCATGAATGTATGAATTAGTGTAAAGTGAAGTGTCATGGATGACATTTGATGTTTTTGATCCTGATTTATTTAAAGGGGTTGTCCGTGACTATTGGTTCAGATAGGGGGGCAAATGTGCTATACACAGCCACTATATAGCTGAGCTGTGCTGTGCAGCTCCGCACCTGAGCACATCCGGCCTCCGGCTCCGGGAACAGCTGAACTGTGTATGTTCATTCATGCTGGATCATCTAGGAATTAATATTTTACTTTATAATCCAAGTAATGTGATACAATTTGATAGAAGGGAGCACTAATATTAGGGGAGCCTGCCAAATTCTTACTTAGGAAACCCATGGTAATATATAACAGTACAGGACCCAAGGACATAAAACCTGCTGGACTAGGTTTGAAGGAGTGGGCAAAATTACCTGTCATGTAGCAAATAAATATTTCAAAGAACAATTCTGTCAACCGGGGAGAAATATTTAATAGAAGAATGAAGCAAAACATCTATTAATTCCTACTCCACACCCTTCCCACAGTGAGCACGGTTTGTATGTCGAGGGCGGAGGGGGGCACGCGCTCGCTACGCTCGGGTCCGGTGCTTCTGCTGCTGCTGCTCGGTGGCTCGAGCGGTGGGCCGGACCCGGGGACTCGAGCAGCGCTCCTCGCCCACGAGTGAAAAGGGGGCGGTTTGTTTGGGGATTTAGTCCGTGACGCCACCCACGGGTCGTGGTGATGATGGGCACCACTGCTGCTGGTGATGGGGATCCTGGGAGCGATAGCAGGGAGCAGGTAGGGTGTTGGTTCCCCCTCCGTGGGTAGGGGTTGGTGTTCCCGGGGCCCGGTGATGATACGGGCAGGCAGGGTAGGTGGGGTGCAGGGTTGCAGTGGCAGCGCAGCGCGGTGCCGGATGGCACTGTTGTACTCACTCAGATACAGATTCACAGAGTCACTGGTAAACTAAACGGCTGGATGGACGGGTCCCGCAGCCGGCTGCTGAGTCTGCGCTCTCCCCGGACAGGTTGATGGCGGCTGTCTTTCCCTGCACCACTGTGAACTTTTTTGACTGCGATGGTTTCCCAATGGTAGTCTGCTCCTCGGCTTGTATGTACCGAGGGAGCCCGTTTTGCTTGCAGGCGCTGGCCCTTGGATCTCTAGCCTATGGCGGTGGCTTTATATCCTCATGGTTTGGACGGTTGCCTTCTATTGGGACTTGATAGTTAGGGAACCCCTGGGGTTCCGGTCACTCTGCACCCACTCCTGCAGACGGCCACCACCGTCTGCCGACCTTGCTCACAGTGCCTGGGCTCCATCCCAGACACTAGCAGCTTCTCTCCTCTCCACTTCACTCTGACTAAAACTCACTCCTTACTGCTTACTCTGACTGAAAAACTGACTGCTTTTCCCACCTCCAGGCCTGTGAACTCCTTGGTGGGTGGGGCCACCTGCCTGGCTCCACCCCACCTGGTGTGGACATCAGCCCCTGGAGGGGGCAACAAGGATTTTTAGTTTGACTGATGTCAATATCCGGGGGAGGGGGTGTGGGCGGTGTTGTGCCTGTGACTACCTGGCTAGTCTAGGGCGTCACATTCCCCCTTGGTGAAATGCAGACCGTCCGCAGGTTGCCCGTCCACCGGTTTTATTTTTTTTTTGAAAAATATAAATTAACACGAAAAACATATAACAGTAAGCAGACTTTCATTCGTCCCTTATGGGAGGCTTTTCTCTTAAACGTTACTAATGGTATATATAAAAAACATTTTTATTAATAATGGACGGGTTCGTGGTCTTCCGCTCTCCCACCCAAGCAACCTACACCTTGATGCTGCCCCTAAGAAACTGGCAGCACCCCTTTCACCCCAGTCCAGGTCACCCGAGCGGGAACGGGCACGGTATCTCGCACCCGGCTGTCATTTCAGGGGACCCCTCGTCCAGGGGGGACCCCTGACCCCTGGAGGATGGTCACCGGTCCTGGTGGTGACCGGACCCCAGCCTACTCCGCTGCGGGTCCTTCCTCCAATCTGCCTCTCCTGAGGCAGCAACGGATTCCAGCCCACAAATTATTTACAATACCACAAGTTCGTGGTTGGCCTGCAAGTTCTCGGCCTTGTTCATGACTAGTCTCTCATGTGGGCATGGGACTTACAGTTTCTACGGGGACAACACCAGTCCCAACGGGGACAATTTTTCTTTTCTTAACGGTTTCAAGTCCCAACGGGGACTGACAGCAGGGTAGCTGGGAACCGCTACCGCATCAGCATCCTTTTTCTCCAAGCAGCAGTCTTAGGGCACAGCTGCCGTGGCCGCCGCTCCTGGTCAGCCGGTGTGGGGGACGGGCCCATCCGGAGTCCCTCCGTGCCGGCTACGACCGCCACCTCCAGTAGTGAGGGGCCCTGCTGTGACGTGGCCTGCTCTGCCGCTTGGTAGCTACGTCCCCGCGGTGCCTCAGCCGAGGCCGGGTGTCGGGAAGCGGTCAGCGTGGCTTGCGGTGCTGGCGTCGGGTCGAGGAGAGCCTCCGTTGCGGCCGGGCGGACTGCCGGAGCCGTCGTCATCTCCGTCGCGGCCAGGATGGAAGCCGGGACGGGTGCCAGGGCGGTGGTAAAGGTAAGGCCCGTGGGCCGCAGGTCTGGGCCCTCTCCCACAGACGCTGCGGGCTCCGCTACCGGTGACAGTGGTAACGGGTTGGTCGGGGCGGTGGCCGCGGGCATGGGCAGTAAGGGAGGTGGATAGTGGATGGCAGCAGGCCGGGCCCCTCAGACGCAGCGGCCGTTCCCTCGGGGACATAGGGGCGTGGGTCACTTACCGGCTCCTCGGACACCACCTCCACTTCGCATGCCCACACGGTTGCAGCCAGGCCCTTCTTCTCCGACGTCCACTCCGCCATCATGGAATGGACCGTGGCCTGGAGCTCCTGGCATGTCTTGATGCTGGGTCCAGGAACATGTTCCGGCAGAGTCCTGGTGTCCCTGCACTTCTGCGGCGCTAATTACATGCGGCCGTTAAGCACTGCCGCTCCTGCGGCCAGCGCTCCTACGACTACTCCGTCAGGCGCAGACATCTTTTTCCGTCCCCCCTTGGTTCTTTCTAGCACATCCTCCTTCAGGGGGCGGGGCCTCAATTTTCGCGCCTCGTGACGCCAAGTTGTCGAGGGTGGAGGGGGGCACGCGCTTGCTACGCTCGGGTCCGGGGCTTCTGCTGCTGCTGCTCGGTGGCTCGAGCGGTGGGCCGGACCCGGGTACTCGAGCAGCGCTCCTCGTCCACGAGTGAAAAGGGGGCGGTTTGTTTGAGGATTTAGTCCGTGACGCCACCCACGGGTCGTGGTGATGATGGGCACCACCGCTGCTGGTGACGGGGATCCCGGGAGCGATGGCAGGGAGCAGCTAGGGTGTTGGTTCTCCCTCCGTGGGTAGGGGTTGGTGTTCCCGGGGCCCAGTGATGATACAGGGAGGCAGGGTAGCTGGGGTGCAGGGTTGCAGAAGCAGCGCAGTGCAGTGCCGGATGGCACTGTTGTACTCACTCAGATACAGATTCACAGAGTCACCTCTCCACTTCACTCTCTGACTAAAACTCACTCCTAACTGACTGCTTACTCTGACTGAAAAACTGACTGCTTTTCCCGCCTCCAGGCCTGTGAACTCCTCGGTGGGTGGGGCCAACCGCCTGCCTCCACCCCACCTGGTGTGGACATCAGCTCCTGAAGGGGGCAACAAGAATTTTTAGTTTGACTGATGTCACTATCCGGGGGAGGGGGTGTGGGCGGTGTTGTGCCTGTGACTACCTGGCTAGTCCAGGGCGTCACATGTACACAGGTTATGTCAGCTGTAACTACTATCGTACCTTACCTCCATCTGTGCAACTCCATTGCAATACCAGTCATAGCCATTTGAGAAGAGTGGCGCTGATTTTGGAAAAAGACCACTATGTTTTTCATATCTCATACAACTCTTTTGATTAGAGCAGTCAAAATACATCTATACAATATACAGACAAAACTAATGTGGAAGTTAAATCTCTCCTAATATAATGAAGTCAGATGTGTAATAGATTCACAACCACATTTTTCAACCACATGCTGCACTTTTGTGGGACACTGTATGGCTGCAACCCCAGCTTTCAAAGATGGACGACTTCAGTTTACATATTGGCCTGGCGGACGCATAAAGGTTTGGGAGTCAAAAGCAGACGGTCTCTTTCTCTAGGTCAGTGTACCTCAGTTTAAACAGAGGAGGCTTTTTTTAGATAAAATGAAGGAGGTTCTATCGATCTCGGTGTATGTTGGAAGCCAACATGGACAATGTATGTATCATAAGGAATCACTGGACTCCATATTGTATCTATGAGCTACCAATATCACCAGGACTGTACATCAAAGGATTCGGTTAAGTTCAGTGAGGAGTTTCATAACCTGTGAGGCAAGGAGGCCATTGTGTGTTCTGTGATGATCTGACCTTTGTTCTATCAACATGATAAAGGTCACATCTTCATGTGAATTGAACAGGGGCCTTTTGCCTCTTGGAAGATACACAACTCTTGGGGTGTTCATGAATTGAATGTCCTGTTTATAGCCTATTAAAATGTACATTGGTAAACAATCCCTTGTTCAAGTGGAATAGAAGCCATTGTTCTGGAGATGGCCATCAAGTCTCCAACCTGAATGATATGTAAACTTGAGGAAGGCTTTGTGATATGAAAGACCTTTGCTATATACAGGACACTATCCACAGGATCCACAGGTTTGTCAAGACTCCTCTTAATCCTTTAACAAATTGACCTCGGAGAGCCACCTGCAGGAGAGCGGTGGCATCAGCAGCCATATGCAGGGTCCTGGACAACTCAAAAGACTGTGACCTGATTGGATGGTACTAATATGTGGAGGTGTACAAGGATGGGCACTGTATGGGCCATGTTTGATTGGGTGTCTGATATAAAGGTAGCCCACAAAGCTAGTTACTAGTTAGTCTATCCACTTCCCATCTTCCACCACCCTCTCCCATTACCTTTACCCTTTCATTGTACCCTTTCCCTTAGGCTATGTGTGCACGTTGCATTTTTTTCCGCGGAAAAGCAGCGTTTTGAACTGCAGCGTAACTGCATGCGTTCAGCTTCCCCAGCAAAGTCTATGAGAAAGCCGAAAAATCAATGCACACGCTGCATTTGTAAACGCAGCGTTTTGGATGCGGAAAAAAAAGCAGCATGTCACTTCTTTTGTGCAGTCTCCACCCATTGAAATCAATGATGTGGGTCAGAACACAACCAAAATGCACTTGGACTGCATTTTTGTTGCGTTCTGCATGCTTTTTTGACAAGCAAAACGCAGGTCTTTTCAGTCTCTGTGATGTCGGTCAATTTCTGTCTGTGGATGTCGGTGAATCTCCCTCAGTCTATCGGTCAGTCGGTCTCTTTCTCTGTCAGTTGGTCGCTCTGTCTGTCTCTTTCTCTCTGTTGGTCGGTCTCTCTGTCTGTCTCTCTCTCTGTCCGTCGGTCAGTCTCTCCCCCTCTCTCATACTCACTGATCCCCGATCACCAGCGCGGCGCTGCACGGCGTTCACACTGCTCCGGCGGCTTTTCCTCTTTTGAAAATGCCGGCCGCTCATTATTCAATCTCATATTCCCTGCTTTCCCCGCCCACCAGCGCCTATGATTGGTTGCAGTCAGACACGCCCCCACGCTGAGTGACAGCTGTCTCACTGCAACCAATCACAGCCGCAGGTGGGCGGGTCTATATATCGTGCAGTAAAATAAATAAATAATTTATTTAAAAAAACCACGTGCGGTCCCCCCCAATTTTGATACCAGCCAAGATAAAGCCACACGGCTGAAGGCTGGTATTCTCAGGATGGGGAGCGCCACGTTATGGGGAGCCCCCAGCCTAACAATATCAGCCAGGAGCCGCCCGGAATTGCCGCATCCATTACATGCGACAGTCCCGGGACTTTTTCCCGGCTCATCCCGAATTGCCCTGGTGCGGTGGCAGTCTGAGTAATAAGGGATTAATGGCAGCAGCCCATAGCTGCCACTAAGTCCTAGGTTAATCATGTCAGGCGTCTCCCCAAGATACCTTCCATAATTAACCTGTAAGTGAAAGTAAATAAACACATACACCCGAAAAAATCATTTATTTGGAATAAAAGACAAAACAACACCCTCTTTCACCACTTTATTAAAATCCCCAAATACCCCTCCAGGTCCGGCATAATCCAGAGGTCCCGCGACGCATCCAGCACTGCTAGATGAAGCTGACAGGAGCGGCCGTAGAACACCGCCGCTCCTGTGAGCTCCACGCAGCAACTGAAGTGAATCGCGCTGTCAGCGGGACGTCACTGAGGTAATGCCGGTGTGTGTGCGGTGATGATGAGGGCTGTAGTGTCGGGACGTGTGCGGGGATGTCACGGTGTGTGCAGGGATGTCGGCGGTAATGTCGGGGTGTGTGCGGGGATGTCGGCGGTAATGCCGGGATGTGTGCGGGGATGTCGGCGGTAATGTCGGGTTGTGTGCGGGGATGTCGGCGGTAATGTCAGGATGTGTGTGGGAATGTCGGGTTTTGTGCGGGATGTCGGCGGTAATGTCGAGATGTGTGCGGGGATGTAGGCGGTAATGTCGCAGTGTGTGCAGGGATGTCGGCGGTAATGTCGAGGTGTGTGCGGGGATGTTGGCGGTAATGTCGGGATGTGTGCGGGGATGTCGGCGGTAATGTCGGGGTGTGTGCGGGGATGTCGGCGGTAATGTCGGGTTGTGTGCGGGGATGTCGGCGGTAATGTCAGGATGTGTGCGGGAATGTCGGGTTTTGTGCGGGATGTGGGCGGTAATGTCGGGATGTGTGCGGGGATGTCGGGATGTGTGCAGGGATGTAGGCGGTAATGTCGGGGTGTGTGCAGGGATGTCGGCGGTAATGTCGGGATGTGTGCGGGGATGTAAGCAGTAATGTCGGGATGTGTGCGGTGAAGATGATAATCGGGACGCCACACAGAGACAGAGCCACGGTATGACAATGAAGTCGGGTGCAGTTCACCCGAGTTCATTCTCATCACGCGACTCTGTCTGTGTCGGCTGTCAGCCGGCATGTAGCAGAGCTGAATTGCCGGGGGAACGCACTGTCAAAAATGCATCCAAAACGCATGCAAAACGCATGGAAAAAGCATCCAAAATGCATGCGTTGTGGATGCATTTTATTTTATTAACGCAGTGTCCAGTCTGCCAGAGGGTGAATTCTTTTCCGCACTGCAGAGAACGCAACGTGTGCACATAGCCTTAGTTAGGTTTCCCTTATGTATGTCATTGTAAATTCCCTATTTGTAATAAATCACCTTTTAAAGATCCAGTAGCTCTTGTTATGATTAACTGGCACCCCAAAACTCAGCAGACTTCTACAGTGTACCTCAGATAAAATGGAGGAAGCTCTTTTATTCGGTATACAGCAGATAAAACATACCTCCCAACTGTCCCGGATTCTGCGGGACTGCCACGATTTTTCAGGTCTGTCCCGCACTCCCACGGCTCACAGCTGATGTCCCAGCTCCTCCCCTCAGTGCAGTGAATAAATTAAATTTTCATCGCCTCAGGGCGGCCAGGACTCGAGCCCATGAAGATAATTGCTCCATAGGCAGCAGCTCTACCACTGAGCCACTGCCTGAATTGGAAAGCATAGGAAAATTTGGTTATCTTGACCTCTATATTGCAGTAGAGGAACCAGAAGCAGATTATTCAGCTGCAAAGATATATGGATGGATAGATGATAGAGGGATGGATGATAGAGGGATGGATGACAGAGGGATGGATGACAGAGGGATGGATGATAGAGGGATGGATGGATGATAGAGGGATGGATGGATGGATGATACAGGGATGGATGGATGATACAGGGATGGATGATAGAGGGATGGATGGATGATAGAGGGATGGATGACAGAGGGATGGATGGATGATAGAGGGATGGATGACAGAGGGATGGATGAATGATAGAGGGATGGATGGATGATAGAGGGATGGATGGATGATAGAGGGATGGATGACAGAGGGATGGATGGATGATAGAGGGATGGATGACAGAGGGATGGATGATAGAGGGATGGATGGATGATACAGGGATGGATGACAGAGGGATGGATGATAGAGGGATGGATGACAGAGGGATGGATGGATGCTAGAGGTATGGATGGATGATAGAGGGATGGATGATAGAGGGATGGATGGATGATAGAGGGATGGATGACAGAGGGATGGATGATAAAGGGATGGATGGATGATAGAGGGATATATAGATACATGATAGATAATAGATAGAGATAGATAATAGATAGAGATAGATAACAGACAGATAAATACTGCATCTTTTTGTAGGTGAAAGAAAGAGTCAGATTAATTTCTTCCCATAAAACTACTATAACGAAAAAACAAGAACATCTTTTTTTTTTATGTTCTCCACCTTGGATTCAAACCAGCAACTTATAAACATGCCCAGCAGCCTCCTAGGCTTTCTACCTGAGCTAAGCTGTTGAGCCACTGGGAATCGGTGATGTCAGAGGCAGGATTTTACATATATGGACCTATGAAGCCCTGATTAGAGTAGATTACACAGGACACAGAGATGCATTGTACACAGCAGTGTCTCTGTCTCCTGTATTCTAGAGGGAGAGGAAAAGAGATTTTTTTTCTCTTCTAATAAAATTACTAAAAATAATAAAAAAAAAATAGAATAATGTCATTTTATTACACTTTTTTATAAAATAATAAACATCACAAATCAGCAAATAACATGGACATATTTGGTGTCCCTGTAATCGTAACGACCCGAACAACGCATCAATCAGATTAATTATGGGGATTGGTAAATGGCGGAAAAAAATGGCGCAATTTATTATTTTTCTTTATTAAAACCCATAAAAAATGTAATAAAAATGTATCATTAATTATCATTATCATTATCAATTATCATTATGTATCATGTATTATTAAACAGTTAAAGTTAGAAAAATCACCTGGTCCTGACGGGTTTAATAATGAGTACTACAAGTCATTTGACACAACTCTATGCCCTATATTACTAAGCTCATAAATTCTTTTCTGAATGGAACAAATATCCCGAATGAAATGCTGGAAGCCAACATTATCTTGCTCCCAAAGAGCACAGACAATACTTTAAACATTTCTAAATATAGGCCCATTTCTCTTATTAATACTGATACCAAAATCATTTCTAAATTTATAGTTAATCGATTGCTGCCAATTATCCCTAGTTTAATTAATATGGATCAAGTTGGATTTATTAAACATCGACAGGCTTCAGATGCTACTAGAAGATTACTTAATCTTTTGTCCTATGTAGAAAAAGAGAAACTGCCCACCATTTTGCTCTCCTTAGATGCCGAAAAGGCCTTTGACCGCATTCATTGGGGTTACATGTCCGCCACTCTTGACAAATTTGGTTTTCATGGGAAAATTTTAAATTTAATTTTAAAATTATATTCTACCCCCACGGCACGGATTTTGGTGAAACGTTTCCTTTCAAATAAGTTTCGCATTTCTAATGGTACTAGACAGGGCTGTCTGTTGTCCCCTATACTCTTTGCCCTTATGATAGAACCGCTTGCTAAATCCATTAGATTAGATGAAAATATTAGGGGCATCCATTATAATAGAAGACAATACAAGATCTCACTATATGCGGATGACATTCTTTCATTCCAAATCTAAAATGTTGGAGTATAATTTAGATCCATATTTACGTAATTTTTTGCAGTTAGAAGTTACGTTCGACTTGTCGTCCAATGATCTTCTATATTTAGGTATAATTATCCCTTCTAATTTACAGAAAATAATTTCGGTTAATGTCAGACGCACCTTAGATGTTGTTCAAGCCACTTTGAATACCTTAAAAATCACTGTCAAATCAAATCAAATCAAATCAAATAAGCTTTATTGGCAGGACCAAATACAAATTAGTTTTGCCAAAGCAAGTGTACATTAGGGGCTGGGGCTGTGGGGATGGTGGGTGGGGACTGTAGGAAGGATGGATGGGGCACATCCAGGGTGGGGACTGTGGGGGCACTTCTAGGGTGGGGGCTATGGAAGTCCATGGCTTATGATGGGGCATATCCTCGGTGGGGACTGTGGTAACGGTGGATGGGACATATCCAGGGTGGGGATTGGGGGGCCACATCTGGGATGGGGGGCTATGGAAGTCCATGACTTATCATAGTTCTCTTTCTCGAAGTCTATGGCATTCGCTCACATACTGCGCTGCTATCTCCACTGCGCTCTCTTCTTCCCCCAGCAGGATATATATTTTCTCTTCCTCCTTCATGGAGCTGAAATCCGGGAAGAAATGGGAGAGTCTCCTGAAGTGAGTGTCCCTCACTGCTGAGTACTTGGTGCAGTGTAGCAGGAAGTGGGTTTCATCCTCCAGGGCCTCCAGGTCACAGTGTTGGCACAGTCTGTCCTCCCTGGGCTTGTAGCTCTGCTTGTGTCGGCCGGATTCGATGGCTAGACTGTGGGCACTGAGTCTATATCGGCTCAGGGTCCTGCGGTCTCTGGGATCCGGGAGTTTCTCCAGATATGGGGCCAGTCTGTAGTCTCTCTGTAGTCTCTGGTACGTGGTCAGTTTCTGTGAGGTGTTGATGTCGGTCCTCCAGTCACTCACATACCTCTCCTGGCCCTCGTCTACCATCTTCCTGATTCTGGTTCTTGTCAGGCTGGTGTGATTGGTGATTTTGTCCAGTTGGGTTTGGGAGAGCTGTGCCAGGGGTCCTGGTTCATCTGGCCCACGTATATATCAGAGCTTTGTGGTGATGTCCTGGGTAGGGAAAAATAGTCTCTTATAAAGCTCTTAAGGTACCGTCACACTAAACAACTTACCAGCGATCCCAACAACGATACAACTTGATAGGGATCGCTGGTAAGTTGCTAGGAGGTCGCTGGTGAGATGTCACACAGCGACACTCCAGCGATCCCACCAGCAACCTGACCTGGCAGGGATCGCTGGAGTGTCGCTACACGAGTTGCTGGTGAGCTGTCATACAGGCAGATCTCACCAGCAAGAGATGTGGAAGCATGCTGCGCTTGGTAACTAAGGTAAATATCGGGTAACCACAGTACAAACAAACCCGATGTGTACTCCAGCTACCCGTGCAGGGAGCGGGGAGCCGACACTGACAGTGTGAGAGCACACTGCTTAGCGCTGACTCCCTGCTCTCCTAGCCACAGTACACATCGGGTTAATTACCCGATGTGTACTGCAGCTACATGTGCAGAGAGCAGGGAGCAGCGCACACTGCTTAGCGCTGGCTCCCCGCTCTCCTAGCCACAGTACACATCGGGTTAATTACCCGATGTGTACTCTGCTACATGTTTCAGGGAGCAGGAGTCGGCATTGACAGTGTGAGAGTGGCAGACGCTGGTAACGAAGGTAAATATCGGGTAACCAAGGTAAGGGCTTCTTGGTTACCCGATGTTTACCGTGGTTACCAGTGTCCGCAGAAGCCAGCTCCTGCTGCCTGCACATTCAGTTGTTGCTGTCTCGCTTTCACACACAGCGATGTGTGCTTCACAGCGGGACAGCAACAACTAAAAAATGATCCAGGACATTCAGCAACAACCACAGACCTCACAGCAGGGGCCAGGTCATTGCTGGATGTCACACACAGCAACATCGCTAGCAACATCACTGCTACGTCACAAAAGTTGTCCATCAGCAGTGATGTTGCTAGCGATGTTGCTGTGTGTGACGTGGCCTTTATGCTACCAAAAATTTTGTATATAATGCAAAAGTCTGCCCTTGACTATTCCTAAACATTGATTAAAATACAAGCACAGATCTCATCGTTTGTTTGGCAGGGGAAGGTTCCCAGAATCTCTAAACTTACCTTATTTAAGCAAGCATAAGAAAAATGGAGGTATTGGCTTGCCTAATATCCAAGCCTATTATTTGACGAATTTGGTCAAGCAAACCCAAAACACATTACTGCATCATTTCAACAATAGTTGGATGTACATTGAGAAAGGCCTGTGCCATAATCATCATAAACGGGATGTGATCTTGTCATATTTAATAAAAAGAAACAAACGTTTAGTGGATAATCCGACTACCAAGGCAGAAATAAAAGCGTGGAGATTACTGCAAGATATTTTATTACGCTAGGGCGAACCCCTCAGTGAGATTAGAGAGGTCTCGTTAGATTTATTAGAATTATTAATCCCACGTATTAAACTAGATGGTTGGAAAAAGAAGGGAATTTTAAACATGTGTAATTTATTAAGAAATAATTCTCTTAAGATTTGAGGCTCTTGCTGAGGTATACCATCTGCCTAATACAAAAAAGATTAATTGGGTTAGGATAAGTGAACTCTTGGCAGATACAACAACTTCTGCCTTCAAGATTCCAAGATTACTGAATGTTCTTTTGCACAATTCGACTAATGAGATCTTCTGGAAAACTAGTAACATTTACAGAATATTCAATGATGATCTCCAATTGACTAAATTACAGTATATGAAATCTTGGGAAAGAGATCTGGATTGCTCATTCTCGCTTAAACGATGGCAAACTTCCTTGAAACACACATATACGAATTGTGCTTGTGCTAATTTGCAGGAAACACACTATAAATTACTTAGTAGATGGTATTATACACCTCAGAGATTGAATGTCATCTCATCCTCTAATTCAAGTCTTTGTTGGAGGGGTTGTGGCTGTACTGGCTCTTTTTTCCATATTTTTTGGAGTTGTCCTTTGTTAGGTGTCCTATGGAAAGACACAGAACATCTTATACAGTTAGGTCCAGAAATATGTGGACAATGACACAATTTTCGCGAGTTGGGCTCTGCATGCCACCACATTGGATTTGAAATGAAATCTCGACAACAGAATTCAAGTGCAGATTGTAACGTTTAATTTGAAGGTTTGAACAAAAATATCTGATAGAAATTGTAGGAATTGTACACATTTCTTTACAAACACTCCACATTTTAGGAGGTCAAAGTAATTGGACAAATAAACCAAACCCAAACAAAATATTTTTATTTTCAATATTTTGTTGCGAATCCTTTGGAGGCAATCACTGCCTTAAGTCTGGAACCGATGGACATCACCAAACGCTGGGTTTCCTCCTTCTTAATGCTTTGCCAGGCCTTTACAGCCGCAGCCTTCAGGTCTTGCTTGTTTGTGGGTCTTTCCGTCTTAAGTCTGGATTTGAGCAAGTGAAATGCATGCTCAATTGGGTTAAGATCTGGTGATTGACTTGGCCATTGCAGAAGGTTCCACTTTTTTGCACTCATGAACTCCTGGGTAGCTTTGGCTGTATGCTTGGGGTCATTGTCCATCTGTACTATGAAGCGCCGTCCGATCAACTTTGCGGCATTTGGCTGAATCTGGGCTGAAAGTATATCCCGGTACACTTCAGAATTCATCCGGCTACTCTTGTCTGCTGTTATGTCATCAATAAACACAAGTGACCCAGTGCCATTGAAAGCCATGCATGCCCATGCCATCACGTTCCCTCCACCATGTTTTACAGAGGATGTGGTGTGCCTTGGATCATGTGCCGTTCCCTTTCTTCTCCAAACTTTTTTCTTCCCATCATTCTGGTACAGGTTGATCTTTGTCTCATCTGTCCATAGAATACTTTTCCAGAACTGAGCTGGCTTCATGAGGTGTTTTTCAGCAAATTTAACTCTGGCCTGTCTATTTTTGGAATTGATGAATGGTTTGCATTTAGATGTGAACCCTTTGTATTTACTTTCATGGAGTCTTCTCTTTACTGTTGACTTAGAGACAGATACACCTACTTCACTGAGAGTGTTCTGGACTTCAGTTGATGTTGTGAACGGGTTCTTTTTCACCAAAGAAAGTATGCGGCGATCATCCACCACTGTTGTCATCTGTGGACGCCCAGGCCTTTTTGAGTTCCCAAGCTCCCAATCTTTACTAGCGTCCAAATGGAAGGAAATAGATGTCCCCTCAATACAAGAAGTTATAGATAGGGTTTCCTTACACAACATCTATGAGTACAACAGAGCCCTGAAGGAAGGTAACTTTTCTAGATATGCTTTAACTCAACCCTTAAGATGTATGACCTTTGATGTTATTCTCTTGGTTTTTTTTGGTTTTTTTTCTACATATATTAGTTGTTTGAATTTTCTTACTGTTTGCAAAATTTGCCTTATTTTTGCAGTATGTTTCTTTGGCATAGTAATAGTTGCTAGGAGTCCTGGAGTTGTATATTTTTATTTATTTATTTATTTATTTATTTTTTAATTTTGCCTTTCAAATTATATCTAAAGCCTATTGTTTGTTAAAAAATGACAAAAATTGTAAAATAAGTAATTTCAATGCTTGCTACACCTCATTTTATGTTTTCCCTTTCCATTTTCCCTGTTATAAATAAAGACAGTATACAAATTTGGTTGCAGACAATCTAAACACAAATCTGCATGTTCTGGCAGGAAAAATGCTGCAGAAAAATAAATGTGCATTTTTACACGGTTTTCTGCGTTTTTGCTGCCTTTTTTTTTATGCGTTTTTTTCATTGCTTTTAATGGTCAAAATTATGGAAAAAATTGTAGAAAGAATTGACATGTTACAGATTTTTTCTACACCAAAATCTGTATGGAAAAATGCCTGAATTTGTGCACAGCCCTTCAGAATTCTTAGAGACTTTACTGGCATCAGGATATCCTTGTGGATTTCTGAAAATTAGCAACAAAAAACGCATTACAAAAAGTGAAAAAAAACGCGGCGTGTGTACACAGCCTTAAACAGCATTCTAGAATACTGTATATAAGATCTCACTGGTGGTGGCCGCAGCTTATAGTCGCCAAATCTAGTGACAGGTGCCCTTTAAAGTACCCATATATAATATCTTATGATTTTTTAGGACTTACATTGTGTTTGCATATAAACAACTTTACAGTAAAGTTTCTTATAGGGAATATGTCACAAAATGTATTTTTTCTTTTTACATTTTGGACTTTCTGTTAAAAAGTTTATTTTCAAATGTATAAAATTGAAATAGTGAAATTCATTGTTTAGAACTTATTAACGGAGCTGTTGGGGTATTTTAGCAAACAGAAGGAATTCTAATATCTCATTGAAATAGAAGGCATTTTGTCGTATATGGTAGAAACCCACAGTTTCATCGCCAGTTCCAGAGATATTAGACAAAACAAAATTTCAGCAAACAAAAATAAAAAAATCTTTATAGATGAATAAAAGAGAACTACAGTGGAACCTTGGTTAACGAGAACAATCCGTTCTGGGACTGTGCTTATTAACCAAGTTACTCGTTAAGCAAAGCAAGATTTCCCATAGGAAATCATTGCAATGCAGACAATTCGTACCACAACTTGTTAAATGTCCCATCCTGGTCCCCTGTTGTGCAATTCCACACACGTACAAACACACACAAACTCACACAAACATATTATATGCTCACCTTACTTTCCGTTTCATCGCCGGCCTGCTGGGACTTGCTGTTCAGTAGCACGGGCTGTGCATTGAGTAACCATGACGACGAGGGAGGAACTTCCGCACCCAGTGTGCTGACGTCAAAGGCAGAAGCCTCTGATTGGTCAGCGCGCTGCCTTTGAGTAGCGTCTGACAGCAGAAGTTCCTGCCTCGTCGCTGATGGTTACCGATACACATCGTGGAGCGGCGAACTACAGGACCCAGGAGGCCGGCGATGGAACGGAAGGTACACATATTATGCTTACCTTACCTTCCGTTCCATCGCCGGTCTCCTGGGACTTGCTGTTCTCCGGTACGGGCTATGTATCGGGTTACCATAACGACGAGGGAGGAACTTCCGCTGCCAGAGCGCTGACGTCAAAGGCAGGAGACGCTTGCCTCTGATTGGCCAGCGCGCTTCCTTTGAGTAGCGGTGACAGGAAGTTCCTGCTTCGTCGCTATGGTTGCAGATGCACAGCCTGGAGTGGAGCGGCAAACTACAGGACGCAGGAGACCGGCGATGGAACTGAAGGTACACATATTATGCTCACCTTACCTTCCGTTCCATCGCCGGCCTCCTGGGTCTTTTAGTTCGCCGCGAGGACGTCGCAATGTACCCAGGAACTACAAGAACCATGAGGCCAACGGTGGAACGGAAGGTAAGGTGAGCATAATACTGTATGTGCGTGCGTGCGTGTGTGTTTGTGCGTACATGTGTGTGTTTGTGTGGACTGCAAGTGCGGGTTAGAGCGTGGTGGATGTACGGAACCGGAAGTGTGTGCGGTGAGTATTTTGCTCATACAGCAAAGCTTTCTCGTAAATCGAGTTACAAATTTACAGAAAGCATTGCTTGTTAAGCAAAATTCTCGTTAACTGGGTTACTCGTTAAGTGAGGTTCCACTGTATTTCTTTTCCATTAGGAACATGCAGACAGGATAGTGAATATTCTGTTCATGCGTTTTCCAACACGATGATTACAATTACGAGTGCGAAGCATTCGAAACGCATCAACAGAATATCCACTATCCTGTCCGCATGTTCCTAATGGAAAAGAATAAGGTGAGTTTTTATTCATCTATGAAGATTATTTTGGCTCTTTTTGTTTCCTAAATTTTTTTTTTTTTAACCCAGGGTTGTGCGCTGAATTACAGTTTCCCTCTTTCACTTGCAATTCCTGTAATCTGAGCATAGCAATCATATCATTGCAGTGCTTAGATCACAGTAATACCAGGTAAGCACTCATCAGGTCCAAGCACCAAAGCTGCGGCGTTGACTTTATTCAGAGATGAGTACACGCCATTGCATGACATGACCTTCGGAACACTTATTGGTAATGCCTGTGGTCTACTCGCCACAATGACATGACTGCTCTGCTTAGATCACAGTAATATTCCGCTGAGCATCTAATCCTATCATGTGTCATACAGTCTGCAGAGCTATGTATGTAATCCTATCATGTGTGATATACTTAGCAGAGCTATATATTTAATTATTTAAAGAGAACCTGTCATGTGAAAAAAAAAACACTATTAAACTGCAGCTATGGGTTAATCTGCAGGTTACTAGTGTTTTGAATCTGCCCATCGCCAGCAGTTTGAGCCTCACTGCCAGGAGGAAATGACCTTTACTCCTCCCAGCAGCATTCGGCTTCCAGTTACTGATCAGTGACTCAACCCTCCCTCGTCTCCCCTATGAGTGGAAGCCAAATGCTGCCAAGAATAAAGTTATTTTTCTCAAAGTGCCAGCGCTGGGCAGATTGAGAAGACTATTAACCTGCAGATTAACCCCATATGTGAAGGATAATAGCATTACTTTACATTTCAGGTTCCCTTTAATGTCTATATAATGCAAAGTTGAAGGAGGGCACCTAAACACTCCAGAGTTTACCTTGGCACAAAGGAGCATGTGGCATAGAACAAGGAAAAAAGATTGCGTCATAGCGGCCCGTTTTCAATAGAAGACGTCTCGCACAGGCTACACCTTCATTTGTTCTTTTTCTGGCTATATAAATCTTCTTTGATAAAACCTGTAGGATATACAAGAACTTCTGCCCTAAGGGTAAGACCGCACTTTGTGTTTCCACCTGCGTTTTAGGTGCTTTTTAGGTCCGTTTTAAACTGCAGCGTTTTCATGCGAAAAGGCATGCATTTTGATTTTCCAGCAAAGTCTATGGAAAATGTGGATTTCCTGTCCGCACTTTGCGTTTTAAAACGCAGCGTTTAATTTGCATATTTTGTCGCAAAAAACATGCGTTCAAAGAAGCAGCATGTCAATTGTTTTTGCTATTTTGGGTGCGTTTTGCTAACATTGAAGTCTATGAGAAATGGCAAAAAGCAAGAAACATCAAAATTCCAGCGTTTTACCTGCTTTTTAGGTGCAGGAAACATGCGTTTTGGACTTAAAAAACACATGCTTTTTGGACATCAAAATAATGCTTTAATATGTCCCTTTACATACACACATAGTCCGACAATTAAAATAAAGAAAATTCTTAATTTGTTGCTATTTTTGCGGTAAATATATTACCGCAATAATTTTATGAAATAAATTTTTTTTCTATTAATTTTCTTAAAAATATGGATTTGTTTCTTTTTTTTCCTTTTTTTCCATTGAGTTTGACAAATGAAGCTTTATTAAGCAGTGTCTTTATGTTCAAAACGCATCTCTCAAAACGCAATTGAAAAAACATGTAAAAAGCGCTAAAAACGCATCTAAAACGCGGTAAATACGCATGCGTTTTTAGCGCTAATTTGTGGTCAAAAGCAACTTTGGGCAAAATCAATTACTGCCAGAGGGTGCGTTTTTACATGCGTTTTGGACGACGCAAAGTGCGGTCATACCCTTAAGAAAGCCACTTGCGTGGCAATATGCATAGGGCTGTGACAGTTTCTCACCTTACTCACCAACAGCCTGTGCAAAGCTGATCCTGAGCACAGCACAGCTGGTTCTTTGGTTCATTTCTTTATTGCTGCAGTTATCTTATCTTTATTGGCCATACACCTTGCATAAACACCTATGTTATGAAACTTTCGCAGTATCGTCAAGGTATGTTCCATCATATTCTGCATCAATCCAGGTAAGGAAGAAAAACTGACCGCACTCAGCCGCTGTGCCGGAGAACTTTTATTAGAACTTAGTGCAGATTTAAAAGGCGGGAGGAGCCCTAGGTGCGGGTTCCTCACAGGGGACAACAATCAAACAATCCATCATATTCTGCTCTTTCCTTAGGAGCAGGATTCTCAACTTTGTATTCTTTAGTTCCTTATCCTAAATCTATGGCTGATATTGATCGCAAACATTCTTCCTGTAGCATTTGTGTGGCGCCCTGGACTAGCCAGGTCGTCACAGGTAAGACACCAACACACCCCACACCCCCAGACAGGTCCATTAGCCAGACACAAAACCCTTGTTGCCTCCCTCCAGGGGCTGATGTCCACACCAGGTGGGGTGGAGCCAAGCGGTTGGCCCCACCCACTGAGGAGTTCACAGTCCTGGAGGCAGGAACAGTAGTCAGATAGTGTTCAGGAGTTGAAGTGAACAGAGCTACTGCAGGTGTCCGGGTCGGAGCCCGGGCACGTCCAGCAAGGTTGGCAGACGGTGGTGGCCGTCTGCAGGAGAGGTGGAACGACGTTACACCGCAGGACCGGGGTCGGGCGGTGGCCCGCCGGTACCAAACCGTGGAACGAAGTGAAGCCAGCACACACAGGCAGGGCCATCGGTCCCCGACTAGGCTTGGAGTTGCCGAAAATTAGTCAAAAGCCGAGAGTGACAGGAACCCCAAGGGTCCGCTAACTACCAAAGTCCCGTTAGAAGACAACCGTCCGCACAGTGAGGATAACAGCTACTGCCAGAGGCTAAAATCCGAGGGCCAGAGCCTGCGGGCAAACGGGCTCCCTGGGCACCAACAAGCCAGGGAGCAGGCCACCGCTGGGAACCCAGCGTGGTCGAACAGTACACAGGGTGCAGGAAAAGACAGCCGCCATCACCTGTCCAGGGAGAGGAACACAGCAGCCGGCTGCGGGACCCGTCCATCCAGTCACTTGGTTTACCGGAGACTTTGCATGTCATTGCCTGAGTGAGTACACCTGTGCCATCCGGCACCGCGCCGCGCTCTCCCTGCAACCCTGCACCTGGCCCATCCTGCCTCCGCGTCACCACACCGGGCCCCGGGACCACCAACCCCCACCCAAGGAGGGGGAACGTAACATCTCGGCTGCTCCCTACCAACGCTCCCGGGATCCCAGTCACCAGCAGCGGTGGTGCCCACCTTCACCACACACTATGGGTGGCGTCACGGACTCAAATCCCCAAACAAATACCCCCTTTTCACTCACGGGCGAGGAGCGCCGCTCGAGTCCCCGGATCTGGCCCACCGCTCGAGCCACCGAGCAGCAGCAGCAGTGCCGGACCCGAGCGTGAGGGAGCGCAGCGCCCCGCCGCCCGTGACAACTTGGCGTCACGAACAGGATCTTACTGTTCTACCGACTGGTAGAAGTGCGCCTTGTAGCCCCGCCGACGGTGTCCGGCCGAAAAATTTCAGAATCCGCCATCTTGGGCGCGAAGATTTTCCCGCTCGAGCGTCTTCTCGAGCAGTGGTGGCGCGAAACCCGAGGCCCCGCCCCCGGAAGAGGGAGTGCTGAGGAAGTACCAAGGGGGGACGGATGGCGTCCTGCCTCATGTAGCCGAGGCTATAAAAGCGGGGACGCCAGGACTCTGCAAACAAATTGGTTCCTGGAAGATCGCTGCACAGCATGTCCCGTCCGTCCGGCACCGCTGCGACATCAGAGCCCGCGCCCGGGACCGTGGCGTGGATGAAGGCCCAGGTCTCCGAAGTCAACCAACGCCATCGGAGTCGGATGCGCCTCTTGGCGGAGCAGTGGTCCATCAAAGTGGAGGCACTAGCGGGGATCACCCACATGCATGCAATGGGAGCTGACGTGACGGAGCTGGTGAGCGACCCACACCTCTGTGTCCTTCAGGGATCAGCCGCTACAGCTGGGAGGCCCGGTCTGGCTCTGGGCTTTGTCCCATCCATGCTACCATCCATGGGGGCCACCGACGCCGACCCGCCAGGCCCCCCGCCCTGTACCCTGGCGGCGGGGCCCGAGGCGCTAACCTCCGGCGCAGGAGGAGAGGGGGCCCCGGCCGTCCGCCCGGCCCCAGAGGGGCTGCCGCACCCTGTGGACACCAGTAGCGACAGTTCCGGACCCAATACAGAACCGGTCTCGGAGTCCGAGGAAACGGATGAGAGTCGACTTCACGGCAGTGTGCCGGTAGCTTTTTATGTCCCGCGCGGCGGTGGAAATGGTTACCGGGCGGCCCTTTCCCACCAGGTCTGCCACCGCATGTTTGAAATATTGGCGGCGGAGGGCGAGGCTACCCCGGAAGAAGAGTTGGATTAGGCAGCGGTCCCCGTTGCAACCTGTTGTCCCCGTTGGGACCCCCCACCACCGTTGTTTTAGTGAATCAGTACTGTTACTGTTGTGAGAATGAATCAGCTGAGTACCTCACCTAATTACCGTCCGAGAAGAACCGTCCCCATTGGGACTGGAGTAGTCCCTGTTAATTAATCCCCACCGTTGCATAAGGAACTGCTTATGGACAAGCCCAAGAACTTGCAGGGCACCCACGAACTTGTGGGAATGTAAATATGTTGATGGGCAATGTTTTCCGTTGCCGCCTCCGGAGAGGCTGATTTGGAGGATGGGCCTGGAGGAAATTGATGGCCCAGGCCCGCCACTACCGGAACCGGTGGCGGTCCTCCGGGGGTCAGGGGTCCCCCATGGATGTGGGGTCCCCTGAAGTGACAACCGGGTGCGAGACACCGTACCCGTTCCCGCTCGGGCAGCCTGAACCTGGACTGGGGTCAAGGGGTGCTGCCCACTTCTTAGGGGCAGCATCAGGGCTAGGTTGCTTGGGTGGGAGAGTGGAAGACATCCGTCCATCCGTCAGTATTAAAAATGTTTATATGTGTAACATTACAAGTGACCTGCAGAATGCATATGTTGAAATGTTTACTGTTAAAATGTTTTTATCTTTTTACAGTTCAAAATAAAACCGGTGATGGACGGGCATCCCGCGGACGGTCTGCATTTTACCAAGGGGGAATGTGGCGCCCTGGACTAGCCAGGTTGTCACAGGTAAGACACCAACACACCCCACACCCCCAGACAGGTCCATTAGCCAGACACAAAACCCTTGTTGCCTCCCTCCAGGGGCTGATGTCCACACCAGGTTCGCGGTTGGCCCCACCCACTGAGGAGTTCACAGTCCTGGAGGCAGGAAGAGTAACCAGATAGTGTTCAGGAGTTGAAGTGAGCAGAGCTACTGCAGGTGTCCGGGTCGGAGCCCTGGCACGTCCAGCAAGGTTGGCAGATGGTGGTGGCCGTCTGCAGGAGAGGTGGACCGATGTTACACCGTAGGATCGGGGTCGGGCGGTGGCCCGCCGGTACTGAATCGTGGAACGAAGTGAAGCCAGCACACACAGGCAGGGCCATCGGTCTCCGACTAGGCTTGGAGTCGCCGAAAATTAGTCAAAAGCCGAGAGTGACAGGAACCCCAAGGGTCCGCTAACTACCAAAGTCCAGTTAGAAGGCAACCGTCCACACAGTGAGGATAACAGCTACCGCCAGAGGCTAAAATCCGAGGGCCAGAGCCTGCGGGCACACGGGCTCCCTTGACACCAACAAGCCAGGGAGCGGGCCACCGATGGGAACCCAGCGTGGTCGAACAGTACACAGGGTGCAGGGAAAGACAGCTGCCATCACCTGTCCAGGGAGAGGAACAAAGCAGCCGGCTGCTAGACCCGTCCATCCAGCCGTTTGGTTTACCGGAGACTTTGCATGTCATTGCCTGAGTGAGTACACCTGCGCCATCCAGCACCGCGCCGCGCTGTCCCTGCAACCCTGCACCTGGCCCATCCTGCCTCCCCGTCACCACACCGGGCCCCGGGACCATCAACCCCTACCCAAGGAGGAGGAACGTAACATCTCAGCTGCTCCCTACCAACGCTCCCGGGATCCCCGTCACCAGCAGCGGTGGTGCCCACCTTCACCACACACCATGGGTGGCATCACAGACTCAAATCCCCAAACAAATACTCCCCTTTTCACTCATGGGCGAGGAGCGCCGCTCGAGTCCCCGGATCTGGCCCACCGCTCGAGCCACCGAACAGCAGTAGCAGCGCCGGACCCGAGCGTGAGGGAGCGCAGCGCCCCGCCGCCCGCGACATTTACGTCTTTTGCGTTTCTACTCTACTTGAATATTATGGTACATGTTATTTGATATACTGCAGTTATCTATAGGACTTCATGTAATGTACAACAGGCTGTGTGGTGACACATTTCTCACCTGGGCAAATAAGTTTTTCTTTCTGCAAAGGAAAAATGTCAGACACTTTGACATGAGATACCAGTTATGAATATTGATTTTTTTTTTTTTGGGTGACAGGTGTAGGTCTTATAGTTATGTAAGACATACTGTATTTTCAGTGTTGTAACAAAGCGGAGAACACAACGCATTTACTAATTTACTTGCGGTCTGTGCATCACCTCTCAATTATTATCGGCCAGATGGATAACGTTGTATGTGCCATGTTTCATTTTTATAGGAAGCTAACATTATGATCTGGGGCCTCCAGGTGGGTTCATATCCTTAAAATGGGTGATCTCATAATTTTTGGTACCTGAGCCATATTCAATTTAACAGCCACCATCTCACGTCATCAAGGGGTGTGACTATTACCTAGTAAAAGCAGATTCTGGTATAGAGCCATTGTTCAATTCTGAGAGATTCAGCATGCTGCAAGGCTGCGCTGTTTACTAATCGGACTGCTTCACTCCACAAAAATCTGCCCTATTCCTGTGATCTTAGATCTAGTAATTGTTTTTGTTTATTCCTTTTATATTTATGTAATTATATATACGGTATTGTTTTCTCCCCTTTATAATATCGTTTGTATATTTTAGTAAACTGCTTAATGGTTGGATTAAATAATTAAATATATATACAATGTAACAGCTTCATTCCCCTTGCTCTATAAATCATATGTCGCGGGCGGAGGAGGGGACGCTGTGCTCTCCCACTGCTCGGGTCCGGCTGCCGCTGCGGCTGCGGCCTCCGCTGCTCAGTGGCTCGAGCGATGGGCCGGATCCCGGGGACTCGAGCGACGCTCCTCGCCCGTGAGTGAAAAGGGGATTGGTTTTGGGGATTTATTGTCCGTGACGCCACCCACGGTTATGGTGATTGTGTGGACACCACCGCTGCTCTGTATGGGGATCCTGGGAGCGGTGACAGGGAGCAGCAGAGTTGTTAGTTCTCCCCTCCGTGGGTAGGGGTTGGTTGTCCCGGGGCCCGATGATGGAGAGTTAGAGTGGTTGACAGGCGGGTTATGGGGCCTGTTGAGGTGCAGGGGCGCAGGGGCAGCGCTGTGCCGCACGGCACGGAGGTACTCACTCAGCCCAAGGATGATGACACAGTTCACGGTAAACAAGCGGCTGGTTGGACGGCTCCCTCGGACGGCTGCGGTGTTGATGTTCCCTGCAAGTTAGCGGTGACTGTCTCTTTCCTGCACCTAAATACGGTTGTTGGTAGCGATGGATTCCCACCGGTAACCCGCTCCCCAGCTTGGATATGAGCCGGAGGAGCCCCTCTTTTGCCCACAGGCGCTGGCCCTGAGAAACTGGTGCCTTGGCGGTAGCGGTGTCTCTCTAATATGGTTGGACGGTTGCCTTCAATCGAGACTTTGGCTGTTGGGAGACCCAAGAGGTCCCCTTCACTGACGGATTTGGCAAATTCACGGCGACTCCTAGCCTTGCCGGGATCCGAAAGGCCCCTGCCAATGGTGCTGGCTTCTCTTCGTATACCGCTCCGGTACCGCCGGGCCACCACCCGTCCACGGTCCTTTCGGCAACCTCCGATCAGCCTCTCCTGCAGACGGTCACCGCCGTCTGCCAACCTTGCTGTCTCAGCCCGGGGTACACACCCGGACCAACTTCAGGTTCTGTTGCTGTCACCTTCTCCCTCATTTCAAACTTCTCTCTCTAGCTCCTCTACCACCTCCCTCTCACTTCAAACTCTAAACTTCATCTCCTGGTTTTCCCGCCTCCAGGACTGTGAACTCCTCGGTGGGCGGAGCCAACCGCCTGGCCCACCCCCTGGTGTGGACATCAGCCCCTGGAGGAAGGCAACAAGGATTTTGTGTTCTGACCTTGGTGTTCCTGCAGGGAATGTGGGGTGTGTGGTGGTGTCATGACCTGTGACCCCTGGCTTGCCCAGGGCGTCACACATACCCTTGAAGCCTCTAAGGCCATACGTTGCCAGGAAATGTTGTCTGAGCAGCCTGTATGATATCTTAATTTGGTTATTACGGAGCTTGGCAGTGAACGTACGGAAGTATATATATATATGTATATATATAAAAACAATATAATGATACTGCGCTAGTAGAGGTGTGGTCCTTTTCAAAATAGGGCTTAGGGTACTTTCACACTTGCGTTGTTTTCCTTCAGTTGCAATCCGCCGTTTTGGAAAACAGCAGAATCCGTTAACGGATTCCACTGCTTCCCATAAACTTGTATGGATGACAGATTGCGAGTGAAGTACCTGCGTTGCTTCCGCTGGGCAACGCTGCATTGCTTCCGCCGGGCCGAAGGAACTCAGCATGTAACGTTTTTTGAGCAGCGCAATCCGTAGGATTTCGCTGCGCATGCTCTCTCTGGCTCCCTACACTCGTAACCAGGGTACACATCGGGTTACTAAGCAATGCGCTTTGCCTAGTTACCCGATATTTACCCTGGCTACGAGTGCAAGAAGCCAGCGCTAAGCGGTGTATGCTGGTAACCAAGGTAAATATCGGGAAACCAAGCAAAGTGCTTTGCTTAGTTACCCGATATTTATCCTGGCTACGTGTGCAGGGAGCCCAACACTTCCCCGCTCGGCTCCGCCTCCTCCCACAGTCCGCATGTACACACACACACACACACACACACACTCACCTGTCCCCATCGATGTAGTCCCTGCAGATGTGCCAGCAACCTGCACCACTGATCGGATCGCATCACAGACCAGAGGCTTAACTTCCACTATGCACACAGCGTCTGCCAGCACCTGCCAGTCCGGATCTACATGGGCAGACGTCCTCATCTAAAGGCCCCGTCACACTAAGCAACATCGCTAGCAACATCGCTGCTAACGAACAACTTTTGTGACGTTGCTAGCGATGTTGCTGTGTGTGACATCCAGCATCAACCTGGCCCCTGCTGTGAGGTCGTTGGTTGTTGCTGAATGTCCTGGGCCATTTTTTAGTTGTTGCTGTCCCGCTGTGAAGCACAGATCGCTGTGTGTGACAGCGAGACAGCAACAACTAAATGTGCAGGCAGCAGGAGCCGGCTTCTGCGGAGGCTGGTAACCACAGTAAACATCGGGTAACCAAGAAGCCCTGTCCTTGGTTACCCGATATTTACCTTTGTTACCAGCCTCCGCCGCACTCACTGTCAGTGCCGGCTCCTGCTCTGTGCACATGTAGCTGCAGGACACATCGCGTTAATTAACCCGATGTGTGCTGTAGCTAGGAGAGCAAGGAGCCAGCGCTAAGCATTGTGCGCTGCTCCCTGCTCTGTGCACAAGTAGCTGCAGGACACATCGGGTTAATTAACCCGATGTGTGCTGTAGCTAGGAGAGCAGAGAGCCAGCGCTAAGCATTGTGCGCTGCTCCCTGCTCTGTGCACGTGGAGCTGCAGCACACATCGGGTAATTAACCTGATGTGTGCTGCAACTAGGAGAGCAGGGAGCCAGCGCTCAGTGTGCGCTGCTCCCTGCACGTGTAGCTCCGTGCGCTGGTAACCAAGGTAAATATCGGGTTGGTTACCCGATATTTACCTTAGTTACCAAGCGCAGCATCTTCCACGCGGCGCTGGGGGCTGGTCACTGGTTGCTGGTGAGCTCACCAGCAACTCGTGTAGCCACGCTCCAGCGATCCCTGCCAGGTCAGGTTGCTGGTGGGATCGCTGGAGCGTCGCAGTGTGACATCTCACCAGCAACCTCCTAGCAACTTACCAGCGATCCCTATCGTTGTTGGGATCGCTGGAAAGTTGCTTAGTGTGACTGGACCTTAAGGAGCTAACTTGGATTGAGTACCTGCAATTACTCTCCCCTTTGCAACACTCAGACAAGTGGACACATTAGTGGACTTTTTGGACTTAATAGCTATTTTAGGTTTTTACCATTGCTTGTTTTTATTCATATATATATATATATATATATATATATATACACACACACACATATATATATATATATATACTGTATATATATATATATACATATACATTGGTAGCTTGGACCTACTATTTGCTACCTTCAAGCTTATATACATACTGTATCTCTGTGTATTCCATTCTAGTCTTTTTACCAGTGTACCTTTAGCATTGCTTATGTGAAACTCTGTGGAGATATTAAAAAACTACAATTCAGCCATATTTTGACAAGGGGAATTGTAGAGAAATGAACATTCAAATCACAAGCAACAGCATTGGTGGACATTCCTGCCGTCAGCATGACAGTTCCACACTTCCTCAAAACTTGTGATGTCTGTAGTGTTGTGCTGTGTGATAAAACTTCACATTTTAATAGTGGTCTATTATTGTGGTCAGCCTAAAGCACACCTGTGCAATAATCATGCTGATCAGCCTAAGGCACACCTGTGCAATAATCATGCTGATCGCCCTAAGCCACACCTGTGCAATAATCATGCTCATCGGCCTAAAGCACACCTGTGCAATAATCATGCTGATCAGCCTAAGGCACACCTGTGCAATAATCATGCTGATCGCCCTAAGCCACACCTGTGCAATAATCATGCTCATCGGCCTAAGGCACACCTGTGCAATAATCATGCTGTCTAGTCAGCGTCTGGATATGCCACACCTGTGGCGAATAGATTATTTTGGCAGAGGAGAAGTGCTCACTAACACAGATTTAGGCAAATTTGTGAACCATTTTCTATAGAAAAAGTCCTTTTGTGTCTATAGAAAAAGTCTTAGATTTTTCAGTTCAGCTCACGATAAATGGGAACAAAAACAAAAGTGTTGCATTTATATTTTTGTTCAGTGTACTTGGACAAAGGATTTTATGCATTATGAAAGACGTTTGACCTCAATGTGTTATAATGAGCTTTACACAATCAATATCTCACCAAGAAGCCGTTAAAAGTGCATTGAGCAGCCACCGATGCTTCTCCAGCATAATCTGCATATGGCTTCTAATTTTTTGCATTACAAAAGACATTTGACATATACTCCATTACTGGGGTTATTCCCTTGAGAGAAAACCAATGCTCGAGGCAGAGGCCTAAAAGGAAAAATGGGAGGAGCTTAGCTCTGAGGTAAAATGTCAGTTAGTGACGTGTGAGGTGAAGTGGGGAGTGCACTGAGGAGACGTCCTGTCCTGAGGTGATTTCTAAAAACCTCTGGAGGGGCGGCTACACCTGTCAGGGACATCAGTCCCTAGGTCACCGATGCCTTCAAGGTCGGTGACAAAACTGAGAAACTGCAGCCTTATTACAAGGGGCAGTGAACTTCTGGATGTATAGTGGCATGTGTGAGTCTGGAAGTTTCTAGAAGAAATAGAGAGTCTTCCTTCAGGACTCCAGTCACCTGCTCGCCAGAAGGGATAATCAGTCCAGATTGTTATTGTCTTGGGAATCCCAGGTTACCAAAATACCTACTCCCAGGTAGGGAAATAGTGGCAGAGGAAAAGTACGCCATCACTAAACAGCAGAGGAACCAACTCTCATCAGGGCAGGAAGTACCCCCATCATTGTATGCTGTGATAACACCCTGCAGAGCTTCAGTAAAAGGTAAAAGCTCCCTGTCCTGTCTATGGCTGAATCATTCTCTGCTGTGCCATCCCTACCACAACACATCCCCCAGGAACCAGCCATAGTTTGGGGGGCAAGAGGACAACCCTCTGGCACTAAGCATCACCACCTACCTCCTGGGGCCACCAGCAGTGCCCGGCCATACCGCAGCCAAACATTCCAACTGGCGTCACAAACTCTTTATTTTATTTATTCATTTTTAAATATTATTTTCACTCCCCATTACAAAAAGCCTGTTGCTCGCACCCGGTACGGCCACATCGCTGCTCAGAGCCACCATCGTGACATCAGAGGCCTCCAGGGCGACACAACTTGGTCTACAAAAATGTATGGACATGTGACCATCTGTAAAGACTATAATACGTACCAGTGCTATCTGTAAAAACCACGCATAGAACATGTACGCAAATAAACGACGTCTGAATGAGACCTAAGACACGTACTAAATGCAAAGGAAAGTCTCCATGCTCCTCCAATCTCCCAAAAAAGACACCTCATATCACTGCATAAAGAGTTGTCTCCAATATGCTGAAAACCATGTAAGTAAGCCACAGAGGTTTTGAGAGTGATGAGAGATGAAATTAAACTTTTCAAGCCTATGGATCAGAAGTATATTTGATGGAAGGAGAATGAAGCACCCATTGAAAAGAAAACCCTGAAGTGAAACATGGCGGGGGCTCAGTGGTGTCTACAAAGAAACATGGCGGAGGTTCAGTGATGCCTATAGTGAAGCATGGCGGTGGCTTGGTGAGTTAAATGCGGGGTATCACTATGTATGTAATGGTGATGTGAGATCAATGGCTCATGTCATTTAACCCTTCAATAATATACTTCAGTGCCCACTTTGATGCCCATTTTTGTGCCAGTTTTACATTTTTTTCAGTTGTATCTAAAGCCTGCTTTACACGTTGCAATTTCGCATACGATATCGTATGCGATTTGCAACGCCCCCATCGTATGTGCGGCACGTTCAATTTGTTGAACGTGCCGCACAAACAATTACCCCCGTCACACGTACTTACCCGTCCATACGACCTCGATGTGGGCGGCGAACGTCCACTTCCTGGAGTGGTAGGGACGTGCGGTGTCACAGCGACGTCACACGGCAAACGGCCAATAGAAGCGGAGGGGCAGAGCTGAGCGGGACGTAAACATCCCGCCCACCTCCTTCCTTCCGCATTACCGGCCGGGAGCCGCAGGACGCAGGTAAGATCTGTTCATCGTTCCCGGGGTGTCACACACTGCGATGTGCGCTACCCCGGGTACGATGAACAATCTGACATTCAATTCATGAGGAATGAACGACGTGCGGGCGATGAACGTTTTATTGTTCAATCGCAATCGCATGTAGCTGTTACACACTGCAATGTACCTTACGATGCCGGATGTGCGTCACTTACGACGTGACCCCGCCGACACATTGTAAGATACATTGCAGCGTGTAAAGCTGGCTTAAGTGTATTCATATCAGGGCTCCTCAGTGCATTGTATTTCATTGCTGTGATTTTTATTTTTGTTAAACCAGTAAACCCCCCCCCCCCCCCAGAAAATAAACAATTACTCAATAAGAAAATGGACACATAAAAAAACATATTCAGAAGAGTATTTAATCTCCAGTATATTGAAGCAACCGGACATATATCACTATATACCTGCACAGCTGATCCTACACTCATATCATCTACTCATAGTGACAGCTGCCATGTAGGGATCATCACCTGTATCCCACCATCTTATTCATCCCATTGGCCAATTGATTTAGCTATAAAAGCTTATCTCTGTCTCCAGCATCTGCCAAGATATCTTACATATTCATAATTTCTCCCAGTTACTGTTTAAGGCTACTTTACACACTGCGATATCGGTCCCGATATCGCTAGTGTGGGTACCCGCCCCCATCTGTTGCGCGACACGGGCAAATCGCTGCCCGTGTTGCACAACAGCCGTCACACATACTTACCTGTCCGGCGACGTCGCTGTGACGGGCGAACCGCCTCCTTTCTAAGGGGGCGGTCCGTGCGGCGTCACAGCGACGTCACTGAAGCGTCACTGAACCGCCGCCCAATAGCAGCGGAGGGGCGGAGATGAGCGGGACGTAACATCCCGCCCACCTCCTTCCTTCCGCATAGCGGCCGGGAGGCAGGTAAGGGGAGCTTCCTCGTTCCTGCGGCGTCACACGCAGCGATGTGTGCTGCCGCAGGAACGAGGAACAACTTCGTTACTGCTGCAGTAACGATTTTTGAGAATGGACCCCCGTGTCGCCGATTAGCGATTTTGCACGTTTTTGCAACGATGCAAAATCGCTTATCGGTGTCACACGCAACGGCATCGCTAATGCGGCCGGATGTGCGTCACAAATTCCGTGACCCCAACGACTCCGCATTAGCGATGTCGCAGCGTGTAAAGCCCGCTTTACCCCCCAATATCTTTAAAGAACAATGATGTACACATAATAGAGCATGAAGGGGCTCGGAGAAGGTGGCAGTGAATGTGTGTAAGTGTCTGATGGGGTCACACAGCTCATACAAGGACAGCTGCCCGGCCTCATAATCTAGACAGATCCTAAATCTATCACTGGAGATCTCGTCAGGTAACCGGATCACTTTCCTGTCATGCATCGCTGAATACTGATTATTATATCTCCACAAACTCCAGGACTTGTTATTATGCCCAATATATGAATGCTGCCCTCTCCTGTCCATACTGGGGTAACACATCCCCACCATCCAATTGCCTGATCTACTGCCCTCCACATCCCAGTAATGTCGTCCTGAGGTAAATCCATTCCTGCTCATCACCTGATTATACTTGAATCTCTCTGCTGTTTCTGGACGTTTCTGCTTCTCTCGTGTCCAGGTCGCAGTTTTCAGGTCGTCTGATATAAGGAGACTATTAGCAGCTGTGTTTACATCCAGTAATATGTCTGCAGGACCCTCCACATAGATCCCGCTCCTTATATCTGTTATTACCTCACATAATGTGTGTAATGTGTGTGAGATCACAGCCACATCCAAGTCATCTCCATCATGGAGCTGTTTATCATGTCCCCCTGTGTCCTCATCACCTCCCTCCTCCTCAGGATCACACAAGTCCCCGGTGTCTGGTTCCTGTAAGGGTACTTTCACACTTGCGTTATTTTCCTTCCGTTACAATCCGCCCTTTTGGGAAACAGCGGAATCCGTTAACGGATTCCGCTGTTTCCCATAGACTTGTATGGTTGACGGATTGTACCAAAAGGAGCTGCGTTGCTTCCGCTGGGCGACGCTCCGTTGCTTCCGCCCAGCGGGAGGAACGCAGCATGTAACGTTATTTTGAGCAGCGGAATCCTCTGGATTTCACTGCGCATGCTCTTTTTTTTTTTTTTTTTTTTTTTTTTTTTTTAAATCAAACTTTATTTTGGCTCGCGGTGGCCGAACGTTCAGCTGAGCGCCCGGCCGTCGGCAAGCGACAGCGCTCAGCTGAATGACCGGCCACCAGCATGCCCGGCCGCCGGCAAGTCACAGCGCTCAGCTGAGCGCCCGCCCGCCGGCATGCCCGGGCGCCGGCAAGTGACAGCGATCAGCTGATCACCCGGCGGCCGGCTGCAGGGAGCGATCAGCTGATCACCCGGCGGCCGGCTGCAGGGAGCGATCAGCTGATCACCCGGCGGCCGGGAGCGATCAGCTGATCACCCGGCAGCCGGCTGCAGGGAGCGATCAGCTGATCACCCGGCAGCCGGGAGCGATCAGCTGATCACCCGGCAGCCGGGAGCAATCAGCTGATCACCCGGCGGGCGGGAGCGATCAGCTGATCACCCGGCGGCCGGCTACTGGGAGCAATCAGCTGATCACCCAGCGGCCGGCTGCAGGGAACGATCAGCTGATCGTTCACTATAGTCTGCCGCTGGTAAAACCGGGAAAAAAAAAAAAAAAAAATCAAAACGAATTGCGTTGTTTTGCAGCATCCGTTGCATCCGTTGTTTCACTATATGCAACACATCCGTTGCATCCGTTACACAACGCAATGCAACGGATACCGTTCAACGCAAGTGTGAAAGTAGCCTAAGACGGTCAGTGGATCAGTCATGTTACACAGCTCCTCAATGTGCCTCATCTTCCTTGACAGCTCGTCCTTCTTTATCTCCAGCTGATGGATCAGAGCAGACAGTGACAGTGACTCTTCCTTTTCCTGCCTGGAGATCTCACTCAGGACCTTCTTCTCCAGGTCGTCCACCCGTCTCCTGATGTCTGTACACAGGGCAGTGACTCTCTTGGCTTCTCCAGCAGCTTTCTTTTGAGCTTTGCTCCTCTGCTCCTCCAGACTCCGGGCTCTTTCCTCAGTGTCCTCTCTCTTTTTGATTAGTTTCTGAAGAACATTTCTCATTTTTTTCTTCTTCTTCTCTGAGGCATCATCCAGCATCTCCACCCGGTGTTCCCGGTGTTCTCTGGCCAAACTGCAGGACACACAGATACAAGCAGTGTCCTCAGTGCAGTAATATTCCAGGATCTTCTTATGGACAGAACATTTCCTTTTCTCCAGAGAAGTGCTGGGATCAGATAAGACGTGCTCTGGTGAGTTGCTGTGAGCCCTCAGGTGTTTCTCACACAGAGAAGCCTCACAGTGTAGACAGGATCTAACAGCAGGTACAGGAGAGTCCACACAGTAAGTGCAGCAGATCCCGGTTTCTGTCTGTGTTGGTGGAGTAATCAGGAAATTCTCCATTATGTTACGCAGAGCTATGTTCCTCATCAGCGCCGGCCGCTCCTGAAACCTTTCTCTGCAGTCAGGACAGGAATAAACTCCAGACCCGTCCTGTGTATCCAGCACACGATCAATACAGACCCGGCAGAAGTTGTGTCCACATCTCAGCATTACAGGATCTGTATAAGTGCTCAGACAGATGGAGCAGAGCAGCTCGTCTCTCAGATCAGCAGACGCCATGGCTGACGGAAGGAGGAAGAGAGAAACTAAACTAATTATCCGATACTCAGAGACAATGGCGGTTTATACTTGTCAATACAGGACAGAGTTCAGGTGCACACAATTACTCCCCGACACTTAAAGGGAACCTGTCACCAGATTTGTCCACTAGAAATTGTGGCCATCACCAGTAAGCTGTTAATGGTAGTGAGAAAGAAGTAGCATAGAAAGAACTGTGCATTCCCAATAATCATATGAAAAACATGTTTTTTATTGACAAACAAAATGCAAAAAAACTGACAAACACACTGGTTAAAAATACCTGAAAAACAACAGAACGAGCAGTACTGTGATAGGGGATGGATATAATAATCCTTGATATGTCCCCAAAGTAGATGCTGAGGCACAAAAAAACAAATATGCAGTGTACAGATGTCACACAGAATGAACAGTAAGATGGTATTAAATACCAAACTGGATGGTATTGAACTAAGACAAATGGTAAGAATAAGTAAATACAGAAATAAAATAACAAATCAAAATGACGACTAGCAAATTCAAAATAAATAGAATGACAACCATACTGTAATGTCGCAGGCCTCCAGACGAAGCTCTGGCGAAACGCGTGTCGAGGTGCAGGGCAGTGTGGTCTTCACTGGGTCAATGGCTGCCGCTGGTTGGTATCAGGACATGGGTCTAATATGCTGCTTATAACTTCTGGGGCTAGCTGGACATAGTCCCTATATGTTGGTTTTGTATGTCCATGAGTTCTCCTTATACAAAGGTTTCCTTATCTAATGCATTATAGCACAAACACTTTTTATGGTCTTTATTGTGAGTATTGTCCTCCTATGATGCCTACGGGGTTTGGAGTCTTCTATTTGTTATCTAACATTGCATATATGTCACAATATCTTTATACTTAGCTAACATCCTCCCAGTGGGTTAAATCATTGATTATTCAGGAACCATGTTGTGTTTGTGTATACTTTGAATATAAATACTGTATATGTCTGACCGCACTGCACTGTTTTTCTGTATATGATTTTATGAGGTTCTACCTCTTGCTCTGTGTGTCTAGTATATAATAAAAATATGTAATTTTGTCATATTATGTGTGACAAACATGCAAAATAAAAAATCAGGAAGGGACAAATACTGTAAATATAAAATATACATTATATATACATTATATACATATATCTTTACACACACACACACACACACAGTACAGACCGAAAGTTTGGACACACCTTCTCTATTCAAATGATTTTTATTAGGTTTTGTAGTTAACAAATCTTGAAATCATGCGTTACAAAATTTAAGGACATATAGATAGTAATAACAAGGTTAAGAAAATGCACATATTTTGACCCTACAGTTTGTTAGTGTTGATACATCAAGCAGTAGATGTGAAGCCCCGCAGGTGTTGTGTCGGTGTCGGTGCATTACCTTCAGGGACTCCACGTAGCTGGATCTGGTCACAGGTAGGGAATCTTCAGTGTTTGATCGTGACGCCACTCTCAGTATTTGCGGTCAGAGGGGACCGCCACTGCAGGTTAGAGGACGCCTGGGGCTGATGGTGGGTGCAGTCGGGTGTAGTAGCCTCCTGAGAGTGAGGCAAGCCCCAGGGCCCTTTGTAAAGCTGTAGTACCACAAGTCGCAGAATGACCACACACAGGCAGAGTGTCTTTCAGGGTTTTTACTCACTTCAGGTGGCAGGGTGAGTAACCCGGGCGTAGCTGGGATGAACCAGGTGGGAACCAGGTATCCTTCCGGCTGACTGTATGAGGGTGACTACAAACTCGCCTTCCTTAGCCCTTGGTGGTTTGGGGTGACCCCGACTTTGAGTCCCTATGGGGGTCACCCAGGGAAGATGCTCCAAGCCTCTCTCCCCTTCTTGTTTTGCCGTGTGCTTGTTCCCCGGGCCAGGCCACTCCAGCCTCTTGCCTCCTGTGACCTATGGGCCCTACTTGCGGTTACGTGGCTGCGGCTTTTGGTTGTTGTGGTGTGGGCTGTAAGAGCCCCACACCGGCAGGTTTAGCAGGGAAAGGTGAATCTATCCTCGCTTCGGGATCTGCCGCCCGGTTGGGCCTGGTGCTCTCTAGAAGTCTCCGTACTTCCCACTCCGTGCACTCTCTAGCTGAAGCTGGCTTTCAGGCAGCACTTCTAGTTGACCGTTCTCCCCCGTCTGTAGTCACTGCGCGGGCGCTGTTAGACAGCATCAGCCCCACAGGTCTGCTCCTCACTGAGCCCTCTGGAGTTCTGCTCTAACCGACTCACTGGTGGGTTTTTCCATCTCTGCTCTTTCTGCTGACATCTCCTCAGTCCGAGCTCCCAGCTCTAACTAACTCCTCCTATCTCTCTTTCCTTCCCCACTTGTGTCTGCCTACGCCACCTAGCAACCAGACTCTCCACCACACCCCTTGAGAGGAGATGGAGGCTCTCGCCCCCTCCACTATTCCAGTGAAGGCGTAGGCTCTGCCCCCTCCTGGGATCCCCAGGGGTCCTCTCTTAGGTACATGCGTGAGACCTGATCACTATGCGCCTGTGTTCCACACCCCTGTCAGCCATCTGGATTACCTGTATTGTACTGTCCCCAGCATGGGTGCAGTACTCAGTGGTGCCTGACCAGGTCAGGGGCGCCACATTCCCCCTTAGTTATCACCAGCACGTCCTCGGGCTGCAAGACAACATTTTAAAATGCATAAAACATTAAAACATGGTAAAACATTTAAAAGCACCAGGTATCAGACATCACCTCCCTCCACCCACAAGTCCGTTAACCCACCCAAAACCCTCTCAGGAGGCAGGTCACCGGTCCTTTTGGTAACCAGATCTGGGCCATCCGTTTCCCCAGACCTTTCCTCCAATCTTCCTCTCCCGTTGGCCGCGACTTCAGCCACTTCTGGCAGGATGTAGAGGCGGCTTTCATGGGCTGGTGGTTTCAGGGTATACCTGGCCTGGTGGATCCGCGCCGTCAACCTCTTCTGGCAGGATGCAGAGGCGGCCTCCACAGTTGGTGCTGACCAGGTACCCTCTTTGTGGTGGTGAGCCAAGGCCCCATAAACAGGCGTGCTCTCTGGTCGCAGGTGAGCCAAGGCCCTTTTCTACGGACGGGCCCCCCTGGTTGCAGACGAGCCAAGCCCCTAAACAGGCTGGCCCTGGTGGTGGTGCCACTGGTGTAACTATTTACACTGCGAGAGTTTGTGGCTATAGCAAGTTCATAGCCTTAAAGTTTAGTTCTCACAATAGTTTTTGTGGGCACATGCTTAAACGTTGCAAACAAAACCTTTCAAAACTGGTCAAAACAGGAACTTCTTACTTTACTTTACTTTACTTTTTACTCCTCTTTTTCACTAGGGCGAGGGCACGTTGGGCACTGGCACCTGTGACTTTCTTGCTCTTTGTCTCTGTCTTCATCTGTAGGATCTTTATCTTTCCGTTCTTGGTCTTCATCTGTTTCTACATCTGGTTCTTTATCTCTATCTTGTCTTTCTTGTCTTTCTTGTCTTTCTTGTCTTTCTTGTCTTTCTTGTCTTTCTTGTGGCATGGGATGACTGTAAGGTTTGTTGGGACATAAGGTTACATCAAGTGCGTACAATCCCCTTTCACCTTGGTGCATGGTAAACTGTACCGAATCTCCCATTTTCAGATTTCTGCAAGGGTGTCCTCTTGGCAGATGAGCGTTCACATCTCTGCGGTTTACAAATATCCCTTCTTTTATTCCTGGTGCTACGATAAATCCATAGCCACTTCTCAAATTAAAGTCTTCCACTATGCCATAACACAGGGGTCCTCTAGCCTGGGCTTTGGACTCTCTCAACATACGCTTCTCCTTTAGGTCTCTGGCGGTGACTGCTCTCTGTTCAGGAGACTGTGGTGCTGGAGCAAACTGTGTTCTTCTGCGCCGTGTCTTGCGGGCTGGATCCATGCCTGTGGGCTCCCAGGTGAAGCTCTTAGGCAGCTCTTCCTCTGCAGAGGGGGTCAGGTCCTCCTCGTCCCAGCGGGAGTATGGCAGCATTTCCGGCTCTGAGTAGGAGTCTGCTGCGGCTGGCGTCGGAGTTAGCCCTTCTGCCTCCTGGCCTCCTCTCCCCCTTAGTTCTTCCTGGCACTCCTCTGATGGCAGGACTGGGGATGGACTTTCTCTTGCTGGCCCAGGCGGGGGACTCTCTGGTGTAGCTGCAGGGGTTACCTGAATCTCCTCAGGGGTGCATGGGGGGCGCAGGTACAGATCCACCAACCACTGGGGAAACTTGGCCTCCATGTCAGCCCTCATCTGCCAGTATTCTTCCTCCAGCGTGGGCTTCCTATCAGAGACCTCCGTGGACCGGGGAGCGGTATCTGCTCTGGCCTTACAGGCCGGGGTAAATGCTGAGGTAGTCTTTCCTTGGCGGGCCGCGCCTGGCATGGCGGCGGCCTGGTCTTGGCGGGCCGCGCCTATCATGGCGGCGGCCTGGTCTTGGCGGGCCGAGCAGGGCATCGCTGCGGCGGCCGGGGCTTGGCGGGCCGCGCCTATCATGGCGGCGGCCTGGTCTGTGCGGGCCGAGCAGGGCATCGCTGCGGCGGCCTGGTCTTGGCGGGCCGAGCAGGGCATCGCTGCGGCGGCCTGGTCTTGGCGGGCCGAGCAGGGCATCGCTGCGGCGGCCGGGGCTTGGCGGGCCGCACCTGGCGTGGCTGCGGCCTGCTTCAGCGTCGCCGCACCGGACGCCTCTTCAGGGACCGCGGACGTGGCAGCAGGGGTCGGGGCACTTGCGCGGGCCGGGGCATCATTCGACTCACCCGTTGTTGGTAGCACTGGGGTCTGCGTCGTCGCCGTCCCGCCTGGCACCCGGCATGCAGCTCTCCCTTCATAGGCCCGAACCGCCGCGGTCAGCTCCTGCAGTTCCATCCGTTCCTCCCGAATCTGCTCCACGACCCGGGTCTCCAGCCGGTTGCAAAACTGGGCCAGCTCTCGGTACCACCAGGCAGCGGAGCCTGGTTCTGGGTTCCTGCGGTCAGACGCCATTTCTTCTGCGCCGTCTTCTGCACGGTCTCCCAGCAGTGGACTCTTCGCTGCCTCCTGTAACAAGCTGTCCAGTTTCTGCTCTGCCTCTTTCAGCAGCTCCTCTCCCAGCAGCAGGCTTGTGGCTTCCTTTCCTTCCCGCCGTCTCTGGACGCTTCCACTCTCATAGCTGGCAAGGTCAGAACTCTGCAGGGGATCTCTGGGTAGCCACACCTCTTCGTGGGCGGTAACTTCTTCCAGCGCGGGCTGCTGTTGTTTTTCAGCGCGCTTTTCATGGTGGCAATATGGCGGCGCTTCCAATTTTTCAAGCGGACCGCCCAGGCACATGGTCACCTGTCTGGACAGGTCTAGTCCTTATCCTGTTCGTGACGCCAGATGTGAAGCCCCGCAGGTGTTGTGTCGGTGTCGGTGCATTACCTTCAGGGACTCCACGTAGCTGGATCTGGTCACAGGTAGGGAATCTTCAGTGTTTGATCGTGACGCCACTCTCAGTATTTGCGGTCAGAGGGGACCGCCACTGCAGGTTAGAGGACGCCTGGGGCTGATGGTGGGTGCAGTCGGGTGTAGTAGCCTCCTGAGAGTGAGGCAAGCCCCAGGGCCCTTTGTAAAGCTGTAGTACCACAAGTCGCAGAATGACCACACACAGGCAGAGTGTCTTTCAGGGTTTTTACTCACTTCAGGTGGCAGGGTGAGTAACCCGGGCGTAGCTGGGATGAACCAGGTGGGAACCAGGTATCCTTCCGGCTGACTGTATGAGGGTGACTACAAACTCGCCTTCCTTAGCCCTTGGTGGTTTGGGGTGACCCCGACTTTGAGTCCCTATGGGGGTCACCCAGGGAAGATGCTCCAAGCCTCTCTCCCCTTCTTGTTTTGCCGTGTGCTTGTTCCCCGGGCCAGGCCACTCCAGCCTCTTGCCTCCTGTGACCTATGGGCCCTACTTGCGGTTACGTGGCTGCGGCTTTTGGTTGTTGTGGTGTGGGCTGTAAGAGCCCCACACCGGCAGGTTTAGCAGGGAAAGGTGAATCTATCCTCGCTTCGGGATCTGCCGCCCGGTTGGGCCTGGTGCTCTCTAGAAGTCTCCGTACTTCCCACTCCGTGCACTCTCTAGCTGAAGCTGGCTTTCAGGCAGCACTTCTAGTTGACCGTTCTCCCCCGTCTGTAGTCACTGCGCGGGCGCTGTTAGACAGCATCAGCCCCACAGGTCTGCTCCTCACTGAGCCCTCTGGAGTTCTGCTCTAACCGACTCACTGGTGGGTTTTTCCATCTCTGCTCTTTCTGCTGACATCTCCTCAGTCCGAGCTCCCAGCTCTAACTAACTCCTCCTATCTCTCTTTCCTTCCCCACTTGTGTCTGCCTACGCCACCTAGCAACCAGACTCTCCACCACACCCCTTGAGAGGAGATGGAGGCTCTCGCCCCCTCCACTATTCCAGTGAAGGCGTAGGCTCTGCCCCCTCCTGGGATCCCCAGGGGTCCTCTCTTAGGTACATGCGTGAGACCTGATCACTATGCGCCTGTGTTCCACACCCCTGTCAGCCATCTGGATTACCTGTATTGTACTGTCCCCAGCATGGGTGCAGTACTCAGTGGTGCCTGACCAGGTCAGGGGCGCCACATATATTTTGTTGGTCAAAACAATTGCTTATGAATTAACTTTTTGCAAAACATAACTAAACAACAAATAAAATTAACAACTTCCTGACATGGATTCTGTAGACAGTCCAGCAAATTTGCGAGATCAGAAACATATAATTCTAGTGAGTTTTAGATCAGGGAGGTATCAAAGACTAGAGCTTCAAGCCTGGAAATATTAGTGAGCTTGTATTTCTCGAATATAGTTAGTGTTTTCTTAACGTCGGATGGGCTATATACCGTATTTTTCGGACCATAAGACGCACTTTTTTCCCCCCAAATGTTGGGGGAAAGTTGGGGGTGCGTCTTATGGTCTGACTATAGGGCTGCGGCCGGGAATGAGGGTGCTGCGGTGGAGCGGGTCATCGGGGGCACGAGCAGGCTGTAGCAGCGCCTGCCGTGACCACGTGGGCCCGCTCATTACATATGCACGCCCATCCTCCCGCCCATCTCTCAGCGCAGAAGCCGACACTGACAGGTGGGCGGGAGGACGAGCGGGGATGTGTGCATAGTAAAGAGTCGGTCCGCATGATCACCCCTGGCAATTACAGCCTGGAGTGATCATGTGCGGCTGTATTCACTGCTCCCCGCACGTCATCATCAGCGCAGGGTGCAGTGAATCAGTGTACTCACCCGTCCCCGTGTGTGGAGCCGTCCCCCTGCAGCACGCGATGTCTTCCTGTCTGTGGCGGTCAGCTGATCTGTGCTGATCAGCACAGACAGGAAGAAATCGTGATGCTGCAGGGGAACGGCTCCACACACAGAGGTCAGTGGCGCAGAGAGGAAGATGATCGGTGCTGGAGGGAGTGAGGAAAAGGTGAGTATAAACGTGTTTTGTTTTTTTTTTCTCTGTGCTATAGGATACAGGCCATATACCAGGATGGTATATGAGCATGATGGGGGCATATAGCAGGATGGGAGTATATGAGCAGGATGGATGGGGGGTATATGAACAGGATGGAGGTATTTTATGAACAGGATGGGAATATATGAACAGGATGGGGGGTATATGAACAGGATGGGGGTATATGAACAGGATGGGGGTATATGAACAGGATGGGGGTATATGAGCAGGATGGGGGTATATGAACAGGATGGGAGTATATGAGCAGGATGGATGGGGGAATATGAGCAGGATGGATGGGGGGTATATCAATAGGATGGAGGTATATGACCAGGAAGGGGGAATATGAGCAGGATGCTGGTATATGAGCAGGATAGGGGTATATGAGCAGGATGGGGGTTTATAGCAGGATCATATACAAGGCAGGAGGATCATTACCAGGATGGGGTACCTTAGTAGAGAATTTGGGGACATTACCCCCATAACAGTGTCAGCAGCAGATCCTCGCCCCATAACAGTGTGTCATGACCACATTTTTTTGCTTAAAGTTTTATTTTCCTATTTTCCTCCTCTAAAACCAGGGTGCGTCTTATAGTCCGGTATGTCTTATAGTCCGAAAAATACGGTAGTCTTTCGGTGATTGGGCTCTGGCCATGGGTCCCATTTGGTGAGGTACTTTGTTTGAGTATTATTTTTTATGGCATAGTAGTACTCAAGTTTTATGTAGAGTTAGTTTCTCCTTAGCTTCTTGAATATTAGGAGCTTTCTCACTTTTCCATTTGGATGCAATGAGATTAGTGGACACTAGTAGAATATGTATTACTATGGGCCTAAAATGTTTAGGTATTGCTTCAATGTTTAAGAGAAGAAGAACTAATTCTGGAATTAGAGCTACATCTAGCTGTGTAATGGACCTTATAAGTGATTGAATGTCTCTCCAGAATTTCTTAATTTTTGGACACGACCAAAATATGTGAGTTATGTTGCCTGAATTTCCACAGTTTCTCCAGCATTTGTTTGCGGTATCTGGGTTAATTATATGCTCATGAACACGGCAGAGAACTAGCAGGCCACCCACGAACTTGTGGACTTGTAAATAATTCCGGGCTGGAGTTCCGTTAACCGCCTCCGGAGAGGCAGGTTGGAGGAGGGACCCGCAGCAGAGCAGGCTGGGGTCCGGTCACCACCAGGACTGGTGACCATCCTCCGGGGTCAGGGGTCCCCCTGAACGTGGGGCCTCCTGAATGACAGCCGGGTGCGAGACACCGTACCCGTTCCCGCGTGGGCAACCTGAACCAGGTTCTGTTTTCCGGACTGGGGAAAAGGGGTGCTGCCCGCTTCTTAGGGGCAGCATCAAGGTTTAGGTTGTTTGGGTGGGAAAGCGGAAGAACTGGGACCCGTCTGTTATTAAAAATGTTTTACTACTTTTTGCAACGTTTAAAGTAACATGCCTCCTGTCAGGGAAGATTTGACAAAAGTGCATACCGTTTGTTTTTCTCTGTTATTTATCTTTTCAGAAAAGAAAACGGGTGATGGACGGGCAGCCCACGGATGGTCTGCATTTTACCAAGGGGGAGTGTGACGCCCTGGACCCCAGGAGTCACAGTACACTAACAACACACACATACACACACCCTCCCTTGGCCAGGTACATCAGTCAAACAAAATCCTTGTTGCCTCCTCCAGGGTCTGATGTCCACACCAGGTGGGGTGGAGCCAGGCGGTTGGCCCCACCCACCGAGGAGTTCACAGGACTGGAGGCCGGAAAAAGTCAGTTGAGGAGAAAGTTGAAGTTGAGAGGTGGAAGTGAGAGAAGCAAAAACTGTACGTGTCTGGGTTGGAGCCCAGGCACGATCAGCAAGGTTGGCAGACGGTGGTGGCCATCTGCAGGAGTTGGTGGAGGTCAGCGGAACCGTAGGACCGGGGTCGGGCGGTGGCCCGCCGGTACCGAACCGGGAAGCAGATTGAAGCCAAGCACCAAGACAGGGTACTCAGACCCCGACTAGGCTAGGAGCCGCCGAAAAGGTCAAATTCACTGATTGCGGTCTGGACCTCAGGGGTTCATTCCCAAACAAGTCCCGTCAGAAGGCAACAGCCCAACCCGTCCGGATAAGAGCCACCGCCAAGGGCCAGAGATCCAAGGGCCAGCGCCTGCCGGCAAAACGGGCTCTCCCGACACATATACGCCGGGGAGCGGACTACTCGTGGGAAGCCATAGGAGTCAAACACATACACAGGTGCAGGGAAACGACAGCCACCATCAACCCATCCGGGGAGAGTGAAAACACCGCAGCCGACTGTGGGCCCCGTCCATCCAGCCGTTTGGTTTACCAGAGACTCTGTCCGTGTCTGAGTGAGTACAACAGTGCCATTCGGCACCGCGCTGCATCGCAACCTTGCACCCGCGCCCACGCTGCCTCCCCGCATCCGGCCCCTGCACCTATGCCTTCCCTCCCCAACCGGGGCCCCGGGACCAACAGCCCCTCCCCACGGAGGGGCCAACACCTCAGCTGCTCTCCGCCATCGCTCCCGGGAACCCCCATCACCAGCAGCGGTAGTGCCCAACCATCACCACAACCCCGTGGTTGGCGTCACGACCGACATCCCACCACAAACCTCCCCTTTTCACTCGTGGGCGAGGAGGCGCTGCTCGAGCCCCCGGGTCCGGCCTCGTGCTCGAACCACCGAGGAGCAGCAGCACCGGACCCAAGCGCCAGCAATTCCCAGGCGAGCGGCGTTCTCAACCCCTCCGCCCGCGACTTCATTACCTAGGCATCTGCCCCCACGGTGGTCCGCGTTGAGGGCATCACCTCTGTGTACGTGATAGCAGGGAGCCGGAGGTGTGTAGCGTCACCTGGGGTCGAGTCTCGCAGCACCCGAATATCCCGATCCTTGAATTGTGCAAAGTCGAGGTCAGGATTTTTTAGGGCCATAATGCGCAGCTGTGTCCGATAGGCGTTAGACAGGAGCCCCTCCATAAACTGCTCAGTTAGCAGCCGGTCTTCATCATGCACACTGTCGAGATCCACCTGCTTAACAGCCCTCATCGTCTCTTGAAGGTTCAGAGCATAGCCCCGTACGCTGTCCTGCACCCTTTGCTTGCACCCGAAGAACTTCATTTTTATCTCCGCTGCCGTGCGGGTATCAAAGGTGTCCTTCAGCCTGGCCAGAATTTGTTTTACAGTTTTTTGTCAGTGTCCGGCAAGGACTTAACTGGTGCGGCGCAGAGGGAGGTAAACTGGCCAATTAGAATGGTCGCTTTGTGGTCCTCAGCCAGGGGGTATACTTCAAATAAACTACACAGTCTTTCTTGGAAGTCTCTCAGGCTATGCGAATCCCCTGGTAACCACGTTTCTCCCGGTATATACGGCATAGAGAGCAGCATTACAGGCGCTGCAACTACAGCAGCAGCCTGATCTCCAGCTGGGTTGGACATGTTTCTCCCCTCTAGTGAACCTCAGCCAGGCTCCGCGTCTCCCTCTTGGGGAATCCGGGGTTAACTCACAGCCCCTCTGTCGGCGGGGCATCTCTTCACATGCTTTATGCTTTTTTGGGTTCCACCCCTGATAGTCTGCCCCCTTTCTTCCCGCGTCACGTGGTTAATGGCAAGTGTTGTTGTTAGTGAACGCTATTTACACAGTCTTTAAGGTGCACCGTACCCATTGTAGCGGACACTAAATCCTGTTCGTGATGCCAAGTTGACACGCCCAACGGGACCGTGGGACACTTGTTACGGAGCCGGTGTCTGTCTAGAGGTTGTCATGGCGGCAAGACCCGGTTTCGTGACCCCAGCGGTGTTAAAAGATGAGGGGTTTATTTACAGGGGATGATAGTTCGTGACGCCACCTGTGGTAATTGGCCACAAATGGCTGACACTGCAGGATGGGACCGCTGGGGCAGGTGGTGATGCAGCTGAGTTGGAATAGCTCTCCACAGGTAGAGCTAGGCCCTAGGGCTGTTGGCAGTGGTAGTCTTTGTAGTTGATGGAGGGACTCAATCGTTGGGGTGCAGGAGTGAGGACGCCGGTAATAACTGAACACCACAGGGACCGTAGTTTCCGTTACCTTTTACTCGGTAATAGTTGGTACAGGCCCGGGAGACAGGTCCAGCTAGTGATGGAGGTCCGGTCAGCCTGGAAGCAGTTGAGAGGATTCACCCAGCCGGGTATGTTCAGAGGCCTTCCCTCTGGCACTGAATTTATGGGTCCCTGCAGTTTGAAGCTACTCTGTGGCGCTCTTCCTTGTGTCGGTACTCGTTCTCACCCGTATGGCAGGTAGCGTGAGCCCCGTACTGGTAGCGCTCCTCCTGTCACGACTCTTGGCTCTACTATGGCCCGAGCATTCTGTGGGGCCAGAAGACCTGCAGTCTCCTGACCTCCAGATTCAGCTGCAGGGACTTTAGCACCCACATAGCCTTGGACCCCGGTGTCATGTTTCTCTGTGCTCGACCCATAGGAGCTCAGTCCTAGCTCCCTTCTCAGTGACCGTTTACTTTCAACTCCTTTTTCAGTTTCACTTCCTGTCTCTCCCCAACTACTCCCCCAGGCCAGAATGCATAGGGAAGCTTCCCATGTACTGGGTTAGAGCTCCCCCTTCTGGCATGGAGTGAGGAAAGTGTTGACTGCTGGTGTTACCTAGCATGGGGGACCTCCATTCTTGCTTCCAAGCATAGCATCACCGCCTGTGAGGAGGGCAACGCTACTGTGGCAAACGGACCACCACACTTGGTGGGAGTTGTAGTCCATAAATTATGTGTACTATGAAGGATATTTGACTTCAATGTGTTATAATGAGCTTTACACAATCAATATCCCACCAAGAAGCTGTCCAAGTGCATTGAGCGGCACCAGTGCACCTCCAGCATAATCTGCATATGGCTAAGTGATCAGCTCTCTGCAGAAAAATATATTAAACGCCTATACAGCTATACTGCTGCTTCCAATAAGAGAAACGTACTGACAGGTTCCTATCAGATAATAAACCATATAATGAGTCACTCCAAAAATAAAACAGATTAAAAATATATATATATATAAAAATTGAACAGTTTATTGAAAAATATAGCACAATTCATACAAAAAACATTTATTTTACATTTATAGAAGAAGATGCACAAACAAAGGGAGGCTAATACAGAGCACAATACCAACTAGAATATATTATGACGCAATACCAAAATGAGCGACTAGATGGCAAAAGATTAGTAAAATAATGGTGGCTTTACACAGTGTGTCCCCCCATATCCTGTCCACCGCCATTAATTTGAGAACGACAGCAGCTATAGGGCTCTTCTCCACTAGCGTTTTATAAATCACAGCGATACTCGGCTCAAAATGTGAGTCGAGTATCCTGCGTGTGATCTCTGTACAGTGTGTGTTTTTTTCCCTCACATAGCATCCGTATGACATGTGAGCGTCATGCGAGTGCTATGTGAGTTTAGGTAAGCAGCGTAGGACTGGCTACGGGAGAAATCTCCTGTAAAACCAGTCCTGGCCGGGGTTACCTGCACTGAGCTCCGGAGCTGTCACCTGAGCTCCAGCGTCTGCCTGATCTGTCTGCAGCTGTGCTGACCTGAACAGCAATCGCCGGGGAATCCATCACTCGGCGCTCGCTGTTCAGGCTGCACTCTGGAGCTCAGGTGACAGCTCCCGGGTTCAGTGCATGAAACCGCGGCCAGGACTGGTTTTACAGGAGATTCCTCCGGGAGCAGTCTGACGCGGTATGCAAGTGTCAGGATCCGTGTGACATGCGTATGCCACCCGGATTCTGACTTTTCTCTCACCCCCATAGGATTTCATGGGGGTGAGAGAGCTGAGAATCACATCAAATCACAGCATGCTGCGATTCGAAGGTGGAACCGTGTATAGACATAAAAAACGGATAAAAGGAGACAGCCTCATAGGAAATCATTACACAGATTGCAAACCATTTCTCAATGCGAGGGAATTTGCAGGAAAAAAACGCTAGTGGAGAAGAGGCCATAGGCATAGAAGTGGTGTCTAGGTATAGTAAAGTAGCCATACGCTACGCAATGAGACCACCTATAGCGCCACCTGGTGGAAAATGGAGTTAGCATTTTTATCTCGAAAACGGAACAAGATAGAGAAAAAAGTGAATTAAAGTAGTAGGGCATCATCAATTCAATACGAATTGACAACTTGCATACAGAAATGCTATGATATGAAACCCATGACGCCCCCCCAAACAATGAATGCTGGTCACGCATATTGCGCTCATTTAATTTTGATGCTCAAAGCGGCCCCCGTCAGCTGCAATGCACATCTGCATTCTCAAGTTAATGGTGGTGGACAGGATATGGGTGGACACACTGTATATAACACGTGGAACATTAGGACACAGTGTAAATGCTAGGGTAATTTAATACACCATAGGAAAACAGTAATCATTAATATATAGATGTAAGTAATATAGATTTACCACAATAACATACTAACTACTCAGGTTAGATCAGAGAATATCAGCCTCCATCTCGGGATCCCACCAGATTTCTGAGGAGGCCGAGGGTCGGCTTTTCTCTGACAGGGGAAAAAAAATTAAAGACTTCTGCTATCAACCAGTTCCGGAAAAATCACAGCACATGGATGACATTCTAGTGCCATCTGATGTTTTCACGGACACACAGACTTCTATTGGGGAGATTGATCCAGGCTCAGATGAAAAATCGGACAGGTCACCGTGATTTTGGACAGACCACTCAGTCCACAAAAATGCACGGACCTGTGAACAGCTGTAAAGACTATAATAGGCACCAGTGCCATCTGTGAAAACCACAGATAAAACTCGTATGCAAAAAAACGAGTGAGGCATAATTCACATGCTAAATGAAAAGGAAAGTTGCCATGCCACTCCACCCCCAAAAATGACGTACGCCTCAAATGACTGCATAAAAAGGTTGGCTCCAATCTGCTGAAAACCACGTAAACAACAGAAGTTTTGGGAGGGATGAGAGAAACCAAACTTTTCAGGCCTATAGATCAGTGGTATGTGTGATGGAACAAGGATGAAGCATCTGCTGCAAAGAAAACTCTCAGGCTATGTGCACACTAGAAAATGGACTTTTCTTAAGAAAAATCCGCACCCTCTGACAGTATACCGTACCCGCGGCAAAAACAACACTCGCGTTTTTGCCGAGTTTTGCCGTGGTTTATCCACGGGTTGGTACCTGTGGTTTTTTACCATTATCTATGGGAAAAAACGCAGGTATCTGCGGAAAAAAAAAAAAAAATGACATGAACATTAATTGCGAGGCGGAAATTCCGCAGGTATCAAAAAACGCAGTGTGAGCACAGCATTTTTCTATACCCATAGGTTTTGCTGGGGAATGACTGCAGAATTATTAGAAACATTTTCTGAAGCAAATCCGGGGTAAAATTCGCTGTAAATCCGCACATGGCTTTAAGGTGAAGAATGGTGGAGGCTCCATGATACTTAGAGAAAAATGGCGATGGCTTGATGATGCCGACACTGACGGATGGTGCTAGCTCAGGGATGCCTATAGTTCAGCATCTGATTGGCATCTAGTTTCAGAACATGTCATCCTGATAATCGTGCAGTAACAGTAGGTAAGAAACTGGTTTATAAAATTTATGATTGAATACATTTATTCACTGGTCCAAACAATTAGAGCAGAAATAAATAATTAAAGGGATTTGTGTGATCACCCAAAAAAAAAAAAAAAAAAAAAAGCCAATCATAATGTTTAATACCTGGGAATAATAACCAAGACAGAGAATTATCCACAATGTTACACAGGGACAATAGAGGACGATGCTGAGGTTGGTTTCTTGTTCGGGAATTATTTAATTTCAGGATATTTTTTTTTTTAACAGGTTTAGCATCAAAAATTGAAAAGCGCAGAAATGAAATACAATGCAGTGAGGTGTCCTGATGTGATTATACTTACAAACAACTAAAAAAAAAAATAAAATATTTTAGGTTATGTGCGCACGTTGCATGAAGTCACTGCAGAAATTTCTACAGCGATCTGAAGAGCACACGTGCGCTTCAAATCGTTGCAGAAAATGTCCGTAGTGGGGGAAAAAAAAAAAAAAAGCCGATTCCATGCGCTCTGCCTGCAGCTCCTGCCATAGACAGGTGTTAACTGCGTCCCCTGCATAATCGCACGGAAGAAGTGACGTCACTTCTTAGAACGCGCGCTTCGGGCAGCAGCTGAAGCGCTGCGCTCTAAGACGCCACGTGCGCACGGCCCCTGCACAATCTCCATAGATTATGCAGGGGACGCAGGACGCATGCAGTTACACTGCGCTACAAAGCGCAGCGTAACTGCGTGTAATTACGCAACGTGCGCACATAGCCTTAAACTGGCACAAAAAAAAAAAAAAAAGGGCACCAAAGTATGTTATTGAAAGGGGAAAATGACAGGAGCCATCTCACCCAAACACACAGATAGAGATGCCCTACCCCAAACTCAGGGCACTTCAGCCTGACCCAAATGGGTTCTGGGCCCCAAGACATTTAACCCATTAAAACACCAGTTACATATGCAAATTGTTTAAATCAGCTGTCTGCCCACTTTGATGCCAGTTCGGATGCCCAGAACCCATTAGGGCCAGGCTGAAGTGACCTGAGTTTGATGTGAGGCATCACTATCTGTGCATTGGGGGTGTGACATCAGTAGCCCAAGGTCATTTAACCCTTTCAATACCATCCATTAGTGCTCACTTTGATGTGTATTTTTGTGCCGGTTGTATAATTGTTTAATAGCTGCTTTTAAGTGTATTCACATCAGGGCGCCACATTACATTGTATTTTATTGTGATTTTGTAAAAATAACCCCCATAAAACAAACAATTGCCCAATATGAACAAAGACAAATAAGAAACCAACTTCAGAATCGATAATAGATGAGCATTATTCCCAGAGTATATAATCTCCAGTATGTATTATAGTAGCAACTGAAGATATATCACTATATACCTGCACAGCTGATCATACACCCATATTATCTAGTCCTAGTGACAGCTGCCATGTAGCAATCACCACCTGTATCCCACCATCTTATTCATCCTATTGGCGAAATTATTTAGCAATTACAAGCTTAGTTCTGTCTCCAGCATCTGCCAAGATATCTTACATATTCATAATTTCTCCCAATTACTGTTTACAACCTAATATCTTTATAGAACCATCCAATACACATAATACAGCATGAAGGGGCTCGGAGAAGGCAGCAGTGAAGGTGTGTAAGTGTCTGATGGGGTCACACAGCTCATAAAAGGACAACTGCCCGGCCCCATAATCCAGACTGATCCTGAATCTATCACTGGAGATCTTGTCAGGTAACCGGATCACTTTATTGTCATGTATCACAAAATACTGACCATAACATCTCCAAAAACTCCAGGACTTGTTATTATCTCCAATCAGTGACTGCCCCCTCCTGCCTATACTGGCATAAAACATCCCCACCCTCCTGTCCATACTGGGGTAACACATCCCCACCCTCCAATTCCCTGACCTACTGCCGTCCACATCCCAGTAATGTCGTCCTGAGGTAAATCCCCTCCTGCTCATCACATGATTATCCTGGAATCTCTCTGCTGTTTCTGGACGTTTCTGCTCCTCTCGTGTCCTGGTTGCAGTTTTCAGGTCGTCTGATATAAGGACATTATTAGCAGCTGTGTTTACATCCAGTAATATGTCGACAGGACCCTCCACATAGATCCCCCTCCTTATATCTGTTATTACCTCACATAATGTGTCTAATGTGTGTGAGATCACAGCCACATCCAGGTCATCTCCATCATGGAGCTGTTTATCATGTCCCCCTGTGTCCTCATCACCTCCCTCCTCCTCAGGATCACACAAGTCCCCGGTGTCTGGTTCCTGTAAGACGGTCAGTGGATCAGTCATGTTACACAGCTCCTCAATGTGCCTCATCTTCCTGGACAGCTCGTCCTTCTTTATCTCCAGCTGATGGATCAGAGCAGACAGTGACAGTGACTCTTCCTTTTCCTGCCTGGAGATGTCACTCAGGACCTTCTTCTCCAGGTCGTCCACCCGTCTCCTGATGTCTGTACACAGGGCAGTGACTCTCTCAGCTTCATCAGCTGCTTTTTCTTGAGTTTTTCTTCTCTGTGCCTCCAGACACTGGACTCTTTCCGCAGTCTCCAGTCTGTTTGTTATCAGTTTTTGGAGAACATTTCTCAGTTTCTCCATCTTTTTTTTTTTGAGGCCTCATCCAGCATCTCCACTCGGTGTCCCCGATGTTCTCCAGCCAAACTGCAGGACACACAGATACAAGCAGCGTCCTCAGTGCAGTAATATTCCAGGATCTTCTTATGGACAGAACATTTCCTTTTCTCCAGAGAAGTGCTGGGGTCAGATAAGACGTGTTCTGGTGAGTTGCTGTGAGCCCTCAGGTGTTTCTCACACAGAGAAGCCTCACAGTGTAGACAGGATCTAACAGCAGGTACAGGAGAGTCCACACAGTAAGTGCAGCAGATCCCGGTTTCCGTCTGTGTTGGTGGAGTAATCAGGAAATTCTCCATTATGTTCCGCAGAGCTAAGTTCCTCATCAGCGGCGGCCGCTCCTGAAACCTTTCTCTGCATTCAGGACAGGAATAAACTCCAGACCCGTCCTGTGTATCCAGCGCACGATCAATACAGACCCGGCAGAAGTTGTGTCCACATCTCAGCATTACAGGATCTGTATAAGTGCTCAGACAGATGGAGCAGAGCAGCTCGTCTCTCAGATCAGCAGACGCCATGGCTGAAAGAGGAAAAGAGACAGAAAATTAGTTTTCTGACACTCAAACATTGGGTGAGTTTATACTTGTTAATGAAAGACAGATCAGGAATACAATTAGGCTAGGTGTGCAAGCTGCATCTTTGTGGTGACCACAAAGATGCACATTTTTGACCCCCAAAAAATGCATGCGTTTTACTGCGTTTTTAAAGTCAAATCTATTGATAGAAAGAAATAACAGGATACCTTGATAAATAGAATAACTAGCTTGGTCCCCTGTTTTTTTTTTTTTAAATTATTTTTTGGTAACAAAATTACTTGGGGTCCCCCCATTTTTCATATCCAGCACAGGAACAGCAGCAGCGGTGGGCAGCAACCCTCAGCTGTCTGCTGTCCCTTGGCTGGTTATGAAAAATAGAGGGGGGGGGGATCAAACCCTTTTTTACATTTTTATTTTTAATTAACTCAAAACGTAGAATCCCCCCCCCCCCCCCCCCATTTTTCTAAAACCAGCCAAGGTACAGCACACGACTGGGGTCTGATATTATTAAAGTGGGAAGGTCCATGGTTATTTTGGCCTTTTGCAGCCTAACAATAGCAGCCTACAGCTGCCCTAGAAGTGGCATAACCATTAGATGCAATTCTGCCGCTGGACCTGGCTCTTCGTTGCCCTGGTGTAGTGCCAATCGGGGTAATAAGGAGTTAATGGCAGTCCATAGCAGCCACTAAGTCCTGGATTAGTAATGGCAGGCGTCTATGAGACACCCCCATCACTAATCTGTAAATGAAAGTCAACACGGAAATATTTTTTTATTTGAAATAAGACAAAAAAAAAAAGCACCCTCTTTCACTCGTTTATTAATTCCAAAAACACCCTTGCGGGTCCGACATAATCCACACGAGGTCCGATAACGCTTCCACCACTGCTACATCTGAAGCTCACAGCGATCGCAATAGAACATGACTGCCCACTGTAAGCTCCAGGTAGCAACTGAAGTGAGCCACGCGATCAGCGGTGACGTCACTCAGGTGATTTGTGGTCATAGGTGGAGGACTTCAGCTGTGGCCGCAACTAACCTGAGTGACGTCACCGTACCTTTGTCTGTGATTGGCAGCCTCAGACACGCTGTCACTCAGCACGGGAGCTTGTCTAACTGCAACTAATCAAAGACGCCGGTGAGCAGGGGAAGCAGTATATATGTATGAGCCTAATGAGCGGCCCTGGAAGAAGAATGAGAGTCTGCAGGAGCAGTGTGACAGTTGCCCCAGTGAATTGGTAAGTATGAAGCACTTACTCCTACCCCTTTGCGCCGGATTCTGGTCCCCATAGACTTTATATGGGGAGCAGTCTATGGCCAGATACCAGAGATCAATTCCCCCGCCGACCCCGAGTCAGTGGGGGATTGATCTGCCAGTCCTCCAAAACGCAGGGACACAATGCAAAAAGAATTGACATGCTGTATCTTTGTGGTCACCACGAAGATGCAGCCAAAAGAAACTTTTGCACACAGTAACAATGAAATTTCATAGAGTTTGCTGGGGAAGGCAATGCATGCAGTTTTGGGATCAAAACTGCATCTGAAAAATGTGGGGGAAAAAAGCGACAAAAAAAAATGCAGTGTGAACATAGCCTTAGGCGGGCTCTGCACGCTATGATATCGCAGGTGCGATGTTGATGGGGTCAAATCGAAAGTGACACATCCGGCATCACAGTCGATATCGTAGTGTGCAAATCCTTTTTGATACGATTAACGAGCGCAAAATTCGCTACGCCAGCAATCACAAGATGTCGCACCTGCGACGGGGACTATCGCACTCGACATCGCAGCATCAGCTTGCGATGTCGCAGTGTGCAAACTGCCCCTTATTCCCACAATAAGTGTTTGCAGTGTGTTTCGCTGCGTCCAAAATGCTGAACTAAACAGTACAAGTGTAGCACCCCACGGGCCTAAGGAATTTACTCGTCACCAGACCAGTGATATTTGGGGTTGCTGCTGTGACTGGCCTGACACGGCTCCGTGAAAAGACAAACAGGTGGGTGCAAGGTTGTCCGATGTAGAGGGGGTTGGAAGGAGGGTGAAGGGTCCCTGGGGAGCATCACCGGTGGCGACTGAGGGACTCGGCCAGCGATCCCTCCGACTTCTCTCCCAGGAGCGTTGTTGGATGAGGATGGGGGATGCTTTGCAGCGCCACCCGTGGTGCACGGCCAGGTATTAGCCGCCACTGCGAGATGTTACCTTCCTCCAGGGCTGATGTTAATGCAGCCCAGATGGTCCAGCTCCCCACACGTGGAGCGAGCTCCGGCGAGGACGGTGGCGACCGGGGGGAGTGGGCCGTTGGCGCCGAAGTGCGAGGCGACGGCGATGGTAATAACAAGCTGAGGCACTGAGTCTGCGCTCATTGTGTAATATGGGTCCCCTTGGCATGAAGTGACTTGGGGACTCAATTCCACCTTGTGTCCCATTCAAATGCGGTTAGCCCGGGGAGTACCTAGTCGACCCGCGGCCCTGCAGAATAGTTGAAGCAACACAAAGTATGGTCCATCCTAGGGATCTGCAACCTGTCTGCGCCAGCCACCAAGGGAGTGGTTCAGTAAGCTTCCCCTCAGCAACCGTGTCCTCCTCAGTCTCACCCGACCGTCTGCCGCTACTCGCGGTCCACCCGGGTCCAGTTCCCTCCAGTCTGCCAGCGTCTACAAGTCCATGATGTTCTGGTACTCCCTCTCTCCTTCCATGTCTCTGGCTGGCTGTTCTGCTTGGTCGGTCCCCCCTCTGGAGAGGGAACTGGGTCACAGACCTCCCCCAGGGAGCTGTTAGTGCTCTGCCTCGGGCGGAAGTCTGTCTTTTCTGACGTGATTTCTTTTCTGCTTCTACTGCCCCCTCTCTCTAGATGACTCACTCTTCCCGGGAAGTTCCTCTCTGCCATGGTAACCACCTGTGCCCTGATTTTAGTGTGAATGCACCTGGTTTCTTGTTTGTGTAAGGCCTGTGACACACATCCGTGCCGCCGGTATGTGTTTGCCATTTTTTGCACGTTATTTACCTTCGTTACCAGCGTCTGCAGCTCTCACGCTGCCAGTGCCGGCTCCCTGCACGCATAGCCGGATTACACATCGGGTAAATAAGCAAAGGTTTGCTTATTAACCCGATGTGTACTGTGGCTACGAGTGCAGGGAGCCAGCGCTAAGCGGTGTGCGCTGGTAACCAAGGTAAATATCGGGTAACCATACCCGATGTTTACCGTGGTTACCAGTGTCCGCAGCTTCCAGACACCGGCTCCCTGCAAGCGCAGCGTCGCTTGCACGTCGCTGCTGGCTGGGGGCTGGTCACTGGTCGCTGGTGAGATCTGCCTGTTTGACAGCTCACCAGCGACCATGTAGCGACGCAGCAGCGATCCTGACCAGGTCAGATCGCTGCTGGGATCGCTGCTGCATCGCTAAAGTGTGACGGTACCCTTAGGAACAATAATCAGTGCAGCATATCGTCTTGATTAACTAACAGGTTTGACGCTGCATGTCAGTATGTTTTTGCAATCACCAACTGAAGGACGCTACTCTGATTCTAAACTTAATTCACCCTTAGGCCTTGTTCGCACGCACCTGCTGAATATTCTGCAGCGATTTGACAGCACATGTGCGCTTCAAATCGCTGCAGAAACACTGCATAATGGATGCAGTTTTTCTGTCGAAAAAAAGCCGATTTCATGCGCTCTGGCTGCTGCCCCCACCATAGACAGAGCGGGAGCTGCAGCCAAAGGGCACAAATTAATTGACATGCTGCTTTTATGAACGCATGGATTTGGGTAAAAATTTTAGCACCCAAATCGCTGCGTTCAAAAAAGCAACGTGCGCACGTCTCATGCACAATCTACATAGATTGTGGTGGGGACGGAGGACACATGCATTTACGCTGCAGTGCAATACGCAGCGTAAATGCATGTAATTACGCAACGTGCGCATGAGCCCTAAGACCATGTGCGCACTAGAAACTGACTTTTTCTTAAGGAAAAAACAGACCCTTTGAAAGAATCCCGCACCTGCGGTAAAAAAAAAAAAAACGCATTAATCCGTGGTAAATCCGCAGCGTGCGCACATAGCCTTATACTTTTACTAACACCCAGAATAGGAGGGGAGAGGTGACATCAAACACATACAAGCAGATCCTGCCCACATTTACTGCTGTAGTAATAGCAGCAAGCAAGGATTTCATGGCAAATATCATCAGCTGCTCCCCCTAGTGTTTAACAGTTGACAATAACAGAACTTTGTAAAATATTTTATACCATGTAAAATAAAAACCTTCATTTTTCTCATTTTTTCAATTGCTGAAAAATGTGGTTGGAGACAAATTCCCTTTGAAATAACAATCAGAATTGTGTAATAGTAAATAATGAAGCAGTAGTAATATTCACCAAGGCCAAGGTTCAAATTGGGACATGTAATAGTAGCTTTGGATGGGAATATTTATTTATTTTTTTTTTTTAAATTTCAATTTTGTGGAGATATCAGCACAATTTTTAAAACATCATTTTTCTGTTAGGAAGTTAGAAGGGTTTAAAGTTTAATCAGCAATTTCTCATTTTTCCAACAAAAAAATAATTTAAAAAAACCTTTTTTCCATTCTTCTTTAGGGATCACATCACATTTGAAGTGATTGAGAGGGCGAGGTGGCAGAAAATATCCAAACGTGACACCATTCTAAAAACTGTACCCCTCAAAATCACATTCAAGAAGTTGCTAACCCTTCAGGTGCTTTACAGAAATAAATGCAGAGTGGAATGGGTAAAAAAAAATAATTACATTTTACCTCAAAATGTTGCTTTAGCCCCAATTTATGCACGTTTACAAGAAATCGCACAAGATCCACTCCAAAATTTCTTACCCAGTTTCTTATTAGAGAGCCTATACAGCGGCCTGGGCTCTTTTATATACAGCATTCTAACATGCTGTATATAAGAGCCCGGTGGTGCTGGCCGCGCTTATAGGGCAAAAGAATGGTGACAGGTTCCCTTTAAGGATTTTATTCAGGGGTAGAGGGTTGAGCATTTTTGTTCCACAGGCACTTCACTGAACAACCACCATTAAAAAGGCGTATGGGCGGTCATTACGGTGTTAGGGGTACTTTATACGTTGCAACATCGCTACCGATATATCGTCAGGGTCACGTCGTTAGTGACGCACATCCGGCGCCGGTAGCGACAGCGCAACGTGTAAATTCTAGATGGAACAATGAACGAGCGCAGAAGCGAACAATATCGCTGATCTGTGTCACGTCGTTCATTTTCATAATGTCGCTCCTGCTGCAGGTACGATGTTTGTCGTTCCTGCAGCTCCACACATCGCTGTGTGTGTAAACCCGCAGGAGCGACAAACATCTCCTTACCTGCGTCCACCGGCAATGCGGAAGGAAGGGAGGTGGGCGGGATGTTATGTCCCGCTGATCTCCGCTTCTATTGACCGGCCGATTAGCAACGTCGCGGTGACGTCGCAGTGACACCGAACGTACCTCCCCCTTAAAAGGAGGGATAGGTCGGCAGTCACAGCGACGTCGCCGACCAGGTAAGTGCGTGTGAAGCTGCCATAGCGATAATGTTCGCTACGACAGCAATCACTAGAAATCGCATGTGCGACGGGGGCGGGTGCTATCGCGTTGGACATCGCTAGCAATGTCGCAACATTTAAAGCCCGCCTTAGACATTGGCAATGAAAACCCAAATAAGTCAATGTATAACAGCGCAATGAATACAAAGCACTAGTACAATACATGGCATAAGAAATTAGCATAATATAAAACATGTAAAGGAAATCTCATTACAAAATGAAGAGGAAATACACGCAAAAGAAAAGGAGGAAAGAAAAAAGAAACAAAAAAGAAGTGCCAGTTAGAAGCAGACAATAAGCACAATATAGAGAGTAGAGATTATATTACCGGATCACCTCCAGGACCAGGGCAAAGAGCTGAACTGCAGCATCCACCACTTACTGAGAGAGACACACACAGCAGGCGCCTCTGGTTTAAATGACTGCACACTGTGCGGCTGGACCAATCACCATGAGTGTGAATAGGGGCTGGTATGGACATTAGAGTGGGGGCAGGTCCAGAAAGTGTAGCAATGTCCGGCCACACAGGATAGGAGGCCAGTGCAGACATCATAAGCATGGGTCCCCAACTCCAGTCCTCGAGGGCCGCCAACAGTGCATGTTTTCAGGATTTCCTTAGTATTGCACAGGTGATAATTTAATTACCTGCACAGTTGATGATTCCAACACCCATGCAATGCTAAGGAAATCCTGAAAACATGCACTGTTGGCGGCCCTCGAGGACTGGAGTTGGGGAACCCTGTGACATAAAGGCTTGTGTCCTGATGACATGAGACCAGGAAGGCAGCGGTGCGGAGGATGGGTGGGGATAAGAGTCTGGGGTCAGCATGACAATAGGAGACCCTACTGTGAATGGAGCAGCAGGGCTGATAAACAGCAGGGAGTGCAGGCTGATATCCCACAGGTTAAACATGGCTCTACATATCTGCACCAAAAAGCTGCATCTCCTGGCAGAAAAAAGTTTTTGACGCATTTTCGAGGCATTCTTGGGTGGAAAAACACTGCAAAAACGCTGAAAGAATTGACAGATTGCCAGATTTATTTCCACCAAATCTGCAAGGAGAACAAAAAGCAACATGTGCACAAAACATCAGGATTCTCATTGACTTTGATGGCATTAGGATTGACTTATAACAAAACTGCACCAAAAAAAGTATCAAAAAATGCGAAAATAACACACTGTGTGCACATACCATAAAGGAAAAAAAGAGCATATTAGAGAATAGAACAAACACATGCAAATAATTGCCTATAAACAAATGCAAATAAGCGAAGTAAAGCAGGTAGAAGTGTGATATAAAAGAATTCTCAGGATAAGGCTGGAGTCACCTCCTGAAACGTTGGACGAGTGGTAGTCCATGTGTCATGCGAATCCTATGCGAGTGGGTGATTTTTTCTCACTTGTGCAATATGTTTTTTCTCAGCAGTCATTAGTCATTTACAGTCATGTACAGGACCATTTACAGTGATCTCTGCTACATGATAGAATTGTATCCATACAAACGGATACCACTAGGACGGTCTGTGTGGCGTCCGTTTTTTTCTCGCACCCATAGACTTATATTGGCGAGACTCACACGATTTCGGCAACAAATCGCAGCATGTTGTGACTTTTCGCTTATCCAGAATCTAGATGACAAAAAAGCTGACCAACTGCTCCACCTCATGGGCTAACATTGTCTGAGTACAATGTGGTATTTCCTCGCATTGCACTCATGCGAGTCATACGCTCGTCTGAGCATAGCCTAATGACAAGGGTAAAGAATAAATGGCAAAAATGACTCTACATGTATCAGACTGACAAACTAATCTGGCTGTCAGTGGTGAGGAGTCTTATAGCTGCAATGCTCCTCTGGGAAATAAAAGTTTTCTCCATGGTCCCCACTATAGATTCTCATACAGCCAGATCAGATCTCATACTTTGCACTGACGAGGCACAATCATCCCAAAACACCGTGTCTGCAAATTGAGGTTCTGATCTAGCATAAATCCTAAAGCGGGCTTTGCACACAGCGACATCGCTAGCGATGTCGCTGGTGAAAGCACTCACCCCCGTCGGTTGTGCGTCACGCGCAAATCGCTGCCCGTGGCGCACAACATCGCTTGGACCCGTCACACATACTTACCTAGCGACATTGCTGTGGCCGGCGAACCGCCTCCTTTCTAAGGGGGCGGTTCGTTCGGCGTCACTAAGTGGCCGCCCAATAGAAGCGGAGGGGCGGAGATGAGCGGGCCAAACATCCCGCCCACCTCCTTCCTTCCTCATTGCGGGCGGCCGCAGGGACGGTGATCTTCCTCGTTCCTGCGGTGTCACACATAACGATGTGTGCTGCCACAGGAACAACGAACAATCTGCGTCCTGCCACATCAACGATAGTCGGGATTAGAATGACCGGTCAACGATCAACGATTAGGTGAGTAATTTTGATCATTTAACGGTCGTTCGTGCGTTTCACACGCAACGATGTCGCTAACAAGGCAGGATGTACGTCACAAATTCCGTGACTCCCAACGACATCTCGTTAGCGATGTCGTTGCGTGTAAAGCCCGCTTAAGTCATATGAAAAGGCTTTTTAGGCCGGAGTCACACTTGCGTTCGAAAAATAGGTCCAGTTCTCATGCCTGAGAGTAGGATGAGCTCTATCCCAGTGTTGATTCATGTGCAATGCAAGTCTGTGATTTTTCTCATGATAGTAGTGCGACGCCCTGGACCCCAGGGGTCACAGGTACTAACACCAACACTACATGCACACCCCCTGTCCCCAGTGAGTATACACCCGTTACCCCAGGTGGGAGACCTGATAGCTCCCTCAGAGCGAGTAGGGCACACCAGGTGGGCGGAGTCAGGTGGTTAGACACGCCCAGCCGAGGAGACTACTGTCCTGAGGCAGGAAGTTCAAACAGTTTTAAGTGTGGAGTGCAAAGTGACAGGAGTAAAGCTGTCAGGGACACGGGTAGGAGCCTGGAATCCCCGTAACGTCAGGCAGGTAGACGGTGGTGGCCGTCTGCAGGAGACCGGTAGCAACCGGCTAGACCGGAGAGGGTAGGAGCCCGCCGGCCCTGAACGTTAGTCAACCGTTTACCGGAGCACCAGTAACCGGGTACTCAGACCCCGACCGAGCTCTGAATCTACTGAGTGAGGCAAATTAACTGATTGCGGTCTGGACCTCACGGGGTCCTTTCCCACCCAAGTCCCGAAAGAAGGCAACAGACAACCGAATACCGGGTGAGCATCACCGCCAAAGACCAGAGACCCGAAGGGCCAGCGCCTGCGGGCAACCGAGGCTCCAACCGGTCCAAGCATTGGGAAGCGGGCTATCACTGCCCAGGCAGGGGCAGCCACCACAGTAGAAAGGTGCAAGGGAAGAGGGGGCCACCATCACCCTCACACGGGACACCGGCAGCCGTCTGCGGGACCCGAGCTTCACCGAACCTTTGGTTTACCAGTGACTTTGTGTGCAACTAACTGTGAGTACCTCAGTGCCATCCGGGCACCGCACCGCCGACCCCTGCACCGCAAGCCACATCACACCGCCAGTCCCCTAAGTGGGCCCCAGGACACACCGCCCCTACCCACGGAAGGGTTAACATCCGAGCTGCGCCACAACACCGCCACCCGGGAGCCCCCACCATCACCAGCAGTGGTGGTGCCAAAGATCACCACAACCCGTGGGTGGCATCACGACAACCCCCGTTCAACCACCCCCATCGCCTCTCCCTTAACAGAGCGACGTGGCCCCCGGTCCGGAGGCGCTCGAGCCACCGACAAACCGAGCCCAGACCCGAGCAGCTCGGCCAGCGGAGCAGCCGAGCCCCCAGGGCGGTACAGTAGTCCGTGAGCAAAACGTATTCAATCTGTATGTGATCTGTTTTTTTTCTTAGCAGCTATTAGTCATTTACAGTCCTGTACAGGAGCATTTACAGTGTTCTCTGCTACATGATAGAATTGTATTTAGAAAAACGGATGTCACTAGGATGGTCTGTGTGCTGTCCATGTGACATCCATTTTTTTCTCGCACCCATAGACTTGCATTGGAGAGTCTCGCGCGAGAAACTCTAAAAATCGCAGCAAGCAGATCAGAGCTGCCTCATTGATTAATATTGGTTCGAGTGCAATGCGAGATTTTCTCACATTGCAGTCGTGCGAGTCAATCAAAGTGTGACGCCGGCCTTAAAGGGCCACTTTTGACTTTTAGGATTGCTACTTCTGTACCGCCCTGCGCTCGGCCGCAGTCGAGCCGCTTGTATCCTGGGTCGTGTGTCGGTGGCTCGAGCGCTTCCGGATCGGGGGTCACGTTGCTCTGAAAGGGGCTGGCGCTTTGAAGGGGGTTTAGAGTTAGAGTTTGTGACGCCACCCACAGGTTGTGGTGACTATAGGCACCACCGCTGCTGTTTACTAGGCACCCCGGGGGAGATGTTGTGCAGCTTTGGGTGTTAACCCCTCCGTGGGCAGGGGTGATGACCCCGGGACCCGCTTGGTGAGATCTGTCGGTGCTTGACAGTGCGGGGCGATGCGTGGCCCGAGGGCACAGTGGTACTCACTATTCAAAGATGAACAGAGTCTCTGGTAAACCAAAAAGATGGTGGTCGGTGCCCGCAGCCGGCTGCGTCTGGCCCCCCAGTCGGGTTGGTGGTCTCCTCCTTTCTCCTGCACCTTGTTAGTGTTTGGACACCCGTGCTTCAGCTACGGGAGTCCCACTCCCTGGCGTTGTGTGTCGGGAGAGCCCGTTTGCCCGCAGACGCTGGCCCGTGGGATCTCTAAGCCTGGGCGGTGGCGTTTATCCCTCTCGGTGGGCTGTTGTCTTCTTTCGGGACTTGGGTGGAAAAGGACCTAGAGTCCAGACCTCAATCAGTTAATTAACGGGGTCCAGTAGTTTTGGGACCGCGTTTCAGGGTCTGAGTACCCCCACTTGTGCTCCGGCTTCCGGTCGGTTCCCCGGTTCGGTTCCGGCGGGCCACTACCCTGTCCCGGTCCCTTACGGTTCCACCGAGCCGTCTTCCCGTCTCCTGCAGGCTGAGGCCACCGTCTGCCTCCTAGCCAGAGGTGACTGGGCTCCGACCCAGACACCTGTAGTTAGACTGCGGCAGACCTGGCACAGGTCTGCCTCTGCACTTGAACTTCACTGCTCACAGTCCAAACTAGAAACTCATCTCACTGGTTTTTCCTGCCTCAGGACCTGTGAACTACTCAGTGGGCGTGGCCAACCGTCTGGCTCCGCCCCCTGGTGTGGACATCAAATCCTGAGGGAGGTGACTAGGGTTTTAAGGGTGGCTGCTGTTACCCTTTTTAGGGGACGGGTGTTTGTGCAAGGACCTAGCTGTGACTACCTGGTTAGTCCAGGGCGTCACACTTCCAATAGGTGGCACTAGAGTTCATCTCCTTCCTCCCTGAAGAGACAATCTACGTACCAGTAACATGAATAACTGGAGCGTGACTGAGTTGTTACGATGAGGCTAAAGGGAAAAGGGAGAAAAGAAAAAAGATAAAAGATCAATAAATGAGGCAAATAGAACAAAAGATTCAGAGGAAAATTAAGAAAGCGCACTTAGGAAAAAATGAAAATAAAAAGGATTGTTATATAAATGCCTGCAAGTCATACTCTCTATTGAGACCCTAAAGGCCACGTCTCACTAAGCGACATCGCTGCTGAGTCACGTTATTTGTGACGCAACAGCGATCTTGCTAGTGATGTTGCTGTGTGTGACATCCAGCAAAGACCTGGCCCCTGCTTTGAGGTCGCCAGTCGTTGCTGAATGTCCTGGACCAGTTTTTGGTCGTTGCTCTCCCGCTGTGAAGCGCACATCGCTGTGTTTGACAGCGAGAGAGCAACGATCTGAATGTGCAGGGAGCAGGAAGCCAGCTTCTGCGGACACTGGTAACCAAGGTACACATCGGGTAACCAAGCCAAGGTTACCAGCGTCTGCAACTTCTAGAAGCCGGCTCCCTGCTCCCTGCACACGTAGCCAAGGTACATGTGACGCCCTGGACTAGCCAGGTAGTCACAGGTAGGCCCTTGCACAAACACCCATCCCCTAAAAAGGGTAACAGCAGCCACCCTTAAAACCCTAGTCACCTCCCTCAGGATTTGATGTCCACACCAGGCGGCGGAGCCAGGTGGTTGGCCACGCCCACCGAGGAGTTCACAGGTCCTGAGGCAGGAAAAAACAGTTAGATGAGTTGGAGGAGAGGAGGAAAGGAGTTAAGTATTGACAGTGAAGTGGAGAGGAGTAGTCAAGTTAAAGTGCAGAGGCAGTTCTGCCGCAGTCTAACTCCAGGTGTCTGGGTCGTAGCCCAGTCACCTCTGGCTAGGAGGCAGACGGTGGCCTCAGCCTGCAGGAGCCGGGGAGACGGCTCGGTGGAACCATAAGGGACCGGGACAGGGCAGTGGCCCGCCGGAACCGAACCGGGGAACCGACCGGAAGCCGGAGCACAAGTGGGGGTACTCAGACCCTGAAACGCGGTTTCCGAAACTACCGGACCCCGTTAATTAACTTATTGAGGTCTGGACTCTAGGTCCTTTCCCACCCAAGTCCCGAAAGAAGACAACAGCCCACCAAGAGGGATAAACGCCACCGCCCAGGCTTAGAGATCCCACGGGCCAGCGTCTGCGGGCAAACGGGCTCTCCCGACACACAACGCCGGGGAGCGGGGCTCCCGTTGCTGAAGCACGGGTGTCCAAACACTACAAAGGTGCAGGAGAAAGGCGGAGACCACCAACCTGACGGGACCAGACACAGCCGGCTGCGGGCACCGACCACCATCTTTTTGGTTTACCAGAGACTCTGTTCATCTTTTAATAGTGAGTACCACTGTGCCCTCGGGCCGCGCATCGCCTTGCACCGCCAAGCACCGACACATCACACCAAACGGGTCCCGGGGCCACCACCCCTGCCCACGGAGGGGTTAACACCAAAGCTGCACAACATCTCCCCCGGGGTGCCTAGTAAACAGCAGCGGTGGTGCCTATATTCACCACAACCCGTGGGTGGCGTCAAGAACTTTAACCCTAAAACCCCCCCTTCCAAGCGTCAGCCCCTTTCAGAGCGAAGTGACCCCCGGTCCGGAGGCGCTCGAGCCACCGACACACGAGCCCGGATCCGAGCGGCTCGGCTGCAGCCGAGTGTGGGGCGGTACATACACATCGGGTAACTATAAGCAAAGCGCTTTGCTTAGTAACCCGATGTGAACTATGGTTACCAAGCACAGCGTCGTTACACTGGTCGCTGGTGGCTGATCTCTGATCGCTGTGGAGATCTGCCTGTTTGACAGCTCACCAGCGACCATGTAGCTACGCTCCAGCGATCCCTGCCAGGTTAGATTGCTGGTGGGATCGCTGGAGCGTCGCTTAGTGTGATGGTACCTTAAGGCTGGAGTCACACTTGTGTATGTCTCGCGCGAATGCAATATGAGAAGATTTTGCATAGGCACTCGGCCACATTTAAGAGAATGCTGCAGCTCACATCTGAGTTTTTCCTCAGCCCTAAATGGACTGAGGAAAAAAAATTGAATCATGCCATGTCACTCGTACCCATACAAGTCAATGGGTGCGAGAGAAACATCGGACTGCACTCAGATGTTAACCAAGCACAGTGCGATATACGCACAGGCTGACAATGGAGGAGATGAGGGGGATTAATCCCTCCCTCTCCTCCACAGCTGTGATCCGATCTCAGGAACAGACCACAGTTGCATAACAATCGGCTCACACTTGCAGCAGAGCGGGAGTCAAGGGTCATTAGCATATCACATCCAATGCTCTTGCAATACGCAAGTGTGACTCCAGCCTTAAGAGAAGTCTGTAATTCATATATCCAAAAAACTTTGTTATGCTCGCGAGTGTGAGCGGAAGTGGACCCACTGGGCCGCAGCAATAGCTCGACCAGAGGGATGTAACTAAGCGACTACCTCGTTTTCACTAGAACCTCTGATGGTGAGGATAGGCTTGTGATTGACAGACATTTCAGTACCAAATTTGGTGGAGATGGAGGTGGCAGAAAACCGAACCAAAATGACGTCAAAAACATTTTTTGCCAAGAGATGCAGATTTAGGTGCAGAAATTTTTACACCATATACCTGTACCCAATTTACACCTCCTGGCAAAAATAAAAATCACATCACTAACGTATCAAAACCAGATGGTGTTTTGATGAGTTTTTTTGCCTGGAGGTATACATTGGGTGCAGGAATATGGTGTAAAAACTTCAGAACCAAATCTGCATCTCTTGGCAAAACAACCCTCGGTTTTCTGCCAGCAGATGCAGGTCTGTGAACTCAGTGACCTCAACTGAGGTGTGTGTATTATATTTATTAATATCTAAAGGATTTTTTTGATGTTTGTGTTTATTTCTTTTCACTTACAAGTTAGTAATGGGGGGGGGGTCTTATAGATGCCTCCCACTACTAACCTAGCTGTGTGGCATGGCGCATTGTCCTTTTCAGTTTTGCCCAACACCTGGTCGTCTAATGGTTAGATGGAGACCTGGACAGGCGTACAAGCCACAGTGTCTTGCACCCACTGTGAAATTTGGTGGAGGATCGGTGATGATCTGGGGATGCTTCAGCAAGGCTGACAGATTAAACTTTGCAAAGGACGTATGAATCAAGCCGCATACAAGGTTATCCTGGAAAAACAGTTGCTTCCTTCTGCTCAGGCAATGTACCCCAACTCTGAGGACTGTTTTTTTCCAGCAGGACAATGTGCCATGCCACACAGCTAGGTCAAGCAATGTGAGGATGAAGGACCACCACATTAAAACCCTGTCACAGCCAGCCCAATCGCCAGACCTGAACCCCATGGAAAACCTCTGGAATGTAATCAAGAGGTGGATGGATAGTCACAATCCATCAAACAAAGAACTGCTTACATTTTTGCACCAGGAGTGGCATAAGGTCACCCAAAAGCAGTGTGAAAGACTGGTGGCAAGCAGCCAAGACGCATAAAAGCTGTGATTAAAAATCATGGTTATTTCACAAAATATTGATTTTTGAACTCTTCCTGAGCTAAAACATTATTAATATTATTGTTTCTAAATGATTATGAACTTGTTTTCTTTGCATTATTTGAGGTCTGAAAGCAGTGCTTTTTTTGTTATTTTGACCATTTCTCAATTTCAGAAAATAAATACAAAATGTATTGCTTGGAAATTCGGAGACGTTGTCAGTAGTTTTTAGAATAAAAGAACAATTTACGTTTTACTCAAAAATCTAAAGAGAAAAATCAGAAAAACTGACAATTTTGCAGTGGTCTTTTAATTTTTGCCAGAGCTGTATATGTATACCATGTAAGAGAGGGTGAATAAATTAGCCAATGCAAAAATTGTCACTACAAAGATAAGGTTAGGGGAGATAGTGAGATCCATAGAAGAAAGAGGACGGCACTCACCAGGATCCAGGAAATTCTTTATTTAGTCGGTGCAATAAAAAGGCAGGAGTAGAGCTCTCAGCAGGCCTCCTCACGGACGATGGACGTATGGATACGCTTCCTCGGGTCCATGTGGACAGGCATAGACCGTCGCCAGATGAGAGGGCTTGTGAGGTCTACGTCACTGTCAATTAAATCAAACACCTTATTGCACTATGACTGTGCCCATCCGGTTCATACCAGAAACACACTGCCATATGGTCAATTTGTGAGACGTTGCAATCACATATGCGATCTCCTATGCGATCCAACATGCCCCCATCGTATGTGCGGCACGGGCAATTTGTTGCCCGTGTTGCACAAACGATTAAACCCCGTCACACGCACTTACCTTCCATACGACCTTGCTGTGGGCGGCGAACATCCACTTCCTGAAGGGGGATAGACGTTCGGCGTCACAGCGACGTCACATGGCAGGCGGCCAATAGAAGCGGAGGGGTTGAGAGCTCTACTCCTGCCTTTTTATTGCACCGACTAAATAAAGAATTTACTGGATCCTGGTGAGTGCCGTCCTCTTTCTTCTATGGATCTCGCTATTGAACGCTAAACTTTGTTGGACGGGCACCCCTTAACCAGTACCGTGGCGGATCCCTGTCCTCATCCTGGACAAGTGGCAATTATCTGTGTGCCGCCCCCATGCCAGCAGCCGGCGCTGCTTGGGTCTGGATCCGCAGCGTGGCTCGAGGGGTTCTACTGGACCCGGGGGATGTATTTGTACGGGGATGGTAGTAAACTGTCTGGGACGCCACCGCTGCTGTTGTGGGACGCCCGGGGCGATGGGATAGCAGCTTGTTGTTAACCCCTCCGTAGGTAGGGATGGTTGCCCCGGGACCCAGTGACTTGGTGCAGGGGACGGTGATGGCAGGGACCAGTACGCCTGGTCAGACCAGGGAGTCTCAGCTTACTCATGATTAAAGAAGTCAGAGAAGTCCATTGGTTAACCAAGGTGATGGTGGCCGGCCGCCGCAGCCGGGTGTATTCTGGTCCCCCACCCAGGCTGGTGGTCCGTCTCTTTTCCCTCTGCACTGTTTTGTAGTGTTGTGGACCTCCCGGTCTGGAACGCGGGAGTTCGCTCCCGGTAATACTATTGGGAGCCGTGCCCGCTGACGCTGAGCCGTGGGATCTACAGGCTCTGTGGGTGGTTGTTTCTTTTTGGGACTTAGGTTGGGACAGGACCTATAATCCTGCCCTCAATTGGTTGATTAGCTAGGCCGTTGGTGCCGGTCCTGGCTTCAGGGTCCGTGTACCCCCTCTGTGCACGGTTTCCGGTCGGGTCTCCGGTGTCAGTATCGGCGGGCCCCGGTCCACCTCGGATCTGCCGAGCCGTCTTCCCGTCTCCTGCTAGCCACGGGCCCACCGTCTGCCACCTAGCCAATGTGTCCGGGCTCCGACCCTGACACCTGTCAGTTCAGCCTCAGGCCTGCAGCACAGACCTGGACTCCACTCCACTCCACTCCAACTGTCACTGAACTCAGACTTAACTAAACTGATTGTACTTCCTGCCCCGGGCTCTCCAGACCCCAAAGTGGGCGTTTCCTTCCATCTGGTCCCGCCCACTGGTGTGCCTATCTTTCCCTGGGGGAGGTGACTAGGGTTTCTGGTTGGCTGTGTGTAACCTAGGTGAGGGAAGGTGTTATGCGGGAGCCTAAAGACCGATTTACATGCTACGATATCGCTTAACCTTTGTCCGGCTGAATAGGTACAATTGTAACTATTCCGTTTTAAAATTGCAATAGATTTTTTTTTTTAGGAAAGCCGTAGAGGGCTGAAATTTCGTGACATCTCTGCAGTTTTGGTCCAGAATATATTGGCCAAATTTCAATAAAATATCTCCACCCCCTTCTGAGATAAGGGGTCGAGATATTTTTGTATCCATTATGCAGCCTGACAAAGGTTAAGCGATGTCGTTGGGGTCACGGATTTTGTGACGCACATCCGGCCGCTTTAGCAATGTCGTTGCGTGTGACACATATGTGCGATCTGAAAAGGTTGCAAAATCGTTCGAAAACGCACATCGCTGTGTCGCGGGCGGAGGAGGGGACGCCGCACTCTCCCACTGCTCGGGTCCGGCTGCCGCGGCTGCCGCGGCCTGCTGCTGCTCGGTGGCTCGAGCGATGGGCCGGATCCCGGGGACTCTAGCGGCGCTCCTCGCCCGTGAGTGAAAGGGGTTTGGTTGTTGGGATAGTTTATTGTCCGTGACGCCACCCACGGTTGTGGTGATTGAGTGTACACCACCGCTGCTCTGGCTGGGGAACCCGGGAGTGATGGTATGGAGCAGCCAGTTGTTGTTTTGCCCCTCCGTGGGTAGGGGTTGGTGATCCCGGGGCCCAGTGATGGAATTGGATGGTGGACAGGCGGGTATGGGGCCTGTGGAGGTGCAGGGGCGCAGGGGCAGCGCTGTGCCGCACGGCACGGAGGTACTCACTCAGCCAGTAAACACGACACAGTTCTCGGTAAACAAACGGCTGGTTGGAAGGGTCCCTCGGACGGTTACGGTGCTGATGTTCCCTGCAGTTGACGGTGACGGTCTCTTCCCTGCACCTATGTGTAGTCTGCTGGTAGCGATGGATTCCCACCGGTAACCCGCTCCCCAGCTTGGATATGAGCCGGAGGAGCCCCTCTCTTGCCCGCAGGCGCTGGCCCTGGGAAACTGGTGCCTTGGCGGTGTCTCCCCTTAACGGTCGGACTGTTGCCTTCAATCGGGACTTGGTTGTTGGGAGACAGTCGTCCCCTTCACTGACGGATTTGGCAAATTATGGCGACTCCTAGCCTTGCCAGGATCCGAAAGGCCCCTGCCCTGGTGCTGACTGTTCTTTGTATACCGCTCCGGTACCGCCGGGTCACCACCCGTCTGCGGTCCTTTCGGCAACCTCCGAGCAATCTCTCCTGCAGACGGTCACCGCTGTCTGCCAACCTTGCTGTCTCAGTCCGGGGCACACACCCGGACCAACTTCAGGCTTCTTGCTGTCACTTTCTCTGTCACTACTCTCACTTTCCTCCTTTACCACTTCACCAGCTTCACTCTCACTTCCTTTCACTTTCACTGCCCTAGCTGGACTCGACTCTCCACTGTTTACTCAAGCTCTCCCTGAGCTAAACTGTTTACTCCTTCTACTTCAAGCTCTCACTCTAGACTGCCTGGTTTTCCCGCCTCCAGGGCTGTGAACTCCTCGGTGGGCGGAGCCAACCGCCTGGCCCACCCCCTGGTGTGGACACCAGCCCTTGGAGGAAGGCAACAAGAATTTTAGTTTTGACCTTGTGTGTACCTGCAGGGAATGTGGGGTGCGTGTGGTGTTATGACCTGTGACCCCTGGCTTGCCCAGGGCGTCACATTCCCCCTTAGCAAAACGCAGACCGTCCTCGGGCTGCCCGTCCAACACTGGTTTTATTTTCCTTTTTGGTTTTTCTGAAAAATAAGTAGAAAACGGTAACATATTTACAATTAAAATAACTTCTTCCCACATCGGGAGGTACTCTTACTTAAACGGTTTCAAACGGTGTACGGTTACGGTCTCCGCTCTTTCCCACCCAAGCAACCTGGCCCTGATGCTGCCCCTAAAGCCCAGGCAGCACCCCTTGACCCCAGTCCTGCACCAAGTCACCCGAGCGGGATCTGTCCTTCCCCTCCAGAGGGTAGCCACCGGTCCCGGTGGTGGCTGGGCCCCAGCCTGCTCTACTGCGGGCCCTTCCTCCAACCTGCCTCTCCGGAGGTGGTAACTGCGGAAACGGTAACGGTAACATAACTTATTTACATGCCACTTAACGTTTGTGGTTGCCCTGCAAGTTCACGGGCTTGTCCATAAGGAGTCCCTTATACAACTTTTTAAACGGTCCCCACGGGGACAACGGTGCCGGCAACGGCCGGTTTTCCAATCACGGTTAGACAATCTGGTTACTTTTCGGTAATCATTTTGCTTATCATCATTTTTTCAAAACTTTCAAACTTTTTAAACAAACAGACAAACCTCTTTCCCCCTCCCCCTTTAAAGGACAGTCTCCCTGTACCTAAGTGGGGGTCTACCTAGGTTGGGACGGGTGGATCTCCGGGGTCCGGTGTAAGTAAGGCTAGGCAGTGGGGCAGAGGGAACAATCAGTTCCTCCTCCCTGCTTTCGTGTGAGGCAGGCGGAGGCATAGGGGAGCTGGGTACAGGTTCATCTCTGGGCACTGGCACTGACTCACGGTTGACGTCTCCTATCACTTCTTCATCCACGGGTTGTGGGAACAGTATCATTGGAAGAATCACCGCGCCGTTCTGTGTAGGCCAGTCCGCTGGGAAGTCGCCCATCGCAGTGTGGATCACCTCTTTTGCCTTCTCTGCTGGTAGGGGAACCAGTACTTCTGCCGCCGCTCTTAAGGTTGATGGGCACCTTTTCAGATGGTCCCGGGAAACTGTGGCCAAAGTGCCTCCTTGGTCACGACTGATTTGGTAGGCCTTCCCATCTTCCCATCCTGTGGGCTGTATGACGTACGGGTTTTGTTCCCATTGATCATCCAGCTTGTGGGTTCTCCTCTTCCACTTCAGTACAACTTCTCCGGGCTGAAAAGGGCCAGCAGACGCCTTTTGATTAAAGCGCTGCTCCTGCAGTTCTCGACTCCGACTCAAGTTCTTCTCGACATATTCTTGAATCTGCCGGTATTGTACCCTCCGCCGAGTTTCCCATTCAGCTGTCGAAGGGAGTGCTTCTGGGGCCTCCAATCCTATTTCCAGGTCCACCAGCAGGCGGCCGGGGCGAGCCCTCATCAGATATGCTGGGGTGCACTTTGTTGAGCTGGACGGGATATTGTTGTACATATCGACCAAGTCGGGTAGCTTTTCCGGCCACAGGTTCCGCTCTTCCAGCGGTAACGTCTTGAGGAGTCCCAGGACCAAGTGATTCATTTTCTCACACATGCCGTTGGTCTGGGCATGGTAAGGGGTGGTCCGGATCTTCTTACAGCCGTACAACTGGCAGAACTCGTGGAACACCTCTGCTTCAAAAGCCGGGCCTTGGTCAGTAAGCACCTTTTCTGGATATCCATGTGGTCGGCAGAAATAAGCCTGGAACGCTCTAGCGGCAGTTCGACCAGTTAGGTCCTTAACTGGGACAACCTCCATGAATCTTGAATAGTGGTCTACTATGGTCAACGCGTAGGTGTACCCACTTCGGCTGGGGGTGAGCTTGACATGGTCCAGGGCGACCAACTCCAGCGGCTGATGTGTGATGATCGGGTGTAGGGGCGCCCTCTGGCTGGCCTCGTCCTTCCTCCTCAGCGTGCAAGGACCACACTCTCGGCACCAGGCTTATACCGACTCCCGCATCCCACTCCAATAGAACCGCTCTCTCAACAGCATCTCCAGCTTCTTCCATCCGAAGTGTCCGGCACCATCATGGTATGCCCGCAAAACAGTGGCCACATCAGCTTGGGGAATAACCAACTGGCAGATTTTCTCATGAGTCTTCGGGTTGATCAGCTCACGGTACAGCTTCACTTGATGTAGATACAGCCGTTTCCGTTCCTTCCACAAGCGTTGGGCTTCAGCTGGGGCGGCAGGGTCCATCCCAACAGCGCCTTCTTCCACCAGGGTCTTGACGAGGTGGACAGCCGGCGCCTGGTTTTGAGCTTCCTGCCACTCCTGACTGGGCAGTGGATCCAGGTTCACCCGTTGTTGGTGGACCTGTACATTCTCCGTTGGGGGCTGGTGAAATGCAGGCAACTCGATCTCTTCGAGGTCGTCATCCTCGCACCCTTCTTCTGACAAATGGGGCATCCGAGAGAGTGCATCAGCATTAATGTTGACACGACCAGCTCTGTACTTGATTGTGAAGTCATAGTTGGCTAGCCGGGCCACCCACCGCTGCTCCAACGTGCCCAACTTGGCCGTGTCCAGGTGAGTCAACGGATTGTTGTCCGTGAAAGCGGTGAATTTTGCTGCGGCCAAGTAGTGGCGGAACCGCTCGGTGATAGCCCATACCAATGCCAGGAGCTCGAGCTTGAAGGAGCTGTAGTTCTCCGGGTTCCTTTCAGTTGGCCGAAGCTTCCGGCTAGCATACGCAATCACTTTCTCCTTCCCATCCTGGACCTGGGACAGGACTGCCCCCAATCCCACATTGCTGGCGTCGGTGTAGAGGATGAATGGGCAGCCATAGTCAGGATACGCTAGGACCTCTTCCCCGGTCAAGGCCGCTTTCAGCTGGCAGAAGGATTCCTCATGCCTTTCTTCCCACACCAGTGGGGCTCCGATGGGTCTACCACCTTTGGTCTGTCCCACGAGGAGATCTTGCATGGGGGCAGCCATCTTCGTGTACCCTTTGATAAAGCGCCGGTAGTACCCCACCAGACCCAGAAACTGCCTTACTTCCCTCACTGTGGTTGGTCTCGGCCAGCCTTGGATGGCAGTGATCTTCTCAGGGTCGGGGGCGACACCTTCTGCACTTACCACGTGCCCCAGGTACTGCACTCTGGGCTTCAGCAGGTGACACTTGGAGTGCTTCAACTTCATCCCGTATTTGGCAAGGGACACGAACACCTCGGCCAGGTGCTCCAGATGGGCTTCATACGTCTGGGAGTACACAATCACATCATCCAAGTATAATAGGACAGTCTCGAAGTTTAGATGTCCCAGACAGCACTCCATCAGCCGTTGGAAGGTTCCTGGGGCATTGCACAGCCCGAACGGCATACTATTGAATTCACAGAGCCCCATTGGGGTGGTGAAGGCGGTTTTCTCCCGGTCCTCCGGTGCCACTGCCACTTGCCAGTACCCACTGGTGAGGTCAAGGGTAGAGAAGTAATTTGCAGTCCTCAGTGCGGCCAAAGACTCTTCAATACGGGGCAGCGGATAAGCATCTTTATGCGTTATCTGGTTAATCTTCCGGTAGTCCACACACATCCGCATGGTGCCATACTTCTTCTTGACCAGCACCAACGGGGCAGCCCAGGGACTACAGCTGTCCCGAATAACCCCTGCCTCCTTCATGTTCCTCAACATATCTTTGGCGCACTGATAATGCGTAGGGGGAATAGGCATGTACCTCTCTTTGATAGGGGGGTGCTCACCGGTGGGGATGTGGTGTTGGACCCCTTTAATCTGCCCAAAGTCTAAGGGATGTTTGCTGAAAACTTGCTCATACTCCCGCACCACCCTGTACACCCCTTCTTTGTGATGTGTAGGGGTATCGTCAGTGCCCACATATAGCTGTTGGTGCCACTCATTTAACTCCCCTTGAGACGGGTGAGTGCTGGCAGTAGGTGGAGAGACCGGGGGAGCTGCCTCGTGAATCGTGTGGGGATCTAGGGTGAGCAGTTTGGTAAGGGTGGCATAACGGGGAAGCCTGACTTCTTCCTCCCCACAATTCAGCACCCTCACGGGCACTCTCCCCTTCTTTACATCTACCACCCCTCGGGCGGCCATTACGGTGGGCCAGTGTTCAGAGGGCATGGGCTCTATCATGGCAGGGTAGTCACGCCCCTGAGGCCCTACTGCCGCTCTACACCAAATCATCATTTCACTCCTAGGGGGTACAATCAATGGAGCAGCATCCATCACTCTCACTCCACCAATCTCTCCTCCTGTTGAGTTCACTTGTTGGCGGTACATCAGGGCTCGGATCTCACGCTGCACAGCTCTCTGCCGGCTTCCCGCCGCCGTGGCGGCCAACTGCTGCAGTAGGGCCAACACATCACCCATGCAGTGCTCCATCACATTGGTTCCTAGCGCTATCTTCGGGTTATGGTCACTGGGTTCGTTCATAATCACAATCATACCCTGGTGTTGCAGTTCAGCTCGCCCCACAGTCATAGCCACTTGTTTATACCCCACTTGGGTCAATGGGAGTCCATCAGCGGCAATCAGTGTTATACTAGTATCTGGGGGTGCCAGCTCGTCTGTCCCCCAATACCGCTGGTATAAGGTGTATGGTATGGTGGTTACCTCTGATCCAGTGTCCAAGAGAGCCATCACCGGGATGCCGTCCACAGCCACGGGAATGATGGGACTGGCACCGATATACCGGTCCCGCCAGTCTGGAGGGCCACGGGGTTCTACTCCTGAGGATTGGCCCGTGGCCCCAGGGGTTGCTCGTTTAACGGGCACTGTCGGAAGTAATGGCCAGGCTTGTTGCACTTGTAGCAGGTTGAAGGCCTGTTCTGTGAGTTGTTAGCACTCCTCCGCTGCATCCAGGGAACATCCTCAGGGCTGTCGGCTAGCTGTATCCTGGGTGAAGGCTGGGATCTGGTCAAAGGTTGGAGTGCAGCAAGAATCTTGGCGAGGTCTCCGTCCATGCGGCGGACCTGGGCTGCTAGTTCTTCCATTGTGCTGCTGGAAGCTGCAGGTCTTGAAGAGGCTGGTGGAGCAGGGGCCACCACGACGGGGGCTGTCTCAATGGGCCACGAGGCTGGCTCCGAGATTTCCGAAGCTGGGGGTTGCAGTGCTTTAATGGCCCATTTCTTTAATACAGCAAAGTCCACATCAGGGTGTTCCAGGGCCCACAGCCGGAGCTGCTTGCGATCCTCAGAAGACTTCATCCCCTGCACGAATTGCTCTACTAGCATCTTGTTGCTATCCGCCTCATTGATAGTGTCTACCCGCTTTAGGGTGCGAAGAGCGGTTTGAAGGCGTAAAGTGTAGTCCCGAATGCTATCCCCAGGCCGTTGCCGGCACAGGTAAAACTGCATCCTCAGCTCAGCTTCAGTACGGGTCTCAAAGGCAGTCTGTAACTTCTCGAATATGGTGGCTACAGAGAGCCGGTCCCCCTCGGCCCAGGTCTCCGCTTCCTGCTCAGCCGCGCCGGTTAGCTGGCCCAGCACTACCGTTGCACGTTGCTTATCAGTCAGGGGGTACAATTCCAAAAGCGGATTAAGCTTTTTCCGGAAGACCTGTAAAGCATCAGGTTTCCCGTCATGCTGTTACGTCCGGGTGGTGGAAGCACTGGACCGTACACCGATTTCTCCTGAGGAGGCAGCCAGGCCGGTCACCCCGCCAGAGGGTCCTGATGCACGGCAGCCGAAGCACTATAGGTAGCTGGACAGTCCGTAGAGGAGCAGGAAAGGTGGATGGTGCTGAACCCACGGAGTTCTGGACGGTAGTCCGGGTGACGAGGCTCAGGGTCCGAGGCCGGGTTGTAGGGTCAGGTGGGATCCGGAACCTGCTGAGCGATGGAACGGGTCACCGAACGGAGCCAGGGACTGGAGACTGGCGGAGCTGCAGAGGTGGTGGGACATCCGCCGAAGTCACCGTCAGGGTCCAGGGATGGACTTGGTTCGGAGCGACTGGCGTGGCAGGACAGGCTCTACGAGACAGGACAGGGTTAATACAAGGCAAAACACAGGGCAAAGCAATACGGGGACCTGAACACTAGCTTGCTAAACACGTAGAACAGGCCCCGCCCACCAGGAAAGAGAAACCTAATATACCCTGTACCTGTCTATGCAATATCCTGTTTCTGGGTGCTGGCTCTTTAAGAAATGGTCAATGACCGCATGCGCGCCCTAATGCGCATGCGCGAGGCCTGTGTGCCAGAAGCCAGTCCAGGAAGCGGTGAGGAGGAAGCAGGAGCGCCCGGCTGGGAGTCCCAGGAGGAGCGCCGGGAGCGGGGAGCTGGACGCATGGAGGCCGCAGGTGGGGACGAGGAGGCCGGGACCGGAGTGGTGAGCAGGGGACGCCGCCGGGGAGCGGGGAGCGGGCCACGGGGACCGGGACCAGGGGACCGGGAAGCGTGACACATACTGCGGTAGCCAGGTAGCTCCGGGCGCATAGGGCAAGGAGAACGGCATCACCTGAGCGAGAGCGGGGGCCGCGGCACCTCCCGCCAGGGCGGCCGGGACCTGGGCAGGCCCATTCCCATCCACGGGTGCCACCGCGGCTGGGACCACCGCTCCTCCAGCGGCTCCGTCGGGCGCAGACATCTTGTTTCCGTCCCCCTTAGCTTCTCTCCGGCCCCTCCTCTATCGGGGCGGGGTTTTGGCCTTCGCGCCTCTGCCACTCGAGAAGACGCTCGAGCGGGAACTCTTCGCGCCAAAGATGGCGGCTTCTGAAATTTTCCGGCCGGACACCTCCGGCGGTCACAAGGCGCACCTCTACCCAACGGCAGAGCGGTAAGATCCTGTTCGTGACGCCAAGTTGTCGCGGGCAGAGGAGGGGACGCCGCACTCTCCCACTGCTCGGGTCCGGCTGCCGCGGCCTGCTGCTGCTCGGTGGCTCGAGCGATGGGCCGGATCCCGGGGACTCTAGCGGCGCTCCTCGCCCGTGAGTGAAAGGGGTTTGGTTGTTGGGATAGTTTATTGTCCGTGACGCCACCCACGGTTGTGGTGATTGAGTGTACACTACCGCTGCTCTGGCTGGGGAACCCGGGAGTGATGGTATGGAGCAGCCAGTTGTTGTTTTGTCCCTCCGTGGGTAGGGGTTGGTGATCCCGGGGCCCAGTGATGGAATTGGATGGTGGACAGGCGGGTATGGGGCCTGTGGAGGTGCAGGGGCGCAGGGGCAGCGCTGTGCCGCACGGCACGGAGGTACTCACTCAGCCAGTAAACACGACACAGTTCTCGGTAAACAAACGGCTGGTTGGACGGGTCCCTCGGACGGTTACGGTGCTGATGTTCCCTGCAGTTGACGGTGACTGTCTCTTCCCTGCACCTATGTGTAGTCTGCTGGTAGCGATGGATTCCCACCGGTAACCCGCTCCCCAGCTTGGATATGAGCCGGAGGAGCCCCTCTCTTGCCCGCAGGCGCTGGCCCTGGGAAACTGGTGCCTTGGCGGTGGCGGTGTCTCCCCTTAACGGTCGGACTGTTGCCTTCAATCGGGACTTGGTTGTTGGGAGACAGTCGTCCCCTTCACTGACGGATTTGGCAAATTATGGCGACTCCTAGCCTTGCCGGGATCCGAAAGGCCCCTGCCCTGGTGCTGACTGTTCTTTGTATACCGCTCCGGTACCGCCGGGTCACCACCCGTCTGCGGTCCTTTCGGCAACCTCCGAGCAATCTCTCCTGCAGACGGTCACCGCCGTCTGCCAACCTTGCTGTCTCAGTCCGGGGCACACACCCGGACCAACTTCAGGCTTCTTGCTGTCACTTTCTCTGTCACTACTCTCACTTTCCTCCTTTACCAATTCACCAGCTTCACTCTCACTTCCTTTCACTTTCACTGCCCTAGCTGGACTCAACTCTCCACTGTTTACTCAAGCTCTCCCTGAGCTAAACTGTTTACTCCTTCTACTTCAAGCTCTCACTCTAGACTGCCTGGTTTTCCCGCCTCCAGGGCTGTGAACTCCTCGGTGGGCGGAGCCAACCGCCTGGCCCACCCCCTGGTGTGGACACCAGCCCCTGGAGGAAGGCAACAAGGATTTTAGTTTTGACCTTGTGTGTACCTGCAGGGAATGTGGGGTGCGTGTGGTGTTATGATTTGTGACCCCTGGCTTGCCCAGGGCGTCACAGCTGACATGCTCCTCTATTCTCAATTATCGTTGCTACTGCAGGTACGATGTTGTTCGTCGTTCCTGCGGCAGCATACATCGCTATGTGTGACACCGCAGGAACGAGGAACCTCACCTTACCTGCGGCCGCCGGCAATGAGGAAGGAAGGAGGTGGATGGGATGTTCGTCCCGCACATCTCCGCCCCTCCGCTTTGATTGGGCGGCCGCTTAGTGACGTTGCTGTGACGCCGAATAAAAACCGCCCCCTTAGAAAGGAGGCGGTTTGGCGGTCACGGCGACGTCGCTATGCAGGTATGTGTGATAGGTGCGTGCGATGTTGTGCGCCACGAGCAGCGATTTGCCCGTGACACACAACCGATGGGGGCGGGTACGCATGCTAGCGATCCCGCTAGCGAGATCGCAGCGTGTAAAGCGGCCCTAAGTGTGACTACCTGAACTGTCAGGCGTCACATTTGCACAAAGTGAGGAGGTTGGTGCGGCAGTCTCCAGTGGATTTGAAAAGGTTAGGGGAGGATGACCTTGATGGGCCCTAATACCAGCCCAAAATATTAAGATCCTCTTAAATTGCCAAAACAGTAGAAACAGTCCATAAGTTGAACCATTCTGGAAACTACACCTCTCAAGGAATTCATCTAGGGGTGTAGTGAGCATGAATGTATGTATTAGTGTAAAGTGAAGTGTCATGGATGCCATTTGATGTTTTTGATCCTGATTTATTTAAAGGGGTTGTCCGTGACTATTGGTTCAGATAGGGGGGCAAATGTGCTATACACAGCCACTATATAGCTGAGCTGTGCTGTGCAGCTCCGCACCTGAGCACACCCGGCCTCCGGCTCCGGGAACAGCTGAACTGTGTATGTTCATTCATGCTGGATCATCTAGGAATTAATATTTTACTTTATAATCCAAGTAATGTGAAACAATTTGATAGAAGGGAGCACTAATATTAGGGGAGCCTGCCAAATTCTTACTTAGGAAACCCATGGTAATATATAACAGTACAGGACCAAAGGACATAAAACCTGCTGGACTAGGTTTGAAGGAGTGGACAAAATTACCTGTCATGTAGCAAATAAATATTTCAAAGAAATCCAGCAATTCTGTCAACTGGGGTGAAATATTTAATAGAAGAATGAAGCAAAACATCTATTAATTCCTACTCCACACCCTTCCCACAGTGAGCACGGTTTGTATGTTGAGGGCGGAGGGGGGCGAGCGCTCGCTACGCTCGGGTCCGAGGCTTCTGCTGCTGCTGCTCGGTGGCTCGAGCGGTGGGCCGGACCCGGGGACTCGAGCAGCGCTCCTCGCCCACGAGTGAAAAGGGGGCGGTTTGTTTGGGGATTTAGTCCGTGACGCCACCCACGGGTCGTGGTGATGATGGGCACCACTGCTGCTGGTGATGGGGATCCCGGGAGCGATAGCAGGGAGCAGGTAGGGTGTTGGTTCCCCCTCCGTGGGTAGGGGTTGGTGTTCCCGGGGCCCGGTGATGATACGGGCAGGCAGGGTAGGTGGGGTGCAGGGTTGCAGAGGCAGCGCAGCGCGGTGCCGGATGGCACTGTTGTACTCACTCAGATACAGATTCACAGAGTCACTGGTAAACGAAACGGCTGGATGGACGGGTCCCGCAGCCAGCTGCTGAGTCTGCGCTCTCCCCAGACAGGTTGATGGCGGCTGTCTTTCCCTGCACCACTGTGAACTGTTTTGACTGCGATGGTTTCCCAATGGTAGTCTGCTTCTCGGCTTGTATGTACCGAGGGAGCCCGTTTTGCTTGCAGGCGCTGGCCCTTGGATCTCTAGCCTATGGCGGTGGCTTTATATCCTCACGGTTTGGACGGTTGCCTTCTATTGGGACTTGATAGTTAGGGAACCCCTGGGGTTCCGGTCACTCTACACCCACTCCTGCAGACGGCCACCACCGTCTGCCGACCTTGCTCACAGTGCCTGGGCTCCATCCCAGACACTAGCAGCTTCTCTCCTCTCCACTTCACTCTGACTAAAACTCACTTCTTACTGCTTACTCTGACTGAAAAACTGACTGCTTTTCCCACCTCCAGGCCTGTGAACTCCTTGGTGGGTGGGGCCAACTGCCTGGCTCCACCCCACCTGGTGTGGACATCAGCCCCTGGAGGGGGCAACAAGGATTTTTAGTTTGACTGATGTCAATATCCGGGGGAGGGGGTGTGGGCGGTGTTGTGCCTGTGACTAGCTTGGCTAGTCTAGGGCGTCACATTCCCCCTTGGTGAAATGCAGACCGTCCGCATGTTGCCCGTCCACCGTTTTTTTTTTTTTTTTTGAAAAATATAAATTAACACGAAAAACATATAACAGTAAGCAGACTTTCATTCGTCCCTTACGGGAGGCTTTTCTCTTAAACGTTACTAATGGTATATATAAAAAACATTTTTATTAATAACGGACGGGTTCGTGGTCTTCCGCTCTCCCACCCAAGCAACCTACACCTTGATGCTGCCCCTAAGAAACTGGCAGCACCCCTTTCACCCCAGTCCAGGTCACCCGAGCGGGAACGAGCACGGTATCTCGCACCCGGCTGTCATTTCAGGGGACCCCACGTCCAGGGGGGACCCCTGGAGGATGGTCACCGGTCCTGGTGGTGACCGGACCCCCGCCTACTCCGCTGCGGGTCCTTCCTCCAATCTGCCTCTCCGGAGGCAGCAACGGATTCCAGCCCACAAATTATTTACAATACCACAAGTTCGTGGTTGGCCTGCAAGTTCTCGGCTTTGTTCATGAGTAGTCTCTCATGTTGGCATGGGACTTACAGTTTCTACGGGGACAACACCAGTCCCAACGGGGACAATTTTTCTTTTCTTAACGGTTTGAAGTCCCAACGGGGACTGACAGCAGGGTAGCCGGGAACCGCTACCGCATCAGCATCCTTTTTCTCCAAGCAGCAGTCTTAGGGCACAGCTGCCGTGGCCGCCGCTCCTGGTCAACCGGTGTGGGGGACGGGCCCATCCGGAATCCCTCCGTGCCGGCTACGACCGCCACCTCCAGTAGTGAGGGGCCCCGCTGTGACGTGGCCTGCTCTGCCGCTTGGTAGCTACGTCCCCGCGGTCCCTCAGCCGAGGCCGGGTGTAGGGAAGCGGTCAGCGTGGCTTGCGGTGCTTGCGTCGGGTCGAGGAGAGCCTCCGTTGCGGCCGGGCGGACTGCCGGAGCCGTCGTCATCTCCGTCGCGGCCAGGATGGAAGCCGGGACGGGTGCCAGGGCGGTGGTAAAGGTAAGGCCCGGGGGCCGCAGGTCTGGGCCCTCTCCCACAGACGCTGCGGGCTCCGCTACCGGTGAAAGTGGTAACGGGTCGGTCGGGGCGGTGGCCGCGGGCATGGGCAGTAAGGGAGGTGGATAGTGGATGGCAGCAGGCTGGGCCCCTCAGACGCAGCGGCCGTTCCCTCGGGGACATAGGGGCGTGGGTCACTTACCGGCTCCTCGGACACCACCTCCACTTCGCATGCCCACACGGTTGCAGCCAGGCCCTTCTTCTCCGACGTCCACTCCGCCATCATGGAATGTACCGTGGCCTGGAGCTCCTGGCATGTCTTGATGCTGGGTCCAGGAACATGTTCCGGCAGAGTCCTGGTGTCCCTGCACTTCTGCGGCACTAATAACATGCGGCCGTTAAGCACTGCCGCTCCTGCGACTAGCGCTCCTACGACTACTCCGTCAGGCGCAGACATCTTTTTCCGTCCCCCCCTTGGTTCTTTCTAGCACATCCTGCTTCAGGGGGCGGGGCCTCAATTTTCGCGCCTCCCCTGCTCGGGGAAGACGCTCGAGCGGGAAATCTTCGCGCCCAAGATGGCGGAACTTCAAATTTTTCGGCCAGATGCCGCCAGCGGGAACTGCAAGGCGCACTTCTACCGGTAGGTAGGTTGGTTCTATCCTGTTCGTGACGCCAAGTTGTCGAGGGTGGAGGGGGGGCACGCGCTCGCTACGCTCGGGTCCGGGGCTTCTGCTGCTGCTGCTCGGTGGCTCGAGCGGTGGGCCGGACCCGGGTACTCGAGCAGCGCTCCTCAGCCACGAGTGAAAAGGGGGCGGTTTGTTTGAGGATTTAGTCCGTGACGCCACCCACGGGTCGTGGTGATGATGGGCACCACCGCTGCTGGTGACGGGGATCCCGGGAGCGATGGTAGGGAGCAGCTAAGGTGTTGGTTCCCCCTCCGTGGGTAGGGGTTGGTGTTCCCGGGGCCCGGTGATGATACAGGGAGGCAGGGTAGCTGGGGTGCAGGGTTGCAGAGGCAGCGCAGTGCAGTGCCGGATGGCACTGTTGTACTCACTCAGATACAGATTCACAGAGTCACCTCTCCACTTCACTCTCTGACTAAAACTCACTCCTAATTGACTGCTTACTCTGACTGAAAAACTGACTGCTTTTTCCGCCTCCAGGCCTGTGAACTCCTCGGTGGGTGGGGCCAACCGCCTGGCTCCACCCCACCTGGTGTGGACATCAGCTCCTGAAGGGGGCAACAAGAATTTTTAGTTTGACTGATGTCACTATCCGTGGGAGGGGGTGTGGGCGGTGTTGTGCCTGTGACTACCTGGCTAGTCCAGGGCGTCACATGTACACAGGTTATGTCAGCTGTAACTACTATCGTACCTTACCTCCATCTGTGCAACTCCATTGCAATACCAGTCACAGCCATTTGAGAAGAGTGGCGCTGATTTTGGAAAAAGACCACTATGTTTTTCATATCTCATACAACTCTTTTGATTAGAGCAGTCAAAATACATCTATACAATATACAGACAAATCTAATGTGGAAGTTATATCTCTCCTAATAAAATGAAGTGAGATGTGTAATAGATTTGTGTCGCCCTGGACAAGCCAGGGGACACAGGTAACAACACACACACACCCCCACCCCCAGCAGTTCACAGCAGACATCCCCAAAGTGACCTGCTTTCTGCCTCGGGCTCAGACTGACACACCAGGTGGGTGGAGTCAGGAGATGGAGACGCCCACCCAGGAGTGAGCTGGCCTGAGGCAGGAAACAAGCCCAGTCAAGTCCTAGGAGAGGAGGAGAGAAGGACTGCAGAGAGGCAGACATAGCCAGGGGCCTAGGTTGGAGCCTAGGGCCTCGTACAGAGAGTCCGGCAGACGGTAGTGGCCGTCTGTAGGGAGCCGGGGAGACAGCTGGTGGAACCGTAGGTAGCCGGGGCTGGGCGGTGGCCCACCGGTACTGAACCGGGGAGCCAGCTGGAAGCCGGAACGCAGGAGGAGTGTGCACGGAGGCGAAAGAAAGGACTTATCCCACTAAACTGGGTCAGGGGAGAAACAACAAATGCAATCGTCCGAGGGACCCGTCCAACCAGCCGTTTGTTTACTGAGAACTGTGTCGTGTTTACTGGCTGAGTGAGTACCCCCTGCGCCCCTGTACCTCCACAGGCCCCCTAGCCCACCTGTCCACCATCCCAACACCACATCACTGGGCCCCGGAATCACCAACCCCTACCCACGGAGGGGCAACACAACAACTGGCTGCTCCATACCATCGCTCCCGGGATCCCCAGCCAGAGCAGCGGTGGTGTACACTCAATCACCATCACGGACAATAAACCATCCCCACACCCAAACCCCCTTTCACTCACGGGCGAGGAGCGCCGCTAGAGTCCCCGGGATCCGGCCCATCGCTCGAGCCACCGAGCAGAAGCAGGCCGCAGCAGTCGCGGCAGCCGGACCCGAGCAGTGGGAGAGCGCGGCGTCCCCTCCTCCGCCCGCGACAGATTCAAAACCACATTTTTAAACCACATGCTGCACTTTTGTGGGACACTGTATAGCTACAACCCCAGGTTTCAAAGATGGACGACTTCAGTTTACATATTGGCCTGGAGGACGTGTGACGCCCTGGGCAAGCCAGGGGTCACAGGTCACAACATCACACGCACCCCACATTACCTGCAGGTACACCAAAGTCAGACCAGAAACCCTTGTTGCCTTCCTCCAGGGGCTGATGTTCACACCAGGGGGTGGGCCAGGCGGTTGGCTCCGCCCACCGAGGAGTACACAGCTCTGGAGGCGGGAAAACCAGGAGTTTAGTTTAGTTTAGAGAGAGAGAGAGTTTGGAGTTTGAAGTAGAAGGAGCAAGTGACAGTTTTGGAAGTAGACAGAGAAAGTGACAGCAAAGAGCCTGAAGTTGGTCCGGGTGTGTGCCCCGGACTGAGACAGCAAGGTTGATAGACGGCGGTGACCGTCTGCAGGAGAGATTGCTCGGAGGTTGCCGAAAGGACCGTGGACGGGTGGTGACCCGGCGGTACCGGAGCAGTATACAAAGAACAGTCAGCACCAGGGCAGGGGCCTTTCGGATCCCGGCAAGGCTAGGAGTCGCCATAATTTGCCAAATCCGTCAGTGAAGGGGACCACTAGGTCTCCCAACAACCAAGTCCCGATTGAAGGCAACCGTCCAACCGTGAAGGGGAGACATCGCCATCGCCAAGGCACCAGTTTCCCAGGGCCAGCGCCTGCGGGCAAGAGTGGGGCTCCTCCGGCCCATATCCAAGTCGGGGAGCGGGTTACCGGTGGGAATCCATCGCTACCAACGTTGAACATAGGTGCAGGGAAGGGACTGTCACCGTTAACTGCAGGGAACATCAACACCACAGCCGTCCGAGGGAACCATCCAACCAGCCGTTTGTTTACCGAGAACTTTGTCATCATCTTTTGGCTGAGTGAGTACCTCCGTGCCATGCGGCACAGCACTGCCCCTGCGCCCCTGCACCTCCACAGGCCCCATAACCCGCCTGTCCACCATCCCAATCCCATCACCGGGCCCCGGGACCACCAATCCCCTACCCACGGAGGGGCAAATCAACAACTGGCTGCTCCATACCACCACTCCCGGGATCCCCAGCCAGAGCAGCGGTGGTGTCCACACAATCACCACAGCCGTGGGTGGCGTCACGGACAATAAACTATCCCAACAACAAAACCCCTTTCACTCACGGGCGAGGAGCGCCGCTCGAGTCCCCGGGATCCGGCCCATCGCTCGAGCCACCGAGCAGCAGCAGGCCGCAGCAGCAGCGGCAGCCGGACCCGAGCAGTGGGAGAGCGCAGCGTCCCCTCCTCTGCCCGCGACAACTTGGCGTCACGAACAGGATCTTACCGCTCTGCCGTTGGGTAGAGGTGCGCCTTGTGACCGCCGGAGGTGTCCGGCCGAAACATTTCAGAAGCCGCCATCTTTGGCGCGAAGAGTTCCCGCTCGAGCGTCTTCTCGAGTAGCAGAGGCGCGAAGGCCAAAACCCCGCCCCGATAGAGGAGGGGCCGGAAAGAAGCTAAGAGAGACGGAATGGCGGCTGGCTGCATGTGAACGCAGCTATAAAAGCAGGGACGCCAGGACCCTGCAACCATCTTGTTCCTGGGAGAGACCGCCAGCAACATGTGGATGCCGTCTAGAAGCACCGTAGCCCCCGCGCCGGGAACCGCGGCGTGGGTGGAGATCCGGACCGCGCAGCTCTACCAAAGGCTGCAGGTCAAAATGCAGCTCCTCATGGAGGAGTGGGAGGCCTACATGGCGGACGTGATAGCAACCGTGCGGAGACGCGAGGAGGAAGCTGAGGAAGGGAGGGTGAGTGACCCACGCCCCGATGCCCTTGAAGGGCCGGTCATCGCGGCTGCGGGACTCGGTCCAGACCCTCTCCCCCTGCTGCCTCCCTCGCCACCCATCCCGGAAGCAGTGACCCCGCCACTAGGCCCGCTGCCACCGCCACCGGTAGCGATACCCAGCATGCCCGCCCCAGCGGACCGACCTGTAGCCGGAGCCCGTAGCAAACCGGAGGTGCTGCCCTGGAAGGTTCCGAAGCCCGAGCCGGAGGCGTCCCCTGAGAAGTCCCCCAAGCCAGAGCCGACAACCCGCTCTGTGCCGAAGGCCCAGCAGCGGAAAGCCCCTGTGCCCATCCCCTACACCTCGGCTGAGGTAGCGCCGGGTTGCTGCTGCAAGGCAGCGCCCAAGGCCAAGACGCCGCGGTACCTGCCGCCCAGATCCCTGACAGTGGGCAGCATCCAAAATGTCCCGCGGGGCCCGACCCGTGCGCCGGAGCTCGCAGCAGTGCCGTATTGGGACAGGGAGCCGGTACCGCTGGGCCTGGAGATCGGCGAAAGGGAAAGGAAGAAGGCGGAGTTGGTGGCCCGTGCAATCCGGGAAAAGGAGAACCTCCGTCAGGCGACTTTCCGTGTCCGGGGCCCGCTGTATGAAGGACAGGTGAGGCGGTTTGATGTCCACCGGGGCTATGGATTTATTTATGAACCGGGCCTGGAGGCCGAAGTGTTTATAGCCCGGCGGGATGTGAATGCTCACCTGCCCGAGGAGCACCCCGGTCGTAGCCTGATGCCGGGCGACATAGTCCAGTACACCCGGCACTGTGGGGAGAGGGGATGGTTCGCCCTTGATACAAAGTTGAGGGGCAGCCAGGAGTCCCGTGTGGGCGCTGCACCTCCTCCCCCAGAAGAAGCCGAAGTCTCTGAGTAGGGCAGCGGAACCCCGTTGTCCAGTCCCCGTTGGGACCAGAAAGTTTGTGTTTGAAAAAGTTTGAAAGTTTTGAAAATGATAAGTAAATGGAACCGAACAGTAACCTGATTGTCTACCGTGATTGGGAAAACCGGCCGTTGCCGGCACCGTTGTCCCCGTGGGGACCGCTTAAAAGCTGCATAGAGAACTTTCTATGGACAAGCCCGTGAACTTGCAGGGCAACCACAAACGTTAAGTGGCATGTAAATAAGTTGTGTTACCGGTACCGTTTCCGCAATTGCCGCCTCCGGAGAGGCAGGTTGGAGGGAGGGCCCGCAGTAGAGCCGGCTGGGGCCCAGCCACCACAGGGACCGGTGGCTACCCTCTGGAGGGGAAGGACAGATCCCGCTCGGGTAACTTGGTGCAGGACTGGGGTCAAGGGGTGCTGCCTGTTTTCTTAGGGGCAGCATCAGGGCCAGGTTGCTTGGGTGGGAGAGAGCGGAGACCGTAACCGTACACCGTTTATACCGTAACGTTTAAGAAATGTGCCTCCCGATGTGGGATGATGTTTTTCTACTTGTATATATGTTACCGTTTTTTATCTTTTTCAAAAAACAAAAGGAAAATAAAACCGGTGTTGGACGGGCAGCCCGAGGACGGTCTGCGTTTTGCTAAGGGGGAATGTGACGCCCTGGGCAAGCCAGGGGTCACAGGTCACAACATCACACGCACCCCACATTCCCTGCAGGTACACCAAAGTCAGACCAGAAACCCTTGTTGCCTTCCTCCAGGGGCTGATGTTCACACCAGGGGGTGGGCCAGGCGGTTGGCTCCGCCCACCGAGGAGTACACGGCTCTGGAGGCGGGAAAACCAGGAGTTGAGTTTTGTTTAGTTTAGAGAGAGAGAGAGTTTGGAGTTTGAAGTAGAAGGAGCAAGTGACAGTTTTGGAAGTAGACAGAGAAAGTGACAGCAAAGAGCCTGAAGTTGGTCCGGGTGTGTGCCCCGGACTGAGACAGCAAGGTTGACAGACGGCGGTGACCGTCTGCAGGAGAGATTGCTCGGAGGTTGCCGAAAGGACCGTGGACGGGTGGTGACCCGGCGGTACCGGAGCAGTATACAAAGAACAGTCAGCACCAGGGCAGGGGCCTTTCGGATCCCGGCAAGGCTATGAGTCGCCATAATTTGCCAAATCCGTCAGTGAAGGGGACCACTAGGTCTCCCAACAACCAAGTCCCGATTGAAGGCAACCGTCCAACCGTGAAGGGGAGACACCGCCACCGCCAAGGCACCAGTTTCCCAGGGCCAGCGCCTGCGGGCAAGAGTGGGGCTCCTCCGGCCCATATCCAAGTCGGGGAGCGGGTTACCGGTGGGAATCCATCGCTACCAACGTTGAACATAGGTGCAGGGAAGGGACTGTCACCGTTAACTGCAGGGAACATCAACACCGCAGCCGTCCGAGGTAACCGTCCAACCAGCCGTTTGTTTACCGAGAACTTTGTCATCATCTTTTGGCTGAGTGAGTACCTCCGTGCCGTGCGGCACAGCGCTGCCCCTGCACCTCCACAGGCCCCATAACCCGCCTGTCCACCATCCCAATCCCATCACTGGGCCCCGGGACCACCAATCCCCTACCCACGGAGGGGCAAATCAACAACTGGCTGCTCCATACCACCACTCCCGGGATCCCCAGCCAGAGCAGCGGTGGTGTCCACACAATCACCACAGCCGTGGGTGGCGTCACGGACAATAAACTATCCCAACAACCAAACCCCTTTCACTCACGGGCGAGGAGCGCCGCTCGAGTCCCCGGGATCCGGCCCATCGCTCGAGCCACCGAGCAGCAGCAGGCCGCAGCAGCAGCGGCAGCCGGACCCGAGCAGTTGGAGAGTGCAGGGTCCCCTCCTCCGCCCGCGACAGACGCATAAAGGTTTGGGAGTCAAAAGCAGATGGTCTCTTTCTTTAGGTCAGTGTACCTCAGTTTAAACAGAGGAGGCTTTTTTTAGATAAAATGAAGGAGGTTCTATCTCTCTCGGTGTATGTTGGAAGCCAACATGGACAATGTATGTATCATAAGGAATCACTGGACTCCATATTGTATCTATGGGCTACCAATATCACCAGGACTTTACATCAAAGGAATCGGTTAAGTTTAGTGAGGAGTTTCATAACCTGTGAGGCAAGGAGGCCATTGTTTGTTCTGTGATGATCTGACCTTTGTTCTATCAACATGATAAAGGTTGCATCTTCATGTGAATTAAACAGGGTGCCTTTAGGGTACCTTCACACTTTAGCGATGCAGCAGCGATCCGACCAGCGATCTGACCTGGTCAGGATCGCTGCTGCATCGCTACATGGTCGCTTGTGAGCTGTCAAACAGGCAGATCTCACCAGCGACCAGTGACAAGCCCCCAGCCAGCAGCGACGTGCAAGCGACGCTGCGCTTGCACGGAGCCGGCGTCTGGAAGCTGCGGACACTGGTAACTAAGGTAAACATCGGGTATGGTTACCCGATGTTTACATTAGTTACCAGCGCATACCGCTTAGCTTAGTGTGTGCAGGGAGCAGGAGCCGGCACTGGCAGCGTGAGAGCTGCGGAGGCTGGTAACGAAGGTAAATATCGGGTAACCACCTTGGTTACCCGATGTTTACCTTGGTTACAGCTTACCGCAGGCTGTCTGACGCCGGCTCCTGCTCCCTGTACATTCAGGATTGTTGCTCTCTCGCTGTCACACACAGCGATGTGTGCTTATCAGCGGGAGAGCAACAATAAAAAAACTAACCAGGGCAGTGTGTAACGAGCAGCGATCTCACAGCAGGGGCCAGATCGCTGCTCAGTGTCACACAGCGAGATCGCTAATGAGGTCACAAAAACCGTGACTCAGCAGCGATCTCAGTAGCGATCTCGCTGTGTGTGAAGCACCCCTTAGCCTCTTGGAAGATACACAACTCTTGGGGTGTTCATGAATTGAGTGTCCTATTTATGGCCTATTAAAATGTACATTGGTAAACAATCCCTTGTTCAAGTGGAATAGAAGCCATTGTTCTGGAGATGGCCATCAAGTCTCCAACCTGAATGAAATGTAAACTTGAGGAAGGCTTTGTGATATGAAAGACCTTTGCTATATACAGGACACTATCCACAGGATCCACAGGTTTGTCAAGACTCCTCTTAATCCTTTAACAAATTGACCTCGGAGGGCCTCCTTCAGGAGAGCGTTGACATCAGCAGCCATTTGCAGGGTCCTGGACAACTCAAAAGACTGTGACCTGATTGGATGGTACTAATATGTGGAGGTGTTACAGGGATGGGCACTGTATGGGCCATGTTTGATTGGGTGTCTGATATAAAGGTAGCCCACCAAGCTAGTTACTAGTTAGTCTATCCACTTCCCATCTTCCACCACCCTCTCCCATTACCGTTACCCTTTCATTGTACCCTTTCCCTTAGGCTATGTGCGCACGTTGCGTTTTTTTCCACGGAAAAGCAGCGTTTTGAACTGCAGCGTAACTGCATGCATTCAGCTTCCCCAGCAAAGTCTATGAGAAAGCCGAAAAATCAATGCACACGCTGCGTTTGTAAACGCAGCATTTTGGATGCGGAAAAAAAGCAGCATGTCACTTCTTTTGTGCAGTCTCCACCCATTGAAATCAATGATGTGGGTCAGAATGCAACCAAAATGCACTTGGACTGCATTTTTGTTGCGTTCTGCATGCTTTTTTGACAAGCAAAACGCAGGTCTTTTCAGTCTCTGTGATGTCGGTCAATTTCTGTCTGTGGATGTCGGTGAATCTCCCTCAGTCTGTCGGTCAGTCGGTCTCTTTCTCTGTCAGTTGGTCGCTCTGTCTGTCTCTCTCTCTCTGTCGGTCGGTCTCTCTGTCTGACCCTCTCTCTGTCCGTCGGTCAGTCTCTCCCCCTCTCTCATACTCACTGATCCCCGATCACCAGCGCGGCACTGCACGGCGTTCACACTGCTCCGGCAGCTTTTCCTCTTTTGAAAATGCCGGCCGCTCATTATTCAATCTCGTATTCCCTGCTTTCCCCGCCCACCAGTGCCTATGATTGGTTGCAGTCAGACACGCCCCCACGCTGAGTGACAGCTGTCTCACTGCAACCAATCACAGCCGCAGGTGGGCGGGTCTATATATCGTGCAGTAGAATAAATAAATAATTTATTTAAAAAAACCACATGCGGTCCCCCTCAATTTTGATACCAGCCAAGATAAAGCCACACGGCTGAAGGCTGGTATTCTCAGGATGGGGAGCGCCACGTTATGGGGAGCCCCCCAGCCTAACAATATCAGCCAGGAGCCGCCTGGAATTGCCGCATCCATTACATGCGACAGTCCCGGGATTTTTCCCGACTCATCCCGAATTGCCCTGGTGCGGTGGCAGTCTGAGTAATAAGGGATTAATGGCAGCAGCCCATAGCTGCCACTAAGTCCTAGGTTAATCATGTCAGGCGTCTCCCCGAGATACCTTCCATATTTAACCTGTAAGTGAAAGTAAATAAACACATACACCCGAAAAAATCATTTATTTTGAATAAAAGACAAAACAACACCCTCTTTCACCACTTTATTAAAATCCCCAAATACCCCTCCAGGTCCGGCATAATCCAGAGGTCCCGCGACGCATCCAGCACTGTTACATAAAGCTGACAGGAGCGGCCGTAGAACACCGCTGCTCCTGTGAGCTATACGCAGCAACTGAAGTGAATCGCGCTGTCAGCGGGACGTCACTGAGGTAATGCCGGTGTGTGTGCGGTGATGATGAGGGCTGTAGTGTCGGGACGTGTGTGCTGATGTCGTGATGTGTGCGGGGATGTCGGCGGTAATGTCGGGATGTGTGCGGGGATGTCGGCGGTAATGTCAGGATGTGTGCGGGAATGTCGGGTTGTGTGCGGGGATGTCGGCGGTAATGTCGGGTTGTGTGCGGGGATGTCGGCGGTAATGTCAGGATGTGTGCGGTAATGTCGGGATGTGTGCGGGAATGTCGGCGGTAATGTCGGGATGTGTGCGGGGATGTCGGGTTGTGTGCGGGGATGTAGGCGGTAATGTCGGGATGTGTGCAGGAATGTCGGCGGTAATGTCGGGATGTGTGCAGGAATGTCAGCATGTGTGCGGGGTTGTGTGCGGTAATGTCGGGTTGTGTGCGGGGATGTCGGCGGAAATGTCGGGTTTTGTGCGGGGATGTTGGCGGTAATGTCGAGATGTGTGCGGGGATGTCGGGATGTGTGCGGGGATGTAGGTGGTAATGTCGCGGTGTGTGCAGGGATGTCGGCGGTAATGTCGGGGTGTGTGCGGGGATGTCGGCAGTAATGTCGGGATGTGTGCGGGGATGTCGGCGGTAATGTCGGGTTGTGTGCGGGGATGTCGGCGGTAATGTCAGGATGTGTGCGGGAATGTCGGGTTTTGTACGGGATGTCGGCGGTAATGTCGAGATGTGTGCGGGGATGTCGGGATGTGTGCGGGGATGTAGGCGGTATTGTCGGGTTGTGTGCGGGGATGTCGGCGGTAATGTCAGGATGTGTGCGGGGATGTCGGCGGTAATGTCGGGATGTGTGCGGGGATGTCGGGATGTGTGCAGGGATGTCGGCGGTAATGTCGGGATGTGTGCGGGGATGTCGGCGGTAATGTCGGGTTGTGTGTGGGGATGTCGGCGGTAATGTCAGGATGTGTGCGGGGATGTCGGCGGTAATGTCGGGTTGTGTGCGAGGATGTCGGCGGTAATGTCAGGATGTGTGCGGGGATGTCGGCGGTAATGTCGGGTTGTGTGCGAGGATGTCGGCGGTAATGTCAGGATGTGTGCGGGAATGTCGGGTTTTGTGCGGGATGTCGGCGGTAATGTCGAGATGTGTGCGGGGATGTCGCGGTGTGTGCAGGGATGTCGCGGTGTGTGCAGGGATGTCGGCGGTAATGTCGGGGTGTGTGCGGGGATGTCGGCGGTAATGTCGGGATGTGTGCGGGGATGTCGGCGGTAATGTCGGGTTGTGTGCGAGGATGTCGGCGGTAATGTCAGGATGTGTGCGGGAATGTCGGGTTTTGTGCGGGATGTCGGCGGTAATGTCGAGATGTGTGCAGGGATGTCTGGATGTGTGCGGGGATGTAGGCGGTAATGTCTCAGTGTGTGCAGGGATGTTGGCGGTAATGTCGAGGTGTGCAGGGATGTCGGCGGTAATGTCGGGATGTGTGCGGGGATGTAAGCAGTAATGTCGGGATGTGTGCAGGGATGTCGGCGGTAATGTCGGGGTGTGTGCAGGGATGTCGGCAGTAATGTCGGGATGTGTGCGGGGATGTAAGCAGTAATGTCGGGATGTGTGCGGTGAAGATGATAATCGGGACGCCACACACAGACAGAGCCGCGGTATGACAATGAAGTCGGGTGCAGTTCACCCGAGTTCATTCTCATCACGCGACTCTGTCTGTGTCGGCTGTCAGCCGGCATGTAGCAGAGCTGAATTGCCGGGGGAACGCACTGTCAAAAATGCATCCAAAACGCATGCAAAACGCATGGAAAGAGCATCCAAAATGCATGCGTTGTGGATGCATTTTATTTTATTAACGCAGTGTCCAGTCTGCCAGAGGGTGCGTTCTTTTCCGCTCTGCAGAGAACGCAACGTGCGCACATAGCCTTAGTTAGGTTTCCCTTATGTATGTCATTGTAAATTCCCTATTTGTAATAAATCACCTTTTAAAGTCCAGTAAAATCCAGTAGCTCTTGTTAATTATGATTAACTGGCACCCCAAAACTCCGCAGACTTCTACAGTGTACCTCAGATAAAATGGAGGAAGCTCTTTTATTCGGTATACAGCAGATAAAACATACCTCCCAACTGTCCCGGATTCTGCGGGACTGCCACGATTTTTCAGGTCTGTCCCGCACTCCCATGGTTCACAGCTGATGTCCCAGCTCCTCCCCTCAGTGCAGTGAATAAATTAAATTTTCATCGCCTCAGGGCGGCCAGGACTCGAGCCCGTGAAGATAATTGCTCCATAGGCAGCAGCTCTACCACTGAGCCACTGCCTGAATTGGAAAGTATAGGAAGATTTGGTTATCTTGACCTCTATATTGCAGTAGAGGAACCAGAAGCAGATTATTCAGCTGCAAAGATAGAGGGATGGATGATAGAGGGATGGATGATAGAGGGATGGATGATAGAGGGATGGATGATAGAGGGATGGATGGATGATAGAGGGATGGATGATAGAGGGATGGATGATAGAGGGATGGATGATAGAGGGATGGATGGATGATAGAGGGATGGATGGATGATAGAGGGATGGATGATAGAGGGATATATAGATACATGATAGATAATAGATAGAGATAGATAATAGATAGATAGATAATAGATAGATAACAGATAAATACTGCATCTTTTTGTAGGTGAAAGAGTCAGATTAATTTCTTCCCATAAAACTACTATAAAGAAATAAGGAAAAAAAAACAAGAACAAATTTTTTTTTTTTATGTTCTCCACCTTGGATTCAAACCAGCAACTTTCAAACAGTTTCAAACTTTCAGCGGCCTCCTAGGCTTTCTACCTGAGCTAAGCTGTTTAGCCACTGGGAATCAGTGATGTCAGAGGGAGGATTTTACATATATGGACCTACAATGAAGCCCTGATTAGAGTAGATTACACAGGACACAGAGATGCATTGTACACAGCAGAGTCTGTCTCCTGTACAATGGAGGGAGAGGAAAAGAGATTTTTTTTCTCTTCTAATAAAATTACTAAAAATAATAAAAAAAATAGAATAATGTCATTTTATTACACTTTTTTATAAAATAATAAACATCACAAATCAGCAAATAACATGGACATATTTGGTGTCCCTGTAATCGTAACGACCCGAACAACGCAGCAATCAGATTAATTATGGGGATTGGTAAATGGCGGAAAAAAATGGCGCAATTTATTATTTTTCTTTATTAAAACCCATAAAAAATGTAATAAAAATGTATCATTAATTATCATTATCATTATCAATTATCATTATGTATCATGTATTATTAAACAGTTAAAGTTAGAAAAATCACCTGGTCCTGACGGGTTTAATAATGAGTACTACAAGTCATTTGACACAACTCTATGCCCTATATTACTAAGCTCATAAATTCTTTTCTGAATGGAACAAATATCCCGAATGAAATGCTGGAAGCCAACATTATCTTGCTCCCAAAGAGCACAGACAATACTTTAAACATTTCTAAATATAGGCCCATTTCTCTTATTAATACTAATACCAAAATCATTTCTAAATTTATAGTCAATCGATTGCTGCCAATTATCCCTAGTTTAATTAATATGGATCAAGTTGGATTTATTAAACATCGACAGGCTTCAGATGCTACTAGAAGATTACTTCATCTTTTGTCCCATGTAGAAAAAGAGAAACTGCCCACCATTTTGCTCTCCTTAGATGCCGAAAAGGCCTTTGACCGCATTCATTGGGGTTACATGTCCGCCACTCTTGACAAATTTGGTTTTCATGGGAAAATTTTAAATTTAATTTTAAAATTATATTCTACCCCCACGGCACGGATTTTGGTGAAACGTTTCCTTTCAAATAAGTTTCGCATTTCTAATGGTACTAGACAGGGCTGTCCGTTGTCCCCTATACTCTTTGCCCTTATGATAGAACCGCTTGCTAAATCCATTAGATTAGATGAAAATATTAGGGGCATCCATTATAATAGAAGACAATACAAGATCTCACTATATGCGGATGACATTCTTTCATTCCAAATCTAAAATGTTGGAGTATAATTTAGATCCATATTTATGTAATTTTTTGCAGTTAGAATTTACGTTCGACTTGTCGTCCAATGATCTTCTATATTTAGGTATAATTATCCCTTCTAATTTACAGAAAATAATTTTGGTTAATGTCAGGCGCGCCTTAGATGTTATTCAAGCCACTTTGAATACCTTAAAAATCACTGTCCTGGGTAGGGAAAAAAAGTCTCTTATAAAGCTCTTAAGGTACCGTCACACTAAACAACTTACCAGCGATCCCAACAACGATACAACTTGATAGGGATCGCTGGTAAGTTGCTAGGAGGTCGCTGGTGAGATGCCACACTGCGACGCTCCAGTGATCCCACCAGCAACCTGACCTGGCAGGGATCGCTGGAGCGTCGCTACATGGGTTGCTGGTGAGCTGTTGTCGCGGGCGGAGGAGGGCACGCTGCGCTCTCCCACTGCTACTCGGGTCCGGCTGCCGCGGCTTGCTGCTGCCGCTGCTCGGTGGCTCGAGCGATGGGCCGAATCCCAGGGACTCGAGCGGCGCTCTTCGCCCGTGAGTGAAAGGGGGTTTTCGGGTGTGGGGATTGTTTATTGTCCGTGACGCCACCCACGGTTGTGGTGATTTGTTGGCACCACCGCTGCTCTGTAGGGGGATCCCGGGAAGGATGGTATGGAGCAGCCAGTTGTTGTGTTGCCCCTCCGTGGGTAGGGGTTGGTGATCCCGGGGCCCAGTGATGAGGTGGGAGATGCAGGGCTTGGTGGGCGCAGGGACGCGGGGGCAGCGCTGTGCCTTGCGGCACTGTGGTACTCACTCAGCCTGAGACGATGACACAGTTCTCAGTAAAACACACGGCTGGAAAGACGGTTCCCACGGACGGCTGCACTTGCTTTCCCCAGTAGGTGACGGTGACGGTCCCTCTGTCCTGCACCTAAGTTGATAATGGTTGCGATGGGTTCCCACCGGTAACCCGCTCCCCGGCTTGGATATGGGCCGGAGGAGCCCTACTTTGCCCGCAGGCGCTGGCCCTGAGAAACTGGTGCCCTGGCGGTGGCGGTGTCTCTCTGTTACGGTTGGACTGTTGCCTTCAATCGGGACTTGGTTGTTAGGAGACAGACGTCCCCTTCACTGACGGATTTGGCAAATTTTTCGGCGACTCCTAGCCTTGCCGGGGTCCGAGAGGCCCCTGCCCTGGTGCTGACTGTTCTTCGTATACTACTCCAGACCGCCGGGTCACTACCCGTCCGCGGTCCTTCCAGCAACCTCCGAGCAGTCCCCCTCCAGACTGTCACCGCCGTTTGCTGACCTTGCTGACACTGTCCGGGCACACACCCGGACCAACTTCAGGCTTTACTACTCTCACTTTTTCTGTCACTTCAGCTTTTCTCCTTTGCTCCACTACTACTTCACTTCCACTTCCTTAACTCATCTCTGTTCACTTAGCTCCTCACTCAAGCTCTGCCTGAGCTAAACTCTATTTGCCTGGTTCTCCCGCCTCCAGGGCTGTGAACTCCTCGGTGGGCGGAGCCAACTGCCTGGCCCACCCCCTTGTGTGAACATCAGCCCCTGGAGGAAGGCAACAAGGATTTTGGTAGCCTTGGTGTTCCTAACTGGGGTGTAGGGTGTGGTGGTGTGATGACCTGTGACCCCTGGCTTGCCCAGGGCGTCACACTGTCATACAGGCAGATCTCACAGCAAGAGACGTGGAAGCATGCTGCGCTTGGTAACTAAGGTAAATATCGGGTAACCACAGTACAAACAAACCCGATGTGTACTCCAGCTACCCGTGCAGGGAGCGGGGAGCCGACACTGACAGTGTGAGAGCACACTGCTTAGCGCTGACTCCCTGCTCTCCTAGCCACAGTACACATCGGGTTAATTACCCGATGTGTACTGCAGCTACATGTGCAGAGAGCAGGGAGCAGCGCACACTGCTTAGCGCTGGCTCCCCGCTCTCGTAGCCACAGTACACATCGGGTTAATTACCCGATGTGTACTCTGCTACATGTGCAGGGAGCAGGAGTCGGCACTGACAGTGTGAGAGCGGCGGACGCTGGTAACGAAGGTAAATATCGGGTAACCAAGGTAAGGGCTTCTTGGTTACCCGATGTTTACCGTGGTTACCAGTGTCCGCAGAAGCCGGCTCCTGCTGCCTGCACATTCAGTTGTTGCTGTCTCGCTTTCACACACAGCGATGTGTGCTTCACAGCGGGACAGCAACAACTAAAAAATGATCCAGGACATTCAGCAACAACCACAGACCTCACAGCAGGGGCCGGGTTGTTGCTGGATGTCACACACAGCAACATCGCTAGCAACATCACTGCTACGTCACAAAAGTTGTCCATTAGCAGCGATGTTGCTAGCGATGTTGCTGTGTGTGACGTGGCCTTTATTCTACCAAAAATTTGTATATAATGCGTTGTCTGCCCTTGACTATTCCTAAACAAATATTGATTAAAATACAAGCACAGATCTCATCGTTTGTTTGGCAGGGGAAGGTTCCCAGAATCTCTAAACTTACCTTATTTAAGCATAAGAAAAATTGAGGTATTGGCTTGCCTAATATCCAAGCCTATTATTTGACGAATTTGGTCAAGCAAACCCAAAACACATTACTGGATCATTTCAACAATAGTTGGATGTACATTGAGAAAGGCCTGTGCCATAATCATCATAAACGGGATGTGATCTTGTCATATTTAATAAAAAGAAACAAACGTTTAGTGGATAATCCGACTACCAAGGTAGAAATAAGAGTGTGGAGATTACTGCAAGACATTTTATTACGCTAGGGCGAACCCCTCAGCGAGATTAGAGAGGTCTCGTTAGATTTATTAGAATTATTAATCCCACGTATTAAACTAGATGGTTGGAAAAAGAAGGGAATTTTAAATACGGTATGTGTAATTTATTAAGACATAATTCTCTTTTAAGATTTGAGGCTCTTGCTGAGGTATACCATCTGCCTAATACAAAAAAGATTAATTTGGTTAGGATAAGTGAATTCTTGGCAGATACAACAACTTCTGCCTTCAAGATTCCAAGATTACTGAATGTTCTTTTGCACAATCCGACTAATGAGATCTTCTGGAAAACTAGTAACATTTACAGAATATTCAATGATGATCTCCAATTGACTAAATTATAGTATATGAAATCTTGGGAAAGAGATCTGGATTGCTCATTCTCGCTTAAACGATGGCAAACTTCCTTGAAACACACATATACGAATTGTGCTTGTGCTAATTTGCAGGAAACACACTATAAATTACTTAGTAGATGGTATTATACACCTCAGAGATTGAATATCATCTCATCCTCTAATTCAAGTCTTTCTTGGAGGGGTTGTGGCTGTACTGGCTCTTTTCTCCATATTTTTTGGAGTTGTCCTTTGTTAGGTACTGTTAGGACCAGGTGGACGGGTAGGCCCAGGAGGTGGATCCACTGGGCTGAACACCTCACCGAGGGCAAGGTGCCCGGTAGCCGGAGCACTACGGGTAGAAGGACAGTCCGTTCAGAGGAGTGGAGTGAAGAAGTCCCTGGGACCACGGAGTCTCTGAAGGTAGTCCGGGTGACGGAGCTCAGGTTCGGAGGCCGAGATGATGTCAGGCAGAATCCGGAACCAACGGAGCGAGGAGGTGGGTCACCACACGGATCCAGGGATCGGAGATGTTATGGACTGACGAGATGGCAGACAGTCACCGTTCGGGGTTCGGGAATCGTCAGGACCGGTTGGCGAGACAGGAGCGACTCTACAAGAGAGATAGGTAAGTATGGAACAAGACACAGGGAGACCTGACTCCTAGCTTAGCAAACACGAAGAACAGGCCCCGCCCACTTGGAAAGGATCCCCCTATATACCCTGTACCCGATTCTTCAATATCCTGTTGGAGGACACTGGCCCTTTAAGAGAGGGTCAATGACAGCGCGCGCGCTCTAATGCGCATGCGCGAGGCCCGGGTGCCAGAAGCCAGAGCAGGGAGCGGTGCACAGGAGGCAGGAGTGCCGGGCTGGCTCAGCGTTGCCGACGGGCGCCGGGCGCGGGGACCGGGCTGCCTGGAGACCGCAGGTGATGGGGCATGGAGGCTGTGGAGCAGGGGACCGGGAAGCATGGCACGGGAGCGACAGAGCGTGACATGAGAGCGGGGAAGCGTGGCAGGGGAGCCGGTGAGCAAGGCAGGGGAGCCGGGGAGCATGGCAGGGGAGCCGGGGAGCATGGCAGAGGAGCCGGGGAGCGTGACAGTACCCCCTCCCCCACGCCCCCTCCCTGCAACCGGGACAGGAAGGCACGTATCAGGGGAGTACCCACATTCTCCCGGGGTTCCCAGGACCTATCCTCAGGACCATACCCAGCCCAGTCCACCAGGAAGAACTGTCGGCCCCGCACGGTCTTCATGGCCACGATATCCCTTACCGCATAGATGTCATCATCAGCAATAGGAGGAGGAGCAGAACCGGCAGCAGCGAAGAAGGGACCAAGGACAACCGGCTTGAGCAGGGAGACGTGGAAGGAGTTGGGGATTCTCATCGTGGCTGGGACCTGCAGCTTGTAGGAGACCTCATTTATTTTCCCGATGACTTTAAACGGCCCGATGTAGCGAGGACCCAGCTTGTACGATGGTAGCTTCAATTGGACGTACTTGGAAGCAAGCCAGACCAGATCTCCTGGAGAGAAACACGGAGGATCCAGACGCCTCTTGTCTGCGTGTCTCTTCATCCGCAGGGAAGCACGTCCAAGGGACGTCTTGACAGAGTCCCAAATCGTTGTAAAGTCACGGACTACAGCATCAGCAGCAGGGACATCCGAGGAAGAAGATACAGGTAATGGGACGGAAGGCTGAAGTCCGTAAACGACATGGACGGGAGAGCTGGAGAAGGACTCACTGACGTGGTGGTTATGGGAGAATTCATCCCAAGGAAGAAGCGTGGACCAGTCGTCGTGATGGGTATTAACGTAGTGACGCAAGAAGGAGGTCAGGATCTGATTGACTCGTTCCACTTGGCCATTCGACTGAGGATGGTAGGCTGAAGAAAAGTCCAGAGCCACTCCCAGATGTTTGCAGAGGGCCCTCCAGAAGCGGGAGGTAAACTGAGTTCCTCTGTCGGACACAATGTGTGATGGAAGGCCATGCAACCGGAAGATGTGCTGTATGTAGGCGTCAGCGAGTTCCTGGGCACAGGGCAGTCCAGCCATAGGGACGAAATGAGCCATTTTGGAGAACCGATCCACCACGACCCATATGACTGTGTGTCCGGCGGACAAGGGCAAGTCTGTAATAAAGTCCATTGCAATGTGTTGCCACGGAACGGAGGGAATTGGCAGGGGCAGAAGGCGACCATATGGCAGGTGTTTGGGCGTCTTGTTCCGGGCACAAGAGGAGCAGGCTGAGACAAAAGACGCGACGTCCGTGCGAAGGGATGGCCACCAGTAGTGACGTACAATTGTACTCTATGTTCTCTTCTGACCAGCATGGCCGGCTATTTTCGAGGCATGGCCCCAATGCAACACTTTTTGTCTGTCAGTCTCAGAGACATAGGTCTTCCCGGGCGGTATCTGGGCCAGAGTGACAGGGGCCACCGGAATGATTTTACTTGGGCAGATGATGGGCTGGGATGTCTCCTCCTCCTGTTCCATGGACACGAATGACCTGGACAAGGCATCTGCTCGCACATTCTTATCCGCGGGCCGAAAATGGAGCTGAAAATCGAACCTGGCAAAGAACAAGGACCACCTGGCTTGTCGTGGGTTCAGTCGCTGAGCAGACCGCAGGTATTCCAGGTTCTTGTGGTCAGTGTAAATGATCACGGGGTACACTGCTTCCTCCAGAAGGTAGCGGCATTCCTCCAGAGCCAGTTTGACTGCTAATAGCTCTCGGTCACCGATGGTGTAGTTGCGTTCAGGCGCTGAGAAGCTCTTGGAGTAGAAATTGCAAGTAACCATCTTCCCGGAGGAGGACTTCTGCATGAGCACTGCTCCGGCTCCAGAGGAGGAGGCATCCACCTCCAAGGTGAACTGTCGGTTTAACTCAGGACGGTGGAGCACAGGAGAGGAAGCAAATGCCTGTTTCAGGGAGCCAAACGCGGCGTCGGCCGCAGGTGACCAGTCCTTTGGATTAGCCCCCTTCTTGGTCAAGGGGGAGAGAGGCGCAGTCAGGGCAGAGAAGTGAGGGATGAACTGACGGTAATAGTTCGCAAATCCAAGAAACCGTTGAATTGCCTTCAGTCCGGAAGGAGGGGGCCAGTTGAGAATGGAAGAGACCTTCTCTGGGTCCATCTGCAGGCCGGTATCGGAGATTATGTAACCCAGGAAGGGAAGAGAAAACTGCTCGAAGACACACTTCTCGTACTTGGCGTACAGACGATTCTCTCTCAGTCTTTGTAGTACCAGCTGCACGTTCTCTCTGTGGGTCTGGAGGTCCGGAGAGAAGACCAGGATGTCATCCAGATATACCACCACACAGACGTAGAGAAGGTCCCGGAACACGTCGTTCACCAATTCTTGAAAGACTGCTGGTGCATTACACAAGCCGAAGGGCATCACACAATACTCGTAGTGCCCATCGCGAGTATTGAATGCTGTCTTCCATTCGTCCCCAGAGCGGATGCGGACCAGGTTGTAGGCACCCCGAAGATCCAACTTGGTAAACACACGAGCTCCTCTAAGCCGATCAAACAATTCGGGGATGAGCGGCAGGGGGTATTTATTTTTCACGGTGATTTGGTTCGATCCCCGGTAGTCAATGCATGGGCGCAGGTCGCCCTCTTTCTTCTTAACGAAGAAGCCTGCTCCAGCAGGAGAGGAGGATCTCCGGATGAATCCCCTTGCCAGGTTCTCAGTGATATAGGCAGACATGGCTCTTGTTTCAGCAGGGGACAAAGGATATATCCGTCCTCGAGGTGGTGTAGTTCCCGGGAGTAGGTCGATGGCACAGTCGTAAGGACGATGTGGCGGCAGTACCTCTGACTCCTTTTTATCAAAGACGTCCGCGAAGGACCAATAGGCCGAAGGCAGTCCTGGTAGGGACTCCGGAACCGGAGGTCGTCGGATGGGCTGTATAGACTTCAGGCAGTTCTCGTGGCAAGAGGAGCCCCATCGGGTAATTTCACCAGTACGCCAGCTGACCGACGGTTCGTGTGTCCGTAACCAGGGGAGTCCCAGCAGGATTTGATGAGACATGTGTGGGAGGACGTAGAGAGTGATGTTCTCGGTGTGCAGGGCACCGATACGTAGTTCTACTGGCTTGGTGATCCACGAGATGGTGTCAGAGAGGGGTCTCCCATCTACAGAGGCAATCACAAGGGGTTTGTCGAGTGGAGTAACCGGCACCTGGTACTTGTCCACCGTGGCCTGCTGGATGAAATTGCCTGCTGCCCCGGAATCGAGGTACGCCTCGGCCGTGAACCGCATCTTTCCCGTTGTCACTTGAACAGTCCACGTAACCGGGTCTGAGAGAGTCCCAGCACCTAGGGTGGCTTCTCCTACCAACCCTAGGCTTTGGAGTTTCCCGGCCTCTCTGGACAGGAACGTAGCAGGTGTGTGCCCTCTCCGCAGTAGAAGCAGAGACCCTTAGCGAGCCGTTCTGCTCGGCGTTGTTCGGACTGCCTCAGACGGTCAATCTGCATGGGTTCGTGGACAGAGACGCCAGACGATGCCGACTGAGGTACGACGGACTTCTGCGGAGGAGAGGAATGCCGTATCGGACGTCTCTCGCGGGACACCTCTTTGGATCGTTCCTGAAAACGGAGGTCAACGCGGGTGGCTAGTGCAATTAGGGCATCCAGAGTGGAAGGAACATCGCGGCCTGCCAGCTCGTCCTTAATACGACTGGAGAGTCCTTCCCAGAAGGCGGCGGTGAGGGCTTCATTGTTCCACCCCAATTCTGAGGCCAAGGTGCGAAAGCGGATGGCATATTGGCCCACCGTCAAGGTCCCCTGACGTAGCCTGAGGAGTGATGAGGCGGACGCGGCGGCACGTCCAGGTTTGTCAAAGGTGGTTCTAAACGCCTGCAGGAAGTCCTGGATGTTAGCAGTTACAGGGTCCTCCCTCTCCCACAAGGGGTTCATCCAGGCCAGGGCCTCACCCTCCAGATGGGACATCACAAACGCCACCTTGGCTTGGTCGGAGGCAAACAGGTGCGGAAGCAGCTTAAAGTGGAGGGAGCACTGATTCAAGAATCCTCTGCAGGTCTTAGGATCTCCGGCATATCGGGGTGGAGAGGCCAAGCGGAGTTTAGAAGCTTCCGAGGAAGCCGCCACGGGAACTGCGGCCGTGGACTGTGCTGTAGAAGCCTGAGATGCCAGGGACGTGGCAGTTGCTTGCAGCGTGTTCAGGCGGGTATCCACCGAGGACATGAAGGCCAGCATGCGGGACTGGGTCTCGCGTTGTCGTCCGAGTTCCTGCTGCAAGTTGCCCAGCTGGGCCGCTAGTGCTTCGGCGGGATCCATGGCCTGTTCTTACTGTTAGGACCAGGTGGACGGGTAGGCCCAGGAGGTGGATCCACTGGGCTGAACACCTCACCGAGGGCAAGGTGCCCGGTAGCCGGAGCACTACGGGTAGAAGGACAGTCCGTTCAGAGGAGTGGAGTGAAGAAGTCCCTGGGACCACGGAGTCTCTGAAGGTAGTCCGGGTGACGGAGCTAAGGGTTCGGAGGCCGAGATGATGTCAGGCAGAATCTGGAACCAACGGAGCGAGGAGGTGGGTCACCACACGGATCCAGGGATCGGAGATGGTATGGACTGACGAGATGGCAGACAGTCACCGTTCGGGGTTCAGGAATCGTCAGGACCGGTTGGCGAGACAGGAGCGACTCTACAAGAGAGATAGGTAAGTATGGAACAAGACACAGGGAGACCTGACTCCTAGCTTAGCAAACACGAAGAACAGGCCCCGCCCACTTGGAAAGGATCCCCCTATATACCCTGTACCTGATTCTTCAATATCCTGTTGGAGGACACTGGCCCTTTAAGAGAGGGTCAATGACCGCGCACGCGCTCTAATGCGCATGCGCGAGGCCCGGGTGCCAGAAGCCAGAGCAGGGAGCGGTGCACAGGAGGCAGGAGTGCCAGGCTGGCTCAGCGTTGCCGACGGGCGCCGGGAGCGGGGACCGGGCTGCCTGGAGACCGCAGGTGATGGGGCGCGGAGGCAGTGGAGCGGGGGATCGGGAAGCATGGCACGGGAGCGACGGAGCATGACATGAGAGCGGGGAAGCGTGGCAGGGAAGCCGGTGAGCAAGGCAGGGGAGCCGGGGAGCATGGCAGGGGAGCCGGGGAGCATGGCAGAGGAGCCGGGGAGCGTGACAGGTACCCTATGGAAAGACACAGAACATCTTATATATATGGTGACCTCGGTTAGAATTCATTTGACCTCTGAGCTAGTTCTCCTATCTATTGGTTTGGAGGAGTTGAAAAAGCGGTGTAGACAAATTACTTGCCATATTCTTTTGGTCACTAAATCTTTACTAGCGTCCAAATGGAAGGAAATAGATGTCCCCTCAATACAAGAAGTTATAGATAGGGTTTCCTTACACAACATCTATGAGTACAACATAGCCCTGAAGGAAGGTAACTTTTCTAGATATGCTGAGAGGTGGTATCTGTGGTCTCTTAAATTTAACTCAACCCTTAAGATATATGACCTTTGATGTTATTCTCTTGGGTTTTTTGGGGTTTTTTTCTACATATATTAGTTGTTTGAATTTTCTTACTGTTTGCAAAATTTGCCTTATTTTTGCAGTATGTTTCTTTGGCATAGTAATAGTTGCTAGGAGTCCTGGAGTTGTATATTTTTATTTATTTATTTATTTTTTAATTTTGCCTTTCAAATTATATCTAAAGCCTATTGTTTGTTAAAAAATGACAAAAATTGTAAAATAAGTAATTTCAATGCTTTCTACACCTCATTTTATGTTTTCCCTTTCCATTTTCCCTGTTATAAATAAAGACAGTATACAAATTTGGTTGCAATCAATCTAAACACAAATCTGCATGTTCTGGCAGGAAAAACGCTGCAGAAAAATAAATGTGCATTTTTACACGGTTTTCTGCGTTTTTGCTGCCTTTTTTTTTATGCGTTTTTTCATTGCTTTTAATGGTCAAAATTAAGGAAAAAAATGTAGAAAGAATTGACATGCTACAGATTTTTTCTACACCAAAATCTGCATGGAAAAATGCCTGAATTTGTGCACAGCCCTTCAGAATTCTTATAGACTTTACTGGCATCAGGATATCCTTGTGGATTTCTGAAAAATAGCAACAAAAAACGCATTACAAAAAGTGAAAAAAACGCGGCGTGTGTACACAGCCTTAAACAGCATTCTAGAATACTGTATATAAGATCTCACTGGTGGTGGCCGCAGCTTATAGTCGCCAAATCTAGTGACAGGTGCCCTTTAAAGTACCCATATATAATATCTTATGATTTTTTAGGACTTACATTGTGTTTGCATATAAACAACTTTACAGTAAAGTTTCTTATAGGGAATATGTCACAAAATGTATTTTTTCTTTTTACATTTTGGACTTTCTGTTAAAAAGTTTATTTTCAAATGTATAAAATTGAAATAGTGAAATTCATTGTTTAGAACTTATTAACGGAGCTGTTGGGGCCTGTCATTTTTATTTTAGCAAACAGAAGGAATTCTAATATCTCATTGAAATAGAAGGCATTTTGTCGTATATGGTAGAAACTCACAGTTTCATCGCCAGTTCCAGGGAAATTAGACAAAACAAAATTTCAGCAAACAAATATAAAAAAATCTTTATAGATGAATAAAAGAGAACTACAGTGGAACCTTGGTTAACGAGAACAATCCGTTCTGGGACTGTGCTTATTAACCAAGTTACTCGTTAAGCAAAGCAAGATTTCCCATAGGAAATCATTGCAATGCAGACAATTCGTTCCACAACTTGTTAAATGTCCCATCCTGGTCCCCTGTTGTGCAATTCCACACACGTACAAACACACACAAACAAGTACAAACACGTACAAACACACACAAACTCACACAAACATATTATATGCTCACCTTACTTTCCGTTTCATCGCCGGCCTGCTGGGACTTGCTGTTCAGTAGCACGGGCTGTGCATTGGGTAACCATGACGACGAGGGAGGAACTTCCGCACCCAGTGCGCTGACGTCAAAGGCAGAAGCCTCTGATTGGTCAGCGCGCTGCCTTTGAGTAGCGTCTGACATCATGTGTCATGCAGTCTGCAGAGCTATGTATGTAATCCTATCATGTGTGATACACTTAGCAGAGCTATATATTTAATTATTTAAAGAGAACCTGTCATGTGAAAAAAAAAACACTATTAAACTGCAGCTATGGGTTAATCTGCAGGTTACTAGTGTTCTGAATCTGCCCATCGCCAGCAGTTTGAGCCTCACTGCCAGGAGGAAATGACCTTTACTCCTCCCAGCAGCATTCGGCTTCCAGTTACTGATCAGTGACTGAACCCTCCCTCGTCTCCCCTATGAGTGGAAGCCAAATGCTGCCAAGAATAAAGTTATTTTTCTCAAAGTGCCAGCGCTGGGCAGATTGAGAAGACTATTAACCTGCAGATTAACCCCATATGTGAAGGTTAATAGCATTACTTTACATTTCAGGTTCCCTTTAATGTCTATATAATGCAAAGTTGAAGGAGGGCACCTAAACACTCCAGAGTTTACCTTGGCACAAAGGAGCATGTGGCATAGAACAAGGAAAAAAGATTGCGTCATAGCGGCCCATTTTCAATAGAAGACGTCTCTCACAGGCTACACCTTCATTTGTTCTTTTTCTGGCTATATAAATCTTCCTTGATAAAACCTGTAGGATATACAAGAACTTCTGCCCTAAGGGTAAGACCGTACTTTGTGCTTCCACCTGCGTTTTAGGTGCTTTTTAGGTCCGTTTTGAACTGTTTTCATGCGAAAAGGCATGCATTTTGATTTTCCAGCAAAGTCTATGGAAAATGTGGATTTCCTGTCCGCACTTTGCGTTTTAAAACGCAGCGTTTAATTTGCATATTTTGTCGCAAAAACCATGCGGTCAAAGAAGCAGCATGTCAATTGTTTTTGCTATTTTGGGTGCGTTTTGCTAACATTGAAGTCTATGAGAAATGGCAAAAAACAAGAAGCATCAAAATTCCAGCATTTTACCTGCTTTTTAGGTGCAGGAAACATGCGTTTTGGACTTAAAAAACGCATGCTTTTTGGACATCAAAATAATGCTTTAATATGTCCCTTTACATACACACATAGTCCGACAATTAAAATAAAGAAAATTCTTAATTTGTTGCTATTTTTGCGGTAAATATATTACCGCAATAATTTTATGAAATAAATCTATTTCCATTAATTTTCTTAAAAATATAGATTTGCTTCTTTTTTTTCCTTTTTTTCCATTGAGTTTGACAAATGAAACTTTATTAAGCAGTGTCTATATGTTCAAAACGCATCTCTCAAAACGCAATTGAAAAAGCATGTAAAAAGCGCTAAAAACGCATCTAAAACGCGGTAAATACGCATGCGTTTTTAGCGCTAATTTGTGGTCAAAAGCAACTTTGGGCAAAATCAATTACTGCCAGAGGGTGCGTTTTTACATGCGTTTTGGACGACGCAAAGTGCGGTCATACCCTTAAGAAAGCCACTTGCGTGGCAATATGCATAGGGCTGTGACAGTTTCTCACCTTACTCACCAGCAGCCTGTGCAAAGCTGATCCTGAGCACAGCACAGCTGGTTCTTTGGTTCATTTCTTTATTGCTGCAGTTATCTTATCTTTATTGCCCATACACCTTGCATAAACACCTATGTTATGAAACTTTCGCAGTATCGTCAAGGTATGTTCCATCATATTCTGCATCAATCCAGGTAAGGAAGAAAAACTGACCGCACTCAGCCGCTGTGCCGGAGAACTTTTATTAGAACTTAGTGCAGATTTAAAAGGCGGGAGGAGCCCTAGGTGCGGGTTCCTCACAGGGGACAACAATCAAACAATCCATCATATTCTGCTCTTTCCTTAGGAGCAGGATTCTCAACTTTCTATTCTTTAGTTCCTTATCCTACAGCTATGGCTGATATTGATCGCAAACATTCTTCCTGTAGCATTTGTGTGGCGCCCTGGACTAGCCAGGTCGTCACAGGTAAGACACCAACACACCCCACACCCCCAGACAGGTCCATTAGCCAGACACAAAACCCTTGTTGCCTCCCTCCAGGGGCTGATGTCCACACCAGGTGGGGTGGAGCCAAGTGGTTGGCCCCACCCACTGAGGAGTTCACAGTCCTGGAGGCAGGAACAGTAATCAGATAGTGTTCAGGAGTTGAAGTGAGCAGAGCTACTGCAGGTGTCATCTCGGCTGCTCCGTACCAACGCTCCCGGGATCCCCGTCACCAGCAGCGGTGGTGCCCACCTTCACCACACACCATGGGTGGCGTCACGGACTCAAATCCCCAAACAAATACCCCCCTTTTCACTCATGGGCGAGGAGCGCCGCTCGAGTCCCCGGATCCGGCCCACCGCTCGAGCCACCGAGCAGCAGCAGCGCCGGACCCGAGCGCGAGGGAGCGCAGCGCCCCGCCGCCCGCGACATTTATGTCTTTTGCGTTTCTACTCTACTTGAATATTATGGTACATGTTATTTGATATACTGCAGTTGTCTATAGGACTTCATGTAATGTACAACAGGCTGTGTAATGACACATTTCTCACCTGGGCAAATAAGTTTTTCTTTCTGCAAAGGAAAAATGTCAGACACTTTGACATGAGATACCAGTTATGAATATTGATTTTTTTTTTTTTGTGTGACAGGTGTAGGTCTTATAGTTATGTAAGACATACTGTATTTTCAGTGTTGTAACAAAGCGGAGAACACAACACATTTACTAATTTACTTGCGGTCTGTGCATCACCTCTCAATTATTATCGGCCAGATGGATAACGTTGTATGTGCCATGTTTCATTTTTATAGGAAGCTAACATTATGATCTGGGGCCTCCAGGTGGGTTCATATCCTTAAAATGGGTGATCTCATAATTTTTGGTACCTGAGCCATATTCAATTTAACAGCCACCATCTCATGTCATCAAGGGGTGTGACTATTACCTAGTAAAAGCAGATTCTGGTATAGAGCCATTGTTCAATTCTGAGAGATTCAGCATGCTGCAAGGCTGCGCTGTTTACTAATCGGACTGCTTCACTCCACAAAAATCTGCCCTATTCCTGTGATCTTAGATCTAGTAATTGTTTTTGTTTATTCCTTTTATATTTATGTAACTATATATACGGTATTGTTTCTCCCCTTTGTAATATCGTTTGTATATTTTAGTAAACTGCCTAATGGTTGGATTAAATAATTAAATATATATACAATGTAACAGCTTAATTCCCCTTGCTCTATAAATCATACCCTTGAAGCCTCTAAGGCCATACGTTGCCAGGAAATGTTGTCTGAGCAGCCTGTATGATATCTTAATTTGGTTATTACGGAGCTTGGCAGTGAACGTACGGAAGTATATATAATTATATATATATATATATATATATATATATATATATATATATATATATATATAAAAAAAACAATATAATGATACTGCGCTAATAGAGGTGTGGTCCTTTTCAAAATAGGGCTTAGGGTACTTTCACACTTGCGTTGTTTTCCTTCAGTTGCAATCCTCCGTTTTGGAAAACAGCAGAATCCGTTAACGGAATCCACTGCTTCCCATAAACTTGTATGGATGACAGATTGCGAGTGAAGTACCTGCGTTGCTTCCGCTGGGCGACGCTGCATTGCTTCCGCCGGGCCGAAGGAACTCAGCATGTAACGTTTTTTGAGCAGCGCAATCCGTAGGATTTCGCTGCGCATGCTCTCTCTGGCTCCCTGCACTCATAACCAGGGTACACATCGGGTTACTAAGCAATGCGCTTTGCCTAGTTACCCAATATTTACCCTGGCTACGAGTGCAAGAAGCCAGAGCTAAGCGGTGTACTCTGGTAACCAAGGTAAATATCGGGAAACCAAGCAAAGTGCTTTGCTTAGTTACCCGATATTTACCCTGGCTACGTGTGCAGGGAACCCAACACTTCCCCGCTCGGCTCCGCCTCCTCCCACAGTCCGCATGTACACACACACACTCACCTGTCCCCAGCGATGTAGTCCCTGCAGATGTGCCAGCAACCTGCACCACTGATCGGATCGCATCACAGACCAGAGGCTTAACTTCCACTATGCACACAGCGTCTGCCAGCACCTGCCAGTCCGGATCTACATGGGCAGACGTCCTCATCTAAGGAGCTAACTTGGATTGAGTACCTGCAATTACTCTCCCCTTTGCAACACTCACACAAGTGGACACATTAGTGGACTTTTTGGACTTAATAGCTATTTTAGGTTTTTACCATTGCTTGTTTTTATTTTTATATATATATATATATATATATATATATATATATATATATATATATATATATATATACATATATATATACATTTGTAGCTTGGACCTACTATTTGCTACCTTCAAGCTTATATACATACTGTATCTCTGTGTATTCCATTCTAGTCTTTTTACCAGTGTACTTTAGCATTGCTTATGTGAAACTCTGTGGAGATATTAAAAAACTACAATTCAGCCATATTTTGACAAGGGGAATTGTAGAGAAATGAACATTCAAATCACAGGCAACAGCAATGGTGGACATTCCTGCCGTCAGCATGACAGTTCCACACTCCCTCAAAACTTGTGATGTCTGTAGCATTGTGCTGTGTGATAAAACTTCACATTTTGCAATAATCATGCTGATCGGCCTAAGGCACACCTGTGCAATAATCATGCTGATCGGCCTAAGGCACGCCTGTGCTGTGCAATAATCATGCTGTCTAGTCAGCATCTGGATATGCCACACCTGTGGTGGATAGATTATTTTGGCAGAGGAGAAATGCTGATACACAGATTTAGGCAACTTTGTGAACCATTTTCTATAGAAAAAGCCCTTTTGTGTCCATAGAAAAAGTCTTAGATCTTTCAATTCAGCTCATGATAAATGGGAACAAAAACAAAAGTGTTGCGTTTATATTTTTGTTCAGTGTACTTGGACAATGGGTACAGAGGGCATGCTGGGAGTTGTAGTTCTGTAATCTTATGCACTACGAAAGACGTTTGACCTCAATGTGTTATAATGAGCTTTACACAATCAATATCTCACCAAGAAGCCGTTAAAAGTGCATTGAGCAGCCACCGATGCTTCTCCAGCATAATCTGCATATGGCTTCTAATTTTATGCATTATAAAAGACATTTGATACACGCTCCATTACTGGGGTTATTCCCTTGAGAGAAAACCAGTGCTTGAGGCAGAGGCCTAAAAGGAAAAATGGGAGGAGCTTACCTCTGAGGTAAAATGTCAGTTAGGGACGTGTGAGGTGAAGTGAAGAGCGTACTGAGGAGGCGTCCTGTCCTGAGGTGATTTCTAAAAACCTCTGGAGGGGCGGCTACACCTGTCAGGGGCATCAGTCCCTAGGTCACCGATGCCTTCAAGGTCGGTGACAAAACTGAGAGACTGCAGCTTTATTACAAGGGGCAGTGAACTTCTGGAAGTATAGTGGCACGTGTGAGTCTGGAAGTTTCTAGAAGAAATAGAGAGTCTTCCTTCAGGACTCCAGTCACCTGCTCGCCAGAAGGGATAATCAGTCCAGATTGTTATTGTCTTGGGAATCCCAGGTTACCAAGATACCTACTCCCAGGTAGGGAAATAGTGTCAGAGGGAAAGTACACCATCACTAAACAGCAGAGGAACCAACTCTCATCAGGGCAGGAAGTACCCCCATCATTGTATGCTGTGATAACACCCTGCAGAGCTTCAGTAAAAGGTAAAAGCTCCCTGTCCTGTCTATGGCTGAATCATTTTCTGCTGTGCCATTCCTACCACAACACATCCCCCAGGACCCAGCCATAGTTGGGGGGGCAAGAGGACAACCCTCTGGCACTGCGCATCACCACCTACCTCCTGGGGCCACCAGCAGTGCCCGGCCATACCGCAGCCAAACATCCCAACTGGCGTCACAAACTCTTTATTTTATTTATTCCTTTTTAAATATTATTTTCACTCCCCATTACAAAAAGCCTGTTACTCGCGCTTGGTACGGCCACATCGCTGCTCGGAGCCACCACCGTGACATCAGAGGCCTCCGGGGCGGCACAACTTGGTCTACAAAAATGTATGGACATGTGAACATCTGTAAAGACTATAATACGTACCAGTGCTATCTGTGAAAACCACGTATAGAACATGTACGCAAATAAACGACGTCTGAATGAGACCTAAAGGCCCAGTCACACTAAACAACTTACCAGCGATCCCAACAACAATCAAACCTGATAGGGATCGCTGGTAAGTTGCTAGGAGGTTGCTGGTTAGATGTCACACTGCGACGCTCCAGCGATCCCACCAGCAACCTGACCTGGCAGGGATCGCTGGAGCGTGGCTACACGAGTTGCTGGTGAGCTCACCAGCAACCAGTGTCCCAGCCCCCAGCCAGCAGCGCCGCGTGGAAGATGCTGCGCTTGGTAACTAAGGTAAATATCGGGTAACCAACCCGATATTTACCTTGGTTACCAGTGCACGCAGCTACACGTGCAAAGAGCAGGGAGCAGCGCACAATGCTTAGCGCTGGCTCCCTGCTCTCCTAGTTACAGCACACATGGGGTTAATTACCCGATGTGTGCTGCAGCTACATGTGCACAGAGCAGGGAGCAGCGCACAATGCTTAGCGCTGGCTCCCTGCTCTCCTAGTTACAGCACACATGGGGTTAATTACCCGATGTGTGCTGCAGCTACATGTGCACAGAGCAGGGAGCAGCGCACAATGCTTAGCGCTGGCTCCCTGCTCTCCTAGTTACAGCACACATGGGGTTAATTACCCGATGTGTGCTGCAGCTACATGTGCACAGAGCAGGGAGCAGCGCACAATGCTTAGCGCTGGCTCCTTGCTCTCCTAGTTACAGCACACATCGGGTTAATTACCAGATGTGTGCTGCAGCTACATGTGCACAGAGCAGGAGCCGGCACTGACAGTGAGAGCGGCGGAGGCTGGTAACAAAGGTAAATATCGGGTAACCAAGGACAGGGCTTCTTGGTTACCCGATGTTTACATTGGTTACCAGCCTCCGCAGAAGCCGGCTCCTGCTGCCTGCACATTTAGTTGTTGCTCTGTCACTGTCACACACAGCGATCTGTGCTTCACAGCGGGACAGCAACAACTAAAAAATGGCCCAGGACATTCAGCAACAACCAGCGACCTCACAGCAGGGGCCGGGTTGTTGCTGGATGTCACACACAGCGACATCACTAGCAACATCGCTGCTACGTCACAAAAGTTGTTCGTTAGCAGCGATGTTGCTAGCGATGTTGCTTAGTGTGACGGGGCCTTAAGACACGTACTAAATGCAAAGGAAAGTCTCCATGCTCCTCCAATCCCCCAAAAAAGACACCTCATATCATTGCATAAAGAGTTGTCTCCAATATGCTGAAAACCATGTAAGTAAGCCACAGAAGTTTTGGGAGTGATGAGAGATGAAACCAAAGTTTTCAAGCCTATGGATCAGAAGTATATTTAATGGAAGAAGAATGAAGCATCCATTTAAAAGAAAACCCTGAAGTGAAACATGGCGGGGGCTCAGTGGTGTCTACAAAGAAACATGGCGGAGGTTCAGTGATGCCTATAGTGAAGAATAGAGGTGGCTTGGTGAGTTAAATGCGGGGCATCACTATGTATGTAATGGTGATGTGACATCAATGGCTCATGTCATTTAACCCTTCAATAATATACTTCAGTGCCCACTTTGATGCCCATTTTTGTGCCAGTTTTACATTTTTTTTAGTTGTATCTAAAGCCTGCTTTACACGTTGCAATTTCGCATACGATATCGTATGCGATTTGCAACGCCCCCATCGTATGTGCAGGACGTTCAATTTGTAGAACGTGCCGCACAAACGATTACCCACGTCACACGTACTTACCCGTCCATACGACCTCGATGTGGGCGGCGAACGTCCACTTCCTGGAGTGGTAGGGACGTGCGGTGTCACAGCGACGTCACACGTGTGAGACTGTGACCGGGCTGGTCCATGACGGCCGGTACGTCTCGCCCCGGTTGTGCTCCCTCCATGTATAGAAAGCAACTCCACTCCAGGGTTAATCCTGTTTCCCTACAGGCTGAAAGTAGGGTTAAAAGGAAACAGGAACATGGGCGTGGTGCCTAGTGTGTGAGGGAGTGAACACAACTCCCTGAGTCTCTGCCGGAGACACAACTATATGCTGTATTGGACTTTTGGTTTGTGCAATAAACCGTGTGCTGTGACCCTTGGTGCCTGGATCCCGTGTCTTCGGCCACGCAGCCGACCGCGCTACCTCACATATGGTGGAGAATGCGGGCATGCCAGCCCGGTGAGGTGTAGCTTCCATTTCTGGTGACCCGGTGGCACATGTCCTGGATTCAAGCGGCTATACTACAGCCCAAACCCGGCGACGCCATGGAGGACATACTAAAGCAGCTGGTTCAGGCCAATGCACGTCAGCAGCAAGCCTTGCAATTGCAGGAACAAAGGCACCAAGAACAGATGGTTCTACTGGCCAAGGCGATCCGTGCCGGACCGGCAGCAACAACCCCGGGACCGGGTGACGACGGCAGCATCCGGAAAACGGTGAGACAAGCGTTGCAAAAGATGACCCCGGGGGATGATGTGGAAGCGTTCCTGGCGGTGTTTGAGAGGGTGGCCGAGCGGGAAAAGCTGCCGGCCCTCCAGTGGGCTGAGGTATTGTCGCCCTATCTGACGGGGGAGCCCCAAAAAGCGTACCTGGACCTCTGTACCGAGGACGCCATAGACTATGCGACCCTGAAAGCCGAAATACTTGCTCGGTTGGGGGTGAATACCTATGTACGGGCTCAGCGGGTAAATCAGTGGTTCTATGAGGAAGGCAAACCCGTACGCTCCCAGGCCTATGACTTGTTGCATCTGGTAAAGAAGTGGTTGCAGCCTGACACTCTGAGCCCTGTGCAAATGGTGGAAAGGGTAGTGGTTGATCGCTTTGTGCGTACTTTACCCGTCACCATTCAACGGTGGGTAGGACAGGGTGACCCAAGTACCCTGGACCAATTGGTGAGCCTGGTGGAGCGGCATGTGGCTACGCAGGACTTGATACGGGACACCGAGACTTTGCGTGCCGCCCGTCGGTCCGGCCCCTCTAAGCCTCGGGCCAAGGACCCACCGCTGACACCGATGCGGGAGTCCGCTACCGTCCCATCTGAGGCCGCGCCCGCCGTCCCGGAGGTCCGGAAGGCTATGTACCCTAAACGACAACTCGTCAAGGGGGTATCCTTCCCTATTAGATGTTGGCGGTGCCAGCGGGTGGGACATATGGAAGCTCAGTGTCCACTCACCACGGAGCCCATGGATTGTGGGGTTACCCGGCGGGGTTCAATGTATGCTCAGGCGGTGTATACCGCGGAACTTGTCTCCCCGGGACTGAGCCCCACTTGTGCCAAATACAGGTGAATGGATGTCCGGTTATAGGCTTGTTGGATTCCGGAAGCTTAGTGACCCTTGTGCGATCAACCCTAAGGGCTAAAATAAAGGCCACAGGACGTACCGTGGGGGTGGTTTGCATACATGGGGACCGCCGAGACTATCCCACGGGAGATGTCACCATCACAGCACCCTGCGGGCAGGTGCAACATGAGGTGGGACTTATGAACTCTCTTCCCTATGACGTGATCCTAGGAAGGGATCTGCCGTATTTTTGGACTCTATGGAAGGGGCCTCCTAAGTCCCCTCAGGTATTGGACAGTCCGGCACCTGAGCCCGACAATCCCGAATCCGGGACGCCTGCCGTAGGGGTCCCCATGATAGGGACAGAGTGTGAACCCGATAGGTCGCCCCTAGAGGTATTGGCAGGAGAGGCTGAGTTGGTCGAGCCCATCCCGGAGTTGGAGACGTCCCCGGATACGTTTGGGACAGCCCAACTCCAGGACCCTACATTAATACATGCCCGGAGTCGGGTGACAGTGGTTGACGGGGTGGCACAGCTGCCCGGTGCCCAGGTAAGGTACCCCCATTTCGCTCTTAAGCAGGATTTACTCTACCGGGTAGATGAAATACGGGGCGTGGGGGTAGAGCAGTTGGTGGTGCCCCAGCCGTATCGCCGGCGGGTCCTCGACTTGGCTCATAAACACCTGATGAGTGGCCACCTAGGGGTCAAGAAAACGCAGGAGCGAATATTGCAAAGGTTCTATTGGTCCGGGGTCTTTGGGGAGGTAAAACGGTTCTGTGAAACCTGCCCGGAGTGTCAGCTTACCGCACCCCTGGCCCACTTTCGCAGTCCGTTGGTACCGTTACCCATTATAGAAGTCCATTTTGAACGGATAGGGATGGATCTGGTGGGGCCCCTCGTAAAGTCCGCTCGAGGGCACCAACACATCCTAGTGATCGTTGACTATGCCACCCGGTATCCAGAGGCGATACCTCTCAGACATACTGCAGCAAAGCTTATAGCTCGGGAGTTGTTTGCTGTGTTCTGCCGGGTGGGGTTGCCCAAGGAGATCCTTACGGATCAGGGGACCCCATTCATGTCTAAAGTGACCAAAGAGCTATGCCGGCTGCTCCAGATCAAGCAGTTGCGTACGTCTGTGTATCATCCTCAAACGGACGGTTTAGTGGAGCGTTTCAATAAAACCCTGAAAACCATGCTCAAAAGGGTGATTTCCAAAGACGGGAAAGACTGGGATATGATGCTTCCCTATTTGATGTTTGCCATCCGAGAGGTGCCACAGGCATCCACGGGGTTTTCGCCTTTTGAGTTGTTATACGGGCGACATCCCCGGGGATTGTTGGACCTGGCAAAGGAAACATGGGAGCAGGAGCCCACCCCCCATAAAAGTGTGATTGAACACATTTTAGGAATGCAGAACCGCATAAGCGCGGTCATGCCACTTGTGAAGAAGCATTTACAGGAGGCTCAGGCCGCGCAAAGCGGCCGCTACAATAGACAAGCCACCGTGCGGACCTTTAAACCCGGGGATCGGGTGTTGGTATTAATCCCCACGGCGGAGAGTAAATTCCTGGCTCAGTGGCAAGGCCCCTACGAGATAAAGGAAAGAAGCGGGGTGGTCAACTATAAGGTACTGCAGCCCGGTAGGCGGAAACCTGAACAAATATACCATGTCAACCTGTTAAAACCTTGGCAGGAACGGGAAAGCCTGATGGTTGATTTTTCCCCATCTCCCTCCTCTTCGGGTCGTTCTACCCCGGCTCCAGCGACCTCCGGAGAGGACGAACCGGAAGTAAGGATTGGAGAAGCCCTCACCAAGCAACAGAGGCGAGAGGCCAGACGGCTGGTTCAGCAGAACCCCGATGTCTTCTCCGAGCTGCCTGGTAGGACAAGTCTGATACGACATGACATTGTCACCGAGCCTCACCTGAAGGTACGCCTGAAGTCATACCGGATACCGGAGGCTCGAAGACAAGCCATATCAGAGGAAGTGAAGACAATGCTACGACTAGGGGTCATCGAAAAATCCCGGAGTGAATGGGCTAGTCCCATTGTCTTAATACCAAAACCCGATGGCTCCTTAAGGTTCTGCAATGACTTTAGGAGATTGAACGAAATATCTAAGTTCGATCTCTACCCCATGCCCCGGGTGGATGAGCTGATTGATAGGCTGGGACAGGCGCGATATTTCACCACGCTCGACCTGACCAAGGGGTACTGGCAGGTGCCACTGACGGAGTCCGCCAAGGAGAAAACCGCTTTTGTTACGCCGGAGGGTCTCTTCCACTATGTTGTCTTGCCTTTTGGGTTACACGGCGCTCCAGCCACGTTCCAGAGGTTGATGGACTTGGTGCTGGAACCCCACCAGGCGTATGCATCAGCGTACCTTGATGACATCATTATTTACAGCTCCGAGTGGCAGACCCACTTGGACCAGGTACAAGCGGTGGTGAACGCGCTCCGAACAGCCGGATTGACAGCCAATCCCAAGAAATGTGCGTTGGGACTCACGGAAGCCCGCTACTTGGGCTACGTAATAGGCCAAGGAGTGATTAAGCCCCAAATTAACAAAGTTGAGGCGATCCAGAAGTGGCCTAGACCCCTGACCACGAAGCAGGTTAGGGCTTTCCTGGGTATTGTGGGGTACTACAGGAGGTTTGTAAAGAATTTTGCGGGTCTATCGGCCCCCTTGACGGACCTTCTCAAAGGCAAGAAGTCCGTCATGGTGCGCTGGACTCCGCAGGCCGAGGACTCCTTCCGGGCCTTGAAGGGGGTCCTGTGCGGACAGCCCGTTCTTGTCAACCCTGATTTCCGGAAGGAGTTTATAGTACAGACTGACGCCTCGGAGGTCGGCCTGGGGGCAGTGCTGTCTCAGGTGGTTCAGGGGGAGGAACACCAAGTCACCTTCTTGAGTAGGAAGCTCACCCCTCCCGAGCGGAATTATAGCGTAGTGGAGAAGGAGTGCCTGGCGATTAAGTGGGCCTTGGAGTCCCTACGCTATTACCTGCTGGGACGGCAGTTTCACTTGGTGACTGATCACTCTCCGCTGGTCTGGATGAGGTCCGCCAAGGAACGGAATGCCCGGGTTACCCGGTGGTTCCTTTCTCTGCAGAACTTCCGGTTTACGGTTGAACACCGGGCCGGTAGGTTGCAGGGCAACGCCGATGCCTTGTCCCGCGGCCCGTGTTTGATGGCGGGAGTTCAACCCCGCACGCTTGAACTGAGGGGGGGGTATGTGAGACTGTGACCGGGCTGGTCCATGACGGCCGGTACGTCTCGCCCCGGTTGTGCTCCCTCCATGTATAGAAAGCAACTCCACTCCAGGGTTAATCCTATTTCCCTACAGGCTGAAAGTAGGGTTAAAAGGAAACAGGAACATGGGCGTGGTGCCTAGTGTGTGAGGGAGTGAACACAACTCCCTGAGTCTCTGCCGGAGACACAACTATATGCTGTATTGGACTTTTGGTTTGTGCAATAAACCGTGTGCTGTGACCCTTGGTGCCTGGATCCCGTGTCTTCGGCCGCGCAGCCGACCGCGCTACCTCACACACGGCAAACGGCCAATAGAAGCGGAGGGGCAGAGCTGAGCGGGACGCAAACATCCCGCCCACCTCCTTCCTTCCGCATTACCGGCCGGGAGCCGCAGGACGCAGGTAAGATCTGTTCATCGTTCCCGGGGTGTCACACACTGCGATGTGAGCTACCCCGGGTACGATGAACAATCTGACATTCAATTCATGAGGAATGAACGACATGCGGGCGATGAACGTTTTACCGTTCAATCGCAATCGCATGTAGCTGTTACACACTGCAATGTACCTTACGATGCCGGATGTGCGTCACTTACGACGTGACCCCGCCGACACATTGTAAGATACATTGCAGCGTGTAAAGCGGGCTTAAGTGTATTCACATCAGGGCTCCTCAGTGCATTGTATTTCATTGCTGTGATTTTTATTTTTGTTAAACCTGTAAACCCCCCCCCCCCCCGCAGAAAATAAACAATTGCTCAATAAGAAAATGGACACATAAAAAAACATATTCAGAAGAGATCCTACACTCATATCATCTACTCATAGTGACAGCTGCCATGTAGGGATCATCACCTGTATCCCACCATCTTATTCATCCCATTGGCCAATTGGCCAAATGATTTAGCTATAAAAGCTTATCTCTGTCTCTAGTATCTGCCAAGATATCTTACATATTGATAATTTCTCCCAGTTACTGTTTACCCCCCAATATCTTTAAAGAACAATGATGTACACATAATAGAGCATGAAGGGGCTCGGAGAAGGTGGCGGCGTAGGTGTGTAAGTGTCTGATGGGGTCACACAGCTCATACAAGGACAGCTGCCCGGCCCCATAATCTAGACAGATCCTAAATCTATCACTGGAGATCTCGTCAGGTAACCGGATCACTTTCCTGTCATGCATCGCTGAATACTGATTATTATATCTCCATAAACTCCAGGACTTGTTATTATGCCCAATATATGAATGCTGCCCCCTCCTGTCCATACTGGGGTAACACATCCCCACCATCCAATTCCCTGATCTACTGCCCTCCACATCCCAGTAATGTCGTCCTGAGGTAAATCCCCTCCTGCTCATCACCTGATTACACTGGAATCTCTCTGCTGTTTCTGGACGATTCTGGTCCCTTTCTGTCCAGGTTGCAGCTTTCCGGTCGTCTGATATAAGCAGATTATTACCAGCTGTGTTTACATCCAGTAATATGTCTGCAGGACCCTCCACATAGATCCCCTTCCTTATACCTGTTATTACCTCACATAATGTGTGTAATGTGTGTGAGATCACAGCCACATCCAGGTCATCTCCATCATGGAGCTGTTTATCATGTCCCCCTGTGTCCTCATCACCTTCCTCCTCCTCAGGATCACACAAGTCCCCGGTGTCTGGTTCCTGTAAGACGGTCAGTGGATCACTCGTGTTACACAGCTCCTCAATGTGCCTCATCTTCCTGGACAGCTCGTCCTTCTTTATTTCCAGCTGATGGATCAGAGCAGACAGTGACAGTGACTCTTCCTTTTCCTGCCTGGAGATCTCACTCAGGACCTTCTTCTCCAGGTCGTCCACCCGTCTCCTGATGTCTGTACACAGGGCAGTGACTCTCTCGGCTTCTTCAGATGCTTTCTTTTGAGCTTTTCTCCTGCGCTCCTCCAGACTCCGGACTCTTTCCTCAGTCTCCTGTCTCTTTTTGATTAGTTTCTGAAGAACATTTCTCATTTTTTTCTTTTTCTTCTATGAGGCCTCATCCAGTATCTCCACCCGGTGTTCCCGGTGTTCTCTGGCCAAACTGCAGGACACACAGATACAAGCAGCGTCCTCAGTGCAGTAATATTCCAGGATCTTCTTATGGACAGAACATTTCCTTTTCTCCAGAGAAGTGCTGGGATCAGATAAGACGTGTTCTGGTGATTTGCTGTGAACCCTCAGGTGTTTCTCACACAGAGAAGCCTCACAGTGTAGACAGGATCTAACAGCAGGTACAGGAGAGTCCACACAGTAAGTGCAGCAGACTTCGGTTTCTGTCAGTGTTGGTTGAGTAATCAGGATATTCTCCATTATGTTCCGCAGAGCTATGTTCCTCATCAGCGCCGGCCGATCCTGAAACCTTTCTCTGCAGTCAGGGCAGGAATAAACTCCAGACTCGTCCTGTGTATCCAGCACACGATCAATACAGACCCGGCAGAAGTTGTGTCCACATCTCAGCATTACAGGATCTGTATAAGTGCTCAGACAGATGGAGCAGAGCAGCTCGTCTCTCAGATCAGCAGACGCCATGGCTGACGGAAGGAGGAAGAGAGAAACTAAACTAATTCTCTGATACTCAGAGACAATGGCGGTTTATACTTGTTAATACAGGACAGAGTTCAGGTGCACACAATTAGTCCCTGACACTTAAAGGCAACCTGTCACCAGATTTGTCCACTAGAAACTGTGGCCATCACCAGTAAGCTGTTAATGGTAGTGAGAAAGAAGTAGCATAGAAAGAACTGTGCATTCCCAATAATCATACGAAAAACATGTTTTTTATTGACAAACAAAATGCAAAAAAACTGACAGAAACACAATGGTTAAAAATACCTGAAAAACAACAGAACAAACAGTACTGGGATAGGGGATGGATATAATAATCCTTGATACAGTTAGGTCCAGAAATATTTGGACAGTGACACAAGTTTTGTTATTTTAGCTGTTTACAAAAACATGTTCAGTAATACAATTATATATATAATATGGGCTGAAAGTGCACACTCCCAGCTGCAATATGAGAGTTTTCACATCCAAATCGGAGAAAGGGTTTAGGAATCATAGCTCTGTAATGCACAGCCTCCTCTTTTTCAAGGGACCAAAAGTAATTGGACAAGGGACTCTAAGGGCTGCAATTAACTCTGAAGGTGTCTCCCTCGTTAACCTGTAATCAATGAAGTAGTTAAAAGGTCTGGGGTTGATTACAGGTGTGTGGTTTTGCATTTGGAAGCTGTTGCTGTGACCAGACAACATGCGGTCTAAGGAACTCTCAATTGAGGTGAAGCAGAACATCCTGAGGCTGAAAAAAAAGAAAAAATCCATCAGAGAGATAGCAGACATGCTTGGAGTAGAAAAATCAACAGTCGGGTACATTCTGAGAAAAAAGGAATTGACTGGTGAGCTTGGGAACTCAAAAAGGCCTGGGCGTCCACGGATGACAACAGTGGTGGATGATCGCCGCATACTTTCTTTGGTGAAGAAGAACCCGTTCACAACATCAACTGAAGTCCAGAACACTCTCAGTGAAGTAGGTGTATCTGTCTCTAAGTCAACAGTATAGAGAAGACTCCATGAAAGTAAATACAAAGGGTTCGCATCTAGATGCAAACCATTCATCAATTCCAAAAATAGACAGGCCAGAGTTAAATTTGCTGAAAAACACCTCATGAAGCCAGCTCAGTTCTGGAAAAGTATTCTATGGACAGATGAGACAAAGATCAACCTGTACCAGAATGATGGGAAGAAAAAAGTTTGGAGAAGAAAGGGAACGGCACATGATCCAAGGCACACCACATCCTCTGTAAAACATGGTGGAGGCAACATGATGGCATGGGCATGCATGGCTTTCAATGGCACTGGGTCACTTGTGTTTATTGATGACATAACAGCAGACAAGAGTAGCCGGATGAATTCTGAAGTGTACCGGTATATACTTTCAGCCCAGATTCAGCCAAATGCCGCAAAGTTTATCGGACGGCGCTTCATAGTACAGATGGACAATGACCCCAAGCATACAGCCAAAGCTACCCAGGAGTTCATGAGCGCAAAAAAGTGGAACATTCTGCAATGGCTAAGTCAATCACCAGATCTTAACCCAATTGAGCATGCATTTCACTTGCTCAAATCCAGACTTAAGACGAAAAGACCGACAAACAAGCAAGACCTGAAGGCTGCGGCTGTAAAGGCCTGGCAAAGCATTAAGAAGGAGGAAACCCAGCGTTTGGTGATGTCCATGGGTTCCAGACTTAAGGCAGTGATTGCCTCCAAAGGATTTGCAACAAAATATTGAAAATAAAAATATTTTGTTTGGGTTCGGTTTATTTGTCCAATTACTTTTGACCTCCTAAAATGTGGAGTGTTTGTAAAGAAATGTGTACAATTCCTACAATTTCTATCAGATATTTTTGTTCAAACCTTCAAATTAAACGTTACAATCTGCACTTGAATTCTGTTGTAGAGGTTTCATTTCAAATCCAATGTGGTGGCATGAAGAGCCCAACTCGCGAAAATTGTGTCACTGTCCAAATATTTCTGGACCTAACTGTATGTCCCCAAAGTAGATGCTGAGGCACAAATAAACAAATATGCAGTGTACAGATGTCACACAGAATGAACAGTAAGATGGTATTAAATACCAAACTGGATGGTATTGAACTAAGACAAATGGTAAAGATAAGCAAATACAGACATAAAATAACAAATCAAAATGACGACTAGCAAATTCAAAATAAATAGAATGACAACCATACTGAAATGTCACAGGCCTCCAGACGAAGCTCTGGCGAAACGCGCGTCGAGGTGCAGGGCAGTGTCGTCTTCACTGGGTCAATGGCTGCCGCTGGTTGGTATCAGGACATGGGGCTAATATGCTGCTTATAACTTCTGGGGCTAGCTGGACATAGTCCCTATATGTTGGTTTTGTATGTCCATGATTTCTCCTTATTCAAAGGTTTCCTTATCTAATGCATTATAGCACAAATACTTTTTATGGTCTTTATGTATTGTCCTCCTATGATGCCTACGGGGTTTGGAGTCTTCTATTTGTTTTCTAACATTGCATATATGTCACAATATCTTTATACTTAGCTAACATCCTCCCAGTGGGTTAAATCATTGATTATTCAGGAACCATGTTGTGTTTGTGTATACTTTGAATATAAATACTGTATATGTCTGACCGCACTGCACTGTACCTCTGTATATGTTTTTATGAGGTTCTACCTCTTGCTCTGTGTGTCTAGTATATAATAAAAATATGTAATTTTGTCATATTCCAATTTGGTGCTTGATTGCAGTTGTTCCTGCTATGAGTGGCCCAACCAGATATTAGGTTCAGGGGCAATCACTTTCTCACACAGGGCCCTGTAGGTTTGGATTTCTTTTCCCCTAAATAATAAAGATCTCCATTAATAAACTGCATTTTGTTTTACTTGTGTTATTTTTGTCTAATATTTACATTTGCTACATCTGAAACATTTATGTGTGACAAACATGCAAAATAAAAAATCAGGAAGGGACAAATACTGTAAATATAAAATATACATTATATATATACATTATATACATATATCTTTACACACACAGTACAGACCGAAAGTTTGGACACACCTTCTCTATTCAAATGATTTTTATTAGGTTTTGTAGTTAACAAGTCTTGAAATCATGCGTTACAAAATTTAAGGACATATAGATAGTAATAACTGTTCTGTCCCCACTTAAAGGCGATGGAAGGTGCGTAGTTGTGAGAGGTTGTGAGAATCTTACCTTCGTTTTTCCTATAGGTGAGGCAGACAGGACCAGAGCGCTCCAGAGTTACACATGCACAAGCTGAGATGAAACAATGGTGGTTTATTTTCTCCAAAGATTAAGGACATACAGGGGTGCAGCGGTCCAAGTACTTGGCATTGTAGTTCTCCTGCGATGCTTGTCTCTGAAGCTACTAGAAGAAAGAAAAATCCAGCTTCCGGCGTAGTAGTAAAACTGATGCAATTTTATTAGAGGACGTAAAAATTAATGCGATGACAAAAATAGGGAGCCCATATGCGGCGTAAGGCTACGCGTTTCGAACGCTGCCTGCGTTCTTTGTCAAGCCTGAGTGAACATGTCTTGCTCACAAGCATTTAAACTCACTCCTACCAATGGGAGGAGTGTGTTTAATCAGAAAGCACATGTGCCAGCATGGGGTAGATAACATACAAAACAACAATACAAAAATTCAACAATAAGTGAACAGCTTTTTTTATATATATATATATATATATATATATATATATATATATATATATATATATATATATATACAGAAAAGATTTTTGATATTAAAATTCCACATAAAAAAGAAAAAAAAAAAAAAACTTTATCATCCGAAATGTACATGTGAACATTATCTACCAAGATTTAATAAGATTTAATAATGAAACGTGACATCTTGTCTCAGATTAAGACCATTGGGTATTCTAGTTCCCAAATGAAATATCCAAAAAGCCTCACGTGTGAGAACCTGATGTTGGATATCACCACCACGAGGAGCGATTTTAACTTTTTCTAAACCAAAAACACGCAGGGAGTCAGTATTGCAATTGTGATGTGAAATGAAATGTCTGGATGCCGATGAGAGATTTCTGGCTGGAATAACGGTGCCCTTAGAATTATAAATATCCCGGATATGTTCATTAAAACGCACCTTGAGTTTTCTCACTGTACAACCAATATAAAGTAGGTTGCAGCTGGTGCACTTAATGCAATAAACCACATTGGTGGTATTACAATTAATGTACCTCAAAATGGAATATGTGACAGTCTCACCAGTATTTGAAAATGAGCTACAAGGTAAGGCAAATTCACATGTGCGGCAGCGTGATGTGCGGCAGCGTGAGGTGCCGCACCTAAAAAATCCCTTGTGTTCAAGCCAGGTGGAAACAGGTTTATTTTTTACAAAAAAACTGGGTGAAAGAATGTTGCCCAGTGAAGGTGCTTTTTTAGCAACCACACTGCAACCAGATTGCAGTATGGTTGCAAGAACAGGGTCTTCATTTAAAACGGGTAAATACCGTTTAATAATATTTTTGATGTGATTAAATTGTGTGCTGTATTGTAAAGATAGCACTGTTTTGTTATGCAATTTCATATTATTCTTATTATTTTTACATTCAGAGTTTTTATTTGAAAAATCTATCAAAAATGATCACGTTTTTTATTTTCTACTATCTTGCGTGCTCTCTGAAGTGTCCAGGATGGATAACCCCTTGCACTTAATCTGGATTCAGCTGACCTGACTTCATTGTTATATACAGAATGCTCACTGCAATTACGCAAAACCCTGGTAAATTCACCCACTGGTACAGCTTTGATTGTATGATTGGGATGACTACTCATAGCATGTAAAATTGTATTTCCGGCCAGTGGTTTACGATAAATACAAGTGGATATAATCTGATTAGGCATGCCTGTGAAAGTCAAATCCAAAAAATTAAATTTTATTATTGTCACAAAAATGGGTAAATTTTAGATTGAATTGATTATTGTTTAAATAATTCATAAACTCCGGAATTAATAAGGTGGGACCATTCCAAATGAATAACTGGTCATCAATAAATCTACCGTACCAGTGGATGAATTTACAGTAAGGGTTATTAATATCATAAGTATTTTTCCTCCCAGTGAGCCATAACCAAATTCGCAATTGAAGGCGAAAATTTAGCACCCATAGAAACTCCGTGGTACTGTAAATAAAACTGTTTACTGAACACGAGAAAATTATGCTCCATCAAAAATTGCGCAACTTGTACGATATAATTTTGAAACGCTGAAGAATAGGAGCTATATTTATTCAAGTGAAAAATCAAAGCTTGTATAGCTACAGATAAAGGAATGGTAGTGTACAGTAATATAACATCGCAACTAAGCCAACTAAAGCCTGTTTGCCAAATTTTATTGGAGAACTGATCAAGAATGTCAATACTATCTTTGATGTACCCTGGAGTTCTATGGGTTAAAGGCTGCAGTATTGAATCCAGCCATTCACTCATGTGTTCATTAGAAGAGCCGATACCTGAGACTATTGGCCTCATTGGGGGAGGTGATATTCCCTTGTGTGTCTTGGGTAAAGCGTGCAGAGTCGGGGTAACAGGATGTTGTACAATGAGATACACCTTTTGTTTCTCAGTAATATAATTCAAATGTACACCTTCATCAATCAATCGGACAATCAATGCAGAAAATTTCTCAGTAGGATCAAAATCCAATTTTTTGTATACAGTGGGGTCATTGAGCATGAGCATGGATTCAACCTGGGTGCAATAAGCCAGTGAATCCATTACTACAACAACCCCACCCTTATCTGACATTCTAATTACAATATCAGTCATTGTTTCAAGATCCTGCAGTGCTTTTCTTAATTTAAAAGACAAATTGTGCCTGGAAGATAGAGTGTGAACACTGTCATGCAGCTTTTTTGAATCCTGTTCTATTAAATCCTGAAATCTATCCATGCATTCAGCCCGTGAATTTATTGGATAAAATGCAGGGTTTTTTGGAAAAAACTGAGTAGCTTGATCAATGGGATTATCATCAGCAGTATTCACACTCAAATCCTCCAAGCACAACACTGCACGTTGTTCTGAAGAGTCATAAGAACGATAAGGGTTAATACTGACAGGATTATTCACATTAGAAAAATTTTTCCCAACAGCATCATGAAAAAAATGTTTTTTTAACAGTGAGAATTCTCATAAACCTGTTAATATCCAGTAATGTTGAAAATAGATTAAAGTCCCGTGCAGGAACAAAGTTCATACCTCATGATAGGAGTTCAATATGGTCATCTGATAAAAGACGCGATGACAAATTAAGAACACTGTTCTGATTTAGCGGTAATTGTGCTTCTTGCCTCTTGTTATAACATTGTAGGTTCCTCCGATGTTTCCTCCCCCTCCTCCGTTTTTTTATTTGGAAGGTACAAAAGTCCTGGGCAATTCATTGAAGGAGGAATTATTGGAAACATTATCAGTGTCCACATTATGTACATCAGACATTTCTGCCTCAGAAGAACTGAAACTTACACGTGAAACTCGATTAAATTTTTTCTTCTTGAGAATGGATTTTGGCGTCCTGTTATAGAAGAATTCTTCATGCCAATCATAAATTTTGTTTGCAGCATAGTCATTGAGGTCCCTTTGGAACCTTTTCTTTTTTAAAAACATAATGTTGTCATCCAAATTTGAAACTGATTTATGAATTCGTTCCATGGCAGTATCAAATTCCAGTTTGTTATATTGTGAGACAACACTCTGCTTTAATGTGGAAATATCCTTTTGAAGTTCTGTTAATTTGAGCTCCTCATACTTGACAATGAGTCGCATCAGGTTCAATGAACAGGTACTAAGAATCTGATTCCATTCCTCTTGAAAGGCAGAACAGAAAATCGTGGTAGGTGATTTTTTAATGCGAAGACCTCTTGGGATCATGTCCTTTGAAACGTACTTGTTTAAGGTTATACAATCCCACCACATTTTATTTTCTATAAATAATAATTTTTCCAGCTCACGCATATCTGATAACATGGAGCCTGATGATGATTGAGGATTAACGCTTTCAAACACAGAGGCAGGTTTGGCTTCCCTATTAGCCATAATAATGTCCGTTCATGAAATATTGATTTATAAGTAATGTAATATAAATCAAACGTCCAGCTTACCACCAGGAGCGCGGAGTGTCAGAAATCGATGAGAAGGAAAAACAAGTGATCCAGCTCAACTGGGGCAAAGTCCGGCATGCAGGGATAACACTCTGGCAGTGCAAGGGTCCAGTAGAAGAAAGAAAAATCCAGCTTCCGGCGTAGTAGTAAAACTGATGCAATTTTATTAGAGGACGTAAAAAAAACAGAGGAGCCGAAAGGTCTGACCAGTAGATGGCAGCAGAGACAGGCATGAAAAATATTAAATAACAGTTTTAACTAAGACAAATAGAAACAGCACACTCCCCGTCTAAAATTCACTTTGGGGATTTCACTATTGAGTACATAATATAACCTGAAAGGAAAGGCATGTTAAATGCAAAACAAGATCAATTGAGTTCAAACAAGAAGGATGGCTCAAAGTTCAGGTCCGGTAGCGTTCATCCCGTTATGACGCTCTCTATGGGCAAAAGCAGAACAAGTTCGTGGATTGGCCTTGCAAAGGTCTTCGTCTCACCTTTCCTGATGACCTTTAGCTCCACCTTCCGAACATTGCCATCCTGGCTAGGCAGTATCCTAGTAATCAGTCCCATAGGCCAGTCAGTCCTTTCTGTGGTCTGGTCTTTCATGAGGACTAGGTCTCCTTCTTTGAGGTTTGGCTTGGGATGCCGCCACTTCTTTCTTCCTTGAAGAATGGTGAGGTATTCCTTCCTCCATCGGTTCCAGAAATAGTCAGCCAAGTATTGAACCCGTTTCCGGTGTTTTTGATAAGTGTTTGCGTGGGTGAACTCTCCACTGGGCATTACCGCGTTGTCAGTTTTTTGGGTAATAAGAATAGTAGGAGTCAATATGGTTGGTGTTTCTGGATCCATGGTCACCGGCACAAGGGGTCTTGAATTGATAATGGCTGAGACTTCAGCTAAAAGAGTGACTAGAGTCTCATGCGTGAGTCTTGAGGAATTGACGTCCATTAGCATGGAGTTCAAGATGTTGCGTGAAATCCCGATCATCCTCTCCCAGGAGCCTGTAACATGGTGTTTGTTGGGAATGATAAGAGGATGTTGTTCTGCAACTCCAAGATGAGCCTGGTTCAAACGACCGCCAACTCTCAGTAAGCCGAAACTGTCGATAACTGGGTTTAAATTGGCAAGAGGGCTTCTTAATGGAATCTGCTGTTTGTTGTGTAAACACTACCATTCTATGGCGAATTCACTCTGTTGGAGGTGGCGCATTATGAGGGACTCGCTATGGGAGATGTCCTCAGCAGAAAGGGGTTTGTGGCAGACATGCCAGCGATGACAGTCTTTGTTTTTAAGGTCGGTATGATAGCATCTGGCGATGTGCACTAACCTAGCGACAGTCCTGACGAGCCTCATCCAGCTGGAGAAACGTTCAAAACGTTGGCAACCGAGGTAGGAAGTCTTTTCTGCACTGGTGGCCAGGGTATTGACTTCAGCTCGGACATCTGGATCGTTGTCTGGATCTAGGATGCTGAAGGCTTCCTGGACACTTTCTTCTGACTGTCTCAGCAGGAACTCTGGACCTGTAAGCCAAGAAGAGTTAGCAAAAGAACTTATAGACATAGGTCTGGTTGCGTGATCTGCCGGATTGAGTTCAGATGGTACAGGTTCTGCTAGGTTGTTGCAGACTTCCTCGTCCATAAAGGCGACGCTGTGTTCTCTCATTGCAGGCTTGCTGTTCATGGAACGCTGAAGAGAGTTACACCTAGTCTGAGCTTGATCTCGGTTGTTTGGGAGTCTTACCCTGGTAGATCGGAAGGGTAATGGAGAGACCCAGTGGTTGGTTTCGTCTTTAGAAAACTCACAGTCCATTATTCCGATGAATTCTCTGTCCTCTACTGACAAGGCTACTTTATCGTCGTCCTTGGTTGTGTGAAAGACTGATCTTCCCAAGTTGTCGATATGCAGAGAAGAAGCGATGTCAGGTAGCTGTATTGTGTCTGGAGACTTCTCTTTCACTACATAATGATGAGGACATGGCTTTAGGCAGGTTGTGCGCCCATCTCCATGCACGTAAGTCTTGAAGGAATCAATTCCTGATCGATCAACGCACACATTTCCTATGACTACCCATCTCAAGTCCAGTCTCTGGGCGTATGGTGCATAGTCAGGCCCATTACACTGCTGTCGCACCTTGTGTACCCTTAGATTGTCTCTGCCGAGCAGGAGTAGAATCTCTGCGTTATTGTCTAGAGGTGGGATAACACTAGCGAGGTGTCTTAGGTGTGGTTGATGAAATGCAGCTTCTGGGGTAGGAATTTCATTCCTGTGGCTGGGTATTTGGTCACATTCAACGAGCGTTGGTAGAGGTATTTCAGTCTTCCCATTGATAGGAGACGCAATGAATCCCTGGGCTCTTCTGCCGTTAGTCACTATGCGACCCGAGCAGGTGTTCAAGGTGTAGGGCTCTGATGGTCCATTAATTCCGAAGGCTTCAAAGAATTTGGTTCCTGCCAGGGACCGGTTGCTTTGGTCATCTATGATGGCATACACCTTCATTGCCTTTTCTGGATGTCCCTCGGGATAAACCTTGATGAGGCATATTCGGGCACAACATTTCTGCGTTTGGCCCTCTCCACATACCTCTGAGCATGAGCAGGAGACGGCTGTGGTGGTGTCAGTCTGATTCTTGGACTCCCCGCCATGACTTGGAGTGGGAGTGGTGGTGACCGCAGCCGGTGTGTCTCTTGGTAGCTGGTTTGGGTGCATGGCTGAAACGTGTTTTTCGCTATGACACTCCTCACACTTGATGATGGATTTACAGTCCTTGGCCATGTGCTCAAGTGATGCGCAGCATTTGAAACAGATCCCAAGCTCTGTGATGACTTTCTTGCGCTCCTGTAGGGTTTTGGATCAAAACCCCCTGCACTTGTTCAGTGAGTGCGTTTTTTTATGGATGGGACATTCTTGATTGAAAGACTTATCTCGTGATGAGATGGTGTACTGTTTATCTGTGGGTGCTGCAGGTGATGGTAGCTCAGTCTTCCTGACACTCACAGTGTTCTTAATGTCTCTGCGTTTGTGTATGGCACCTTCATACCTTGATGATGATGATGTTGCAGCTGCCGAAGTGTTGAACTCTAGGAAGTCGAGGCTGGGGTCGTTCCTCATCTGGGCCTGCTCGTCGATGAACTTGCAGAACTGAATAAATGGGGGAAAGGTGACGTCATGCACTCTTTTGTACCTTGAGACTGACGTTGCCCATTTCTTCTGCAGACTGTATGGCAGCTTCACCACGATTGGGTTCACTCCATGGGCTGTATCCAGGTAGCACAGCCCAGACAGACGAGGATCTCTTTTGGCGAGCTCCAGCTCCATGAGCAGATCACTTAGGTCTTGAAGCTTGTGGACTTCTTTAAGGTTGATCTTTGGGATGTCCTGCAGTCTCTTGAATAGGGCTTTCTCTATTGCTTCTGCGCTGCCAAAGGTGCGTTCCAGTCTTTGCCATGCAGCAGCGAGACCTGCTTCTGCTTGTCCCACATAGACGGTTCTGAGGCTCTTGATATGGTTTGTAGAGCCTGGGCCCAACCACTTGATCAGGAGGTCGAGCTCCTGTTCTGCAGTTAAGTTGAGATTGGCGATGGCTGCCTTGAAAGTTGCTTTCCAGGCCCTGTAGCTCTCTGCACGATCATCGAATTTCGTGAGACTAGTGTTGATTAGCTCTCTGCTCACCATGAACCTGGCAAACTCAGACATATCTGATTTCTCACCACTTGTTGCCATGACGACTCGTGATGCCCCTGGGGCGTATGGGCTGCCTGGCGTGAATGGATGAGATGTTCCCGGGTAGAATGACGTTGCTGCAGGGTTGAGCTGTGGTTTAGCCTCTGTAGATTCTGATGACCGCTGCTTGAGCTGTGGAAGTGGGTCAGGAAACACTTGGTTGCCATCTTGCCGTGGTGACTGTGTTTGGGAGGGCACCTCTTGGTGACTGTTTTTAATTTGCTCGGGTGCTTTAGGTGGTACTGGCACTGGTAGGGGTAAGTTGGAGGTGTCGGTGTTGTCGGCTTGGACGGTACTGCAAACCGGGGTTGCTACAGGTAACTGATTCAGTACATAGTCTCTTGGGCGATCAACTGGATTGTCTGCTTCTAGTGGTGGCGAGTGAGCTGGATCAGGACCTTGGATCAATGCTTGCTCAAGTAGTCTCACTTTAGCTAGTGCAACTGTGGCGCCCCTGAGGCTTCCGTCGCCACAGGTCATTGCACCCCATCTGCGGTGTGATGCCCCATTCTGGGAGAGGAAGAGAGTGAACTCCGGTCCCCTGGTAAATTCACACTACACCCATTGCTAGGGACACACAGGACCAGGGAAAGTGGCAGGCAACCCTCCCATGCTGCATGCTGAGAGGGGCTGTAAGACCCATCCCTGCTCCCATAGGTTACAGATTAGCAACTGGGGAGGTGGGAGGAGCCACGGACAGCAGACAGAGATGGGAAGGTCAAGTTTAGTTAGTTCGCTCAGGGAGTGGGAGAGTGAGGAATGAGCATGTAGGAAGAGAAGAAAAGAAAGGGTCGCAGGGCCGCGGGTAGTCCTGTAAGGTACCACGAGCAGTCCTTGTTGGGTACCGACGCCGAGGGCCCAGAGGCGCTACGGGTAGCTGCAGGCTGCGGTGGCCCGTTCCACAGTGACATCGGTGGAGTGATTAGCTGCGACAGGGGACGGTCCCTAGAGACTGGAGGAGTGAAAAGACAATCTCCAGACAGTAAAAACCGAGGCCCAGGGAATTGCAAGCTCCCAGGGCCAGAACCCAGAGCAGACCTTCAGAAAAGGGGTAATCAGCCGACAGGTGACCCCCCAGCCTGGAGGCTGTAATGGAGGCCAAGCCAAGTCCATCTACCTAAGGCGAGGCTAGTGAAGACAGCAGAGAAAGAGACACTAAGAGAGGGTACCGGATTTCACGCTCAGAATCACCCAGAAGACGGAGGTCCCTGACAGTGGTCTCAGCAGTCCAAGGGCCCTGCCTGCCCTGACAAGAACTGTGAGTAAAGAACTTGAACTGCACCTCTGAAGTTGCCTCAGTCATTTCATCTGCATAGACATTCACAAGCACCAACTGTGCCCCGGGCATTGCTCCACCTGTGGGGAGCAGTACTACCATTGCTGCCACAACATCATCCCGGAGGCCTCACACAGCAGCGGCGGCCTAGTAGCCGCATACCACAGGTGGCGTCACGAACACAAACTTTAACTTCAGCCACATATTATACTGACACCCACCAGGGCCACGGAGCCGGGCCCAGCCACCACTGACTACCACCGGACTAGTCCGGCCCGGCACCGGGTGTCCCATAGCCCTGGGGTGGGCGAGTCAACTTTGGCGTCACGAACAGGATTTCGTGCCCGGTCTAACCGGGTACTGTGCGCCTGGAGAACCGTGTGACAGACTGTGTACTTTACTGAGAAACCGCCGCCATTAGCGCTGCTGAGAGCGGGAAGAAGGGGGGCGTGTAAGAAGAAAGGGCGCGAAGAGAAGCCCCGCCCCCTTGTCCAAGAAAAGCGCGCGAAGCGGTGCCCGCCATAGAAAGCGGAAGAAAAGGAAGCGGCGACCAAATAAGCTGGCCGGCTGGCAGAAAAAGCTTAAACGCCCGACCAACAGATAAAGAAAAAGAAAATGTACCTGATACTAAGTGGAGCGGTGCCGGCCGTGATGGGCTGGGCGCCAGTCTGGCGCCAGATGCAAGTGCAGCCTCCGGCCCCGCCGCCGAGAAGGGAAAGGGAGAAGCCGAGTGGCGTGGTCGAGCACCCGAGCAGTGATCCAGCAAGCGTTCCCCAGGTCGGCAGCATGGCAGAGAGGCTGCAGGAGTGTACCCCAGGGACCGGGAAGATGGATCCCGAGCTGGACCTGCTCCGGGAGGAAATGCGAATCCTGGCTCGGAGACTGCGTAACCTGCAAGCAGAGGTGGATCGGCGGAGTGAAACATCGATGGTGCCGGAGAGTGTGGGCCACAGGATGGAGGCCGCGGAGCAGCGACCGGGTGAGCAATGTGAAGCCCCGACCCGTCCGGACCCACTGACCCACCAAGCGCCACCGCCCTGTCCCTCCACTGTCCCGCAGGCCTTCCCCGCCAGCCCCGCTGATGCCCGGTGGGGCACCTGAGGCCTGCCCGAAACCCCCGCAGACGGAGCCTGGGGAGGGGTGGACCCCGACCAGCTAGTGGGCCCCTTACCGAGTCCCCCTGTGAGTCTCCTGGGAGCGACATCCCCGGGAGTGCACTGGGACGCAGCGCCCATAGAGAGTAGGGGACTGCAAAAGCCCCTGCGCCCCAAGGAAACCGCACTGCCAAACGAGCTGACCTGCCGGAGATTGGTGCAGGAGTACCAGCAGGAGCGGGAGGCCTGGGAGGAGACGGCCTCAGAAGAACCGGAGTGGCGCCGCACTATGCCAGCGTGCGGCGTCTCTCCTGTCAACAGCAGCCACAACACTACCTCAAGGCAGACCCAGGTCACAGAACTGAGCAGAGGTCCTGCGACAGCCACGCAAGAAACGCGGACCAGGATCTCCATGGCCTACATGCTGCCCAGGGCCCTGCCAAAGAAGGACCCCTGCGATGAAGAGTAAAGATGAAGAGCTGCTGAACTGTAAATAGCCCCTGTTTTGCCCCTCATTCTTTTCGAAGATGACACCCTATCCTGCTGTACTGCCCCTTATGCTTTTTGAAGACGTCACCCCCCATGTTATGTGTTACCGGGCCACTGAACTGGAATGTGGGCCCCGGTGGAAGTGTATGTGTCATGTTCTACCAGGCCACTGGACTTAGTGGCTGGTATGTTGGTGAGATGTTATATGTAACCAGGCCATTGGACTTAATGGCTGGTTGATGATGTCGTTTTTGTTTGATTGAAACGAACTGCCGGGCTACTGGACTTGTAGTAGCCAAAAATGTAATTAGTTGCACCCGTTGCGCCCCCTACCAGAATTATGGGGGATTTGCCTGAACCGTGCAATGGACTGGAAGTGCACACTTAGAGTTTTCTTTATAAGAAGTTCGCAACGTTCATGAGATGTGCCTCCCATAAAGGGAAGAAATGTTTTACAGTTTATGTTATTGCATACCAAAAATGTTTTGCAGTTTTCCATATGTTTTTGTTGTTTTTCAGCCCGAGGACGTGCTGGGATTTGCTGTGGGGGAGTGTGGCGCCCCTGAGGCTTCCGTCGCCACAGGTCATTGCACCCCATCTGCGGTGTGATGCCCCATTCTGGGAGAGGAAGAGAGTGAACTCCGGTCCCCTGGTAAATTCACACTACACCCATTGCTAGGGACACACAGGACCAGGGAAAGTGGCAGGCAACCCTCCCATGCTGCATGCTGAGAGGGGCTGTAAGACCCATCCCTGCTCCCATAGGTTACAGATTAGCAACTGGGGAGGTGGGAGGAGCCACGGACAGCAGACAGAGATGGGAAGGTCAAGTTTAGTTAGTTCGCTCAGGGAGTGGGAGAGTGAGGAATGAGCATGTAGGAAGAGAAGAAAAGAAAGGGTCGCAGGGCCGCGGGTAGTCCTGTAAGGTACCACGAGCAGTCCTTGTTGGGTACCGACGCCGAGGGCCCAGAGGCGCTACGGGTAGCTGCAGGCTGCGGTGGCCCGTTCCACAGTGACATCGGTGGAGTGATTAGCTGCGACAGGGGACGGTCCCTAGAGACTGGAGGAGTGAAAAGACAATCTCCAGACAGTAAAAACCGAGGCCCAGGGAATTGCAAGCTCCCAGGGCCAGAACCCAGAGCAGACCTTCAGAAAAGGGGTAATCAGCCGACAGGTGACCCCCCAGCCTGGAGGCTGTAATGGAGGCCAAGCCAAGTCCATCTACCTAAGGCGAGGCTAGTGAAGACAGCAGAGAAAGAGACACTAAGAGAGGGTACCGGATTTCACGCTCAGAATCACCCAGAAGACGGAGGTCCCTGACAGTGGTCTCAGCAGTCCAAGGGCCCTGCCTGCCCTGACAAGAACTGTGAGTAAAGAACTTGAACTGCACCTCTGAAGTTGCCTCAGTCATTTCATCTGCATAGACATTCACAAGCACCAACTGTGCCCCGGGCATTGCTCCACCTGTGGGGAGCAGTACTACCATTGCTGCCACAACATCATCCCGGAGGCCTCACACAGCAGCGGCGGCCTAGTAGCCGCATACCACAGGTGGCGTCACGAACACAAACTTTAACTTCAGCCACATATTATACTGACACCCACCAGGGCCACGGAGCCGGGCCCAGCCACCACTGACTACCACCGGACTAGTCCGGCCCGGCACCGGGTGTCCCATAGCCCTGGGGTGGGCGAGTCACAACTTCCTCTTCCATCTGTGACCGAAGAATCTTTATCCGAGCCTCTGCTCCTGCCCTTTTGGCTTCTGCTTTAGCGGCTTCTGCTTTTGCATGGGCTTCTGCTTTAGCGGCTTCTGCTTTTGCATGGGCTTCTGCTTTAGCAGCTTCTGCTCTTGCAAGGGCTTCTGCTTTAGTGGCTTCTGCTTTTGCAAGGGCTTCTGCCCTTTTGGCTTCTTCCTCTACTTCTCTTTCTGTGAAGGAACGTCTCACCTTGGATTCCTCTGCTCTTATGCGGGCCTCTAGTATCCTGTCGCTCAGGGCTGAGCTTCTTGAGGATCATGATCCGGATGACCAAGAGGAACGTCTAGATGAGGTTGATCGTTGTGATCTGGTTTCTTGCTGGTGAGAGATACGGTGTTCGGCCTTGTCTATGGCATTTTGCACCTTAGCATCTCTTTCCTTGTCCACCTCTTCTGCCTTGCTCAGGTCTGAAAGAGCTTATCAATTTTAGAGTCTTTTAGAAAGGTAATGTACCTTGTTGACAGTCTCTTGTATCTTTCGTGAGCTGTGTTCAACCGTTCCATAGCGGCTTGTAAGCATGCGGCATCAGCTGATGAGGATTCAAGTCTTGACATGTAATAGGTGACTCGTTCCCACAGTTCCTCCAGGTGTTCACATAGCTCATCTTTCATAGTGTGATAGTTTTCAGTGGCCTTTATCGTGGGTTTGGAAGAGCGCTTCGGTCGGACAACTTGGTCTGCTGGAAGCATGGGATCTGCCTCCTGGGCTTCATAATGGACAGTATCAGATTGTATTTGCTCTGTTTCAGCAGTGGGGAACTGTCCGAGGTCTTTTTCGGCCATTTTGATTTAAGGTGTACTGTCTCTTTAAGAAACTTGACTTTTGATTAGGGGTCCGAAAATTGTTGTGCGGCTCTGCAATGACTCCCTGATGAGATTCCCAAGGTGTCTTTAGCAAAACTTGGGGTTCGCAGTCCAGCAATGTGCAGTAATGAGGTATAATGTACTGCAAGTCTATAGAAGGAGTATAGCAAGAGGGAAACAGCAGGTGCATAAACTGTCCCTTTACAATGCAAGCAGAGGTGATACAGGACGTGGCAGATGGGAGAGCTTCCCCTTAGGCTTGTCCAGGCATGCACTGTTGCAGGCAGACTAGTGCACAAGGCTTGTTGCTAGGCAGATTACAGGGGAAGTTACAGGGTTCTTAGGGATCTGTAGCTGGGGTATTGAGCTGTTAAGCAGTCTTCTGACTGATTGGGCTCTCCAGGAAGTTTTTGCTGTGGGCTCTTAAGCAGACTTCTGACTTGTCTGTCCCCACTTAAAGGCGATGGAAGGCGCGTAGTTGTGAGAGGTTGTGAGAATCTTACCTTCGTTTTTCCTATAGGTGAGGCAGACAGCACCAGAGCGCTCCAGAGTTACACATGCACAAGCTGAGATGAAACAATGGTGGTTTATTTTCTCCAAAGGTTAAGGACATACAGGGGTTCAGCGGTCCAAGTACTTGGCATTGTAGTTCTCCTGCGATGCTTGTCTCTGAAGCTACTACGTGGTCAGAAGACTTTGCTTCAGCAGCTCCAATAAGGGATGTGATTCTCACAAAACTCTGGCTGGAATGAACATACCAGGATGTGATGCAAGAGGGTCATCAGACACTCCCATGGGCTGGACAAAAGAAACAGGAGCCGAAAGGTCTGACCAGTAGATGGCAGCAGAGACAGGCATGAAAAATATTAAATAACAGTTTTAACTAAGACAAATAGAAACAGCACAATAACAAGGTTAAGAGAATGCACATATTTTGACCCTACAGTTTGTTAGTGTTGATACATCAAGCAGTATATTTTGTTGCTCAAATCAATTGCTTATGAATTAACTTTTTGCAAAACATAACTAAACAACAAATAAAATTAACAACTTCCTGACATGGATTCCGTAGACAGTCCAGCAAATTTGTGAGATCAGAAACATATAATTCTAGTGAGTTTTAGATCAGGGAGGTATCAAAGACTAGAGCTTCAAGCCTGGAATTAGTGAGCTTGTATTTCTCGAATATAGTTCGTGTTTTCTTAACGTCGGTTAGGCTATATACCATATTTTTTGGACAAGACGACGCACTTTTTCCCCCCAAATGTTGGGGGAAAGTTGGGGGTGCATCTTATGGTCTGACTATAGGGCTGCGGCCGGGAATGAGGGTGGAGCGGGTCATCGGGGGCACGAGCAGGCTGTAGCAGCGCCTGACGTGACCACGTGGGCCCGCTCATTACATATGCAAGCCCATCCTCCCGTCCATCTCTCAGCGCAGAAGCCGACACTGACAGGTGGGCGGGAGGACGAGCGGGGACGCGCGTATAGTAAAGAGCCGGTCCGCATGATCACCCCTGGCAATTACAGCCTGGAGTGATCATGTGCGGCTGTATTCACTGCTCCCCGCACGTCATCATCAGCGCGGGGTGCAGTGAATCAGTGTACTCACCCATCCTCGTGTGTGGAGCCGTCCCCCTGCAGCACGCGATGTCTTCCTGTCTGTGCCGGTCAGCTGATCTGTGCTGATCAGCTGATCGGCACAGACAGGAAGACATCGCGATGCTGCAGGGGAACGGCTCCACACACACAGATCAGTGGCGCAGAGTGGAAGATGATCGGTGCTGGAGGGAGTGAGGAGAAGGTGAGTATAAACGTTTATTTTTTTTTTCTCTGTGCTATAGGATACAGGCCATATACAAGGATGGTATATGAGCACGATGGGGGCATATAGCAGGATGGGAGTATATGAGCAGGATGGATGGGGGGGTATATGAACAGGATGGGGGTATTTTATGAACAGGATGGGAATTTATGAACAGGATGGGAATTTATGAACAGGATGGGGGTATATGAACAGGATGGGGATATATGAACAGGATGGGAGTATATGAGCAGGATGGATGGGGGGGTATATGAACAGGATGGGGGTATTTTATGAACAGGATGGGAATTTATGAACAGGATGGGAATATATGAACAGGATGGGGATATATGAACAGGATGGGGTATATGAACAGGATGGGAGTATATGAGCAGGATGGGAGTATATGAACAGGATGGATGGGGGGTATATCAATAGGATGGGGGTATATGAACAGGAAGGGGGAATATGAGCAGGATGCTGGTATATGAGCAGGATAGGGGTATATGAGCAGGATGGGGGTTTATAGCAGGATCATATACAAGGCAGGAGGATCATTACCAGGATGGGGTACCTTAGTAGAGAATTTGGGGACATTACCCCTATAACAGTGTCAGCAGCAGATCCTCGCCCCATAACAGTGTGTCATGACCACATTTTTTTGCTTAAAGTTTATTTTCCTATTTCGAAATATTCAAAAAATACGGTAGTCTGTCGGTGATTGGGCTCTGGCCATGGGTCCCATTTGGTGAGGTACTTTGTTTGAGTATTATTTTTTATGGCATAGTAGTACTCAAGTTTTATGTAGTTAGTTTCTCCTTAGCTTCTTGAATATTAGGAGCTTTCTCACTTTTCCATTTGGATGCAATGACATTAGTGGACACTAGTAGAATATGTATTACTATGGGCCTAAAATGTTTAGGTATTGCTTCAATGTTTAACCCCTTCACGACCGCGGGCAGTAAAATTACGTCCTATTTTAACATGACTTAACGACCAGGGACATAATTTTACTGCCTAAACTTCATTTGATTGCCGTGGCCATAGCAACGGCTTTCAAATGATGTCCCCTGCTGTTTCTTACAGCAGGGGACCTTTGCTTGACCCCAGGTGGGGCGGCATCACCACCTCCTATCGACGATCGATGTGATTGGCTGTTCAAATCTGAACCGCCAACCACATCGTTCGCACTAATTTCGGCAAAAATAATGCCCGAATTAGTGCGATACTGTGAGATCCAGCTATGGGATGCTGCAGCTGCTGCAGCATATCATAGGTGGACCTCAAACGTCGCCCCCAGCCCCTGCAGCACTGATTGGAGCGATCGTGCTATGACGCGCAATCGCTCCAATCAGTGTGCAGTGGGGCGGTCTGATCTGCCGGTGGCCGCCCTCCCCAGGCCTGTGCTGGCCTGCGAGCCCTCCCCCAACATGTCTGCAGCGTGCAGTGGCTGGTACTTGTGGTACCATGCCGCCGCTGCTGCTGCCGCCGCCGCCGTAGCTGAGGTCACCGCTCCTGCTGCACGTGAGTACTGTGCTCACCTTGCAGCCCGTTCGCGCTCCAGTGGTGCCTCTGCGCGCTCCCGTGATAGCCCCTGCCCCCCTGCAATCTGCCCCCCGGACATCCCGATCTGCTCCCCCCCCGACATCCCGATCTGCTCCCCCCGCGATCTGACTGCCTCCCCCATTATCTCTATTCTGCTTCTGCAGCTCCCTCTCCGGTCTCCCCCTCTGCTCTCCCCCCTCCCCCTCTGCTCTCCCCCCCCTCTGCTCTCACCCCCCCTCTCCCCCTCTGCTCTCCCCCTCTCTCCCCCTCTGCTCTCCCCCCCTCTGCTCTCCCCCAACGTCCTCTTACCTGTCTTCACCGGCCCGATCACATCTGCCTCCATCGCTGGGTCCTTCCTGGGCATTCTGCTGATCTGCCTGCTGCTCCTGTAAAGCTGTCCATCTCTCTGCCATCTGTTCCTCCTGCAGCTCTTCTGGTCAGTGATCCTCTGGGTACTGTGAGTATAACTTTTTTTTTTCTGTATCCCCTGTCCATTTTTACACCTCATCCGTCTGTGCGTCCCGCTGAGCACTGATCAGGGATGCAGATAACGTATCTGCATCCCTGCTCAATTTTTGGCGTTTTTTTTATTTTTTCCGTTTCCCCGACGCTTTTTGTATGGCATCCTTCCGTGCGTCTCGCCAAGCGCTGATCAGGGATGCAGATAACGTATCTGCATCCCTGCTCAATTTTTGGCGTGACTTTTTTTTTTACGTATCCCCGACGCTTTTTGTATCGCATACGACCGTGCGTCCTGCAGCGGCTGATCAGTGCACTGCGTCTGTGCGTTTGAAAAGTCAAATGGCGCTCCTTCTCTTCTGAGCTCCGCCATTTGCCCAAACAATTACTTTCCAGCACATGTGAGGTATCTACGTACTCAGGAAAAATTGCACAATACGTTTTATGGTGCATTTTTTCCTGATAGCCTTGTGAAAAAAAAGCTACCTAGTTGAAGCAACCGTTTTGTGGTAAAAAAAAATAATTTTCTTTTCACAGCTCAACGTTATAAACTTCTGTGAAGCCCCCAGGTGTTCAAAGTGCTCACCAAACATCTAGAAAAATTATTTGAGGGTCTAGTTCCAAAATGGGGTCACTTGTGGGGGAGCTCCACTGTTTAGGCACCATAGGGGGTCTCCAAACGTGACATGGCGTCCGCTAATGATTCCAACTAATTTTGCTGTCAAATGGCGCTCCTTCTCTTCTGAGCCCCGCCATGCGCCCAAACAATTACTTTCCACCACATATGAGGTATCTGCGTAGTCAGGAGAAAATGCACAATACATTTTATGGTGCATTTTTTCCTGATAGCTGTTACGGGGGGCTGTCTGATAATAAAACCTAAAGGAATATCAGACAGTCAGGGTCCACCGTGCAAAGACTCTGCTGCAGACTATGGCAGAGTGCAATACCTCTGTTAAACTCACAAAGGAATATAATTAGTAAATAAGGCAATTCCTCCCTTACTTGGAGGGTGTGTGGAATGGTCTCTGTTAATGATCACAGAGACAAAAGCAGTGAGTTTAAAATGGCACCTACCTAGGTCCGTTCCTCTAGTGGTGCCAGGAGACGGACAGCAGCGTAATCCGCACAAAGCTCCTACCTGCGTTCGGTCCACTAGTGTGTGAGGACACGAACCACTAGATATGGCACCTGCCTTGGTCCGCTCTTCTAGTGGTGCAAAAGAGACGGACAGCAGCATAAGCCGCACAAAGCTCCTACCTCTGTTCGCTCCCCTAGTGTGCGAGGATACGAACAACTGCCAGACGCAGTATAAGGAACATTACCCTAGCGGCAACGTCCACCTACGAGTAGAATCACAAGGCCCAGCCGGACCATGTGCCTATGTCCGCTCCCCTAAGAGGTAAGGATACGGACTGCAGCCGAAGCTGTAAGGTATAAGAATGCTACCCTGCCGGTAGCGCTCACCTAGCATAGACAGAGAGATGCCTAGAGGAACGTGCACAGAGCGTCTACTCTCATGTATGAACCAAGAGGACTGAGCGCCGTGCGGCGTGCGTCAGGGTCTTATATAGACTCTGTGCCTCATCCAAGATGGAGGACACCAGAGCCAATCCGCTGCCAGAACGACAGGAATGACGTCACGCTGGCCTATCACCGAGCAAAGCGTCACAAGCACATGACCAGCGGCCAATCGGCATAGAAGGTGTCAGAGACATGTGACCTTGTGTCAGCGATGATGTCACCCGCACATGTGCAATGGCTCCAAGATAGGACTTAGTCTCCAGCGCTTGCACATGTGCAGTAGCAAGAAATCTGGACATAGTCTCCAGTGCTTGCACATGTGCAGTAGCAAGAAATCTGGACATAGACTCCAGTGCCACAGCAACCGTAACAGTACCTCCCCCTCAAGGGCCCCCCTTCCGGCGACGCAGGTAATCGGCAACTAAGTCGGGAGCATGGACAGCCTCCTCAGGCTCCCAAGAGCGATGTTCCGGGCCGTAGCCCTCCCAATCTATCAAGAAGAACCTGCGCCCTCTAACCATCTTAGAACCAACTATGGCTCGTACCTCATAGCTAGAGCGAGAGGAATCAGAGGCAGGAGAGTGCACTTCACGAGCGTGAGGTAAAATTGCCGGCTTTAGCAGTGAAACATGGAATTTGTCATGGATCCTAAGGTGGATGGGTAACTTCAATTGGTAGACTACAGGATTTACCTGTCAAAGAACCTCATAAGGACCCAGGAAGCGAGGAGCAAATTTGACAGAGCTCACTCTAAGTTTCACGTGTTTTGCAGAGAGCCACACAAAGTCCCCTGGAGAAAAGACAGGAGTCGGGCGACGAAACCGATCGGACACCATCTTCATACGGTCCTTAGCTGCTTGGATCGACTCTTGAGTCCAATCCCAAACCTCTCTGGCATTAGTTGCCCAGTCGGCCACAAGAGGAGGAGGTGCAGCAGCGGGAAACGGTACCGGTACCCTAGGGTGTTGCCCATTATTGAGTACGAACGGTGTCTGCCCAGTGGCCTCAGCCACCGAATTGTTAAGGGCAAATTCTGCCCAGGGTAGGAGGGAGGACCAGTTATCGTGGTTCTCAGCAACAAAGTGTCGAAGGTATATAATCATGGATTGATTGGTACGCTCAACCAACTATTGGTCTCCAGATAGTATGCCGAAGAGAGATTCAACTCAATTTGCAGAAGGCTACAAAGATCTCGCCAGAAACGGGAAGCAAATTGCGGGCCTCTATCACAAATGATACGATCTGGCATCCCGTGAAGCCTAAAGACATGCTTGAGGAATAGTTTGGCTAGTACCCTGGAAGATGGGATTCTCGATAACGGTACGAGATGAACCATCGGGGAGAAATGGTCCGTAATGACCCACACAAATCTATGTCCCTGTGAACACGGAAGATCACCCACAAAGTCCATGCCTACCACCTCCCATGGTCTATCTGGCACTGGTAAAGGATGCAAGAGCCCAGCCGGTCTCTGCCGTAACGAACGGTTGCGAGCACACGAGTAGCAGGAACCGACATATCTCTTGACGTGGCTGGCTAAGTGTGGCCACCAATACCACCTCTCGAGTAACTCTCGTGTCCGTCTAATACCAAAATGCCCACCCACCTTTGAGGTGTGGGCCCACGACAGTATATCATTCTGTCGATCCGGCGGAACAAAGGTCTTGCCCGGTGGGATTTGTCGTCACAGGGGAGAGCGTATGAAAAACCCTGGAGGGAAGGATAAGACGAGGTTCGTCAATCTCTTCCTGGGTAGAAACCATAGAGCGAGACAGGGCGTCTGCCTTGTTATTCTTACTTCCAGACAGATAGTTGATGGAGAAGTGAAAGCGGGAGAAAAACAAGGACCAGCGGGCTTGGCGAGGATTCAGATGCTGAGCAGTTTGTAAGTACGTCAGATTCCTATGGTCTGTATAGACCTGGAAAGGATGTTTCGCTCCTTCCAGCAAGTGACGCCACTCCTCCAAGGCTAATCTCAGGGCGAGCAGTTCCCTATCCCCAATGGTATAGTTTCTCTCTGCCGGTGAAAAGGTTTTAGCAAAGAAGAAACACGGCCTTTTTCTACCTGCACCGTTCTTTTGATACAAGACCGCACCAGCACCCACTGAAGAGGCATCAAACTCCAAGAGGAAGGGCTTATTCTCATCGGGTCTTTGAAGAACGGGAGCAGTCGAAAAGTGTCTTTTTACTGCCTCAAAAGCCTGGGATGTCTCAGTAGACCAGACTTTTGGATTAGCACCTTTCTTAGTCAAGGCCACCAAAGGGGCCACCAAAGTAGAGAAATGGGGTATGAACTGCCTGTAATAATTTATGAATCCTAAGAAGCGTTGCACCGCCTTCAAGGAATGAGGTTCGGACCATTCCAGGACAGCAGAGAGCTTCGCAGGATCCATAGCCAGATCCTCTTGTGAGATAATGTAACCCAAAAAAGGCAAGGATGACTGCTCGAATACACATTTTTCGAGTTTAGCAAACAAAGAGTGCTCCCTTAAACGGGAAAGGACACGAACGACATCCTGACGATGAGTCTCCAGATCAGGAGAAAAAATCTGGATGTCGTCCGGATACCCCACGACGGAGGATAACAGTAAATCCCTGAACACATTGTTTACGAAGTCCTGAAATACTGCGGGTGCATTACATAAACCAAAAGGCATGACGAGGCATTCATAGTGACCATCTCGGGTGTTAAAAGCGGTCTTCCATTCGTCACCCTCTCAAATTCGTACCAAGTTATACGCACCTCGCAGATCAAACTTCGTAAAAACCTGAGCTCCCCTCAGTCTGTCAAAGAGCTCCGAAATTAAAGGTAACGGGTATTTGTTCTTTATCGTGATTGCGTTGAGACCCCTGTAATCTATGCAGGGACGCAAATCACCCTCTTTCTTCCGAACAAAGAAAAACCCAGCTCCCGCGGGAGAGGCAGACTTCCGAATGAACCCCTTCTCTAAACTCTCTCTTATATAGGTCGACATGGCCTCAGACTCAGGTATTGACAGGGGGCAAACCCTGCCCTTGGATGGAACCGAACCTGGGATAAGGTCTATGGCACAGTCATACGGCCTATGGGGTGGAAGAACCTCAGCACCCTGTTTGGAGAACACGTCAGCGAAATCCAAATAGGGTGTAGGTATGGGAGAGAGATCAGTTGATGCAACCGCCACGACCTTAGGTGGTAAGGGAAGACATCGGGACTGACATTTCGAACCCCAACTAATAATGCTGTCAGACTCCCAGTCAATTAAAGGAGCATGGGTCCGAAGCCATGGGAGACCCAGAAGAACGTTGTCTATACCCTCAGGCAAAACAAGAAAAGAAATCTCCTCTATGTGACCCTGAGACAGGGAAAGGCGCAAGGGAACTGTCCTCAATGTAACGGAGTCAGACAACATAGTCCCATTAACAACACGGACAGGAATAGGCGCCTCTAACATGATAGAGGGAATATTGTGTCTCTTTACAAATGCTAAGGACACAAAAGTCCCGTCAGCTCCGGAATCCACAAAAGCCATAATAGGCCATGTATTCTCAGAGAATGAGAGCTGACCTGGGATACTACACTTAGAGGGTGCAGAAGACGTCTCTAGTAACCCCCTTTTAATGGTTACTAGGCCTGGGAGTTTCCCTGACGGCTAGGACACTTGTTGGCATAGTGTCCAGCCTGACGACATACGTAACATATAGGAGGACCAGACTTGCGTAGTCTGGAGGACGTATGACCTAACTCCATAGGAGTGGGAGATGTTTCAGATGCTGAGGAAGATGGTAGTGGACCCTCAACAACTGGAATAGCCCGAAGCTTAGGGCGTGAGGAAGAGACCTCGAGTCTACGTTCCCTATGGCGTATGTCGATCCTCGTTGCTACTGTGATCAAGTCCTCCAGAGAAGCAGGGACCTCACGAGTAGCAAGAGCATCCTTGACATAGCCTGCCAACCCTCTCCAGAAGATAGGAATCAACACCTTCTCTGGCCAATCTAGTTCTGCCACCAGAGTTCTAAAAGCAATGGCATAAGAACTAGTGGATAACGATCCCTGAGACAGATCTAACAGTCTCAGAGCCGCATCATGGGTAACCTGTGGACCCATGAATACCGCCTTAAGAGCATCAAGAAAGTCTTGATGTCTCAGAGTAACCATATCAGAGCGCTCCCATAGGGAAGTCGTCCATTCTAAGCCTTTGTCCTGAAGTAAGGAGATGATAAAGCCTACTCTGGACCTCTCCATAGAGAAGCGAGAAGAGTTGACCTCTAGGTGTATCTGACACTGACTAATTAAACCACGACATGATCTGGCATCGCCAGAATATCTGTTTGGCAGAGCAAGTCGAGGATCATGTGCAGATGTCACCATGGTCTGAGGTTTATCCTCTATACTCTTGAGCCGCGACTCAAGTACTTGTATGTAACGGTGTAACTGCTGATATTCTGCCATAACTGCCAGACCCTTGGCTCAGTCCTAATGTTACGGGGGGCTGTCTGATAATAAAACCTAAAGGAATATCAGACAGTCAGGGTCCACCATGCAAAGACTCTGCTGCAGACTATGGCAGAGTGCAATACCTCTGTTAAACTCACAGAGGAATATAATTAGTAAATAAGGCAATTCCTCCCTTACTTTTAGGGTGTGTGGAATGGTCTCTGTTAATGATCACAGAGACAAAAGCAGTGAGTGTGAAATGGCACCTGCCTAGGTCCGTTCCTCTAGTGGTGCCAGGAGACGGACAGCAGCGTAAGCCACACAAAGCTCCTACCTGCGTTCGCTCCACTAGTGTGTTAGGACACGAACCACTAGATATGGCACCTGCCTAGGTCCGCTCTTCTAGTGGTGCAAAAGAGACGGACAGCAACATAAGCCGCACAAAGCTCCTACCTCTGTTCGCTCCCCTAGTGTGCGAGGATACGAACAACTGCCAGACGCAGTATAAGGAACGTTACCCTAGCGTCAACGTCCACCTACGAGTAGAATCACAAAGCCCAGCCGGACCATGTGCCTCAGGCACCTGCCTATGTCCGCTAACCTAAGAGGTAAGGATACGGACTGCAGCCGAAGCTGTAAGGTATAAGAACGCTACCCTGCCGGTAGCGCTCACCTAGCATAGACAGAGAGATGCCTAGAGGAACGTGCACAGAGCGTCTACTCTCATGTATGAACCAAGAGGACTGAGCGCCGTGCGGCGTGCGTCAGGGTCTTATATAGACTCTGTGCCTCATCCAAGATGGAGGACACCAGAGCCAATCCGCTGCCAGAACGACAGGAATGACGTCACGCTGGCCTATCACCGAGCAAAGCGTCACAAGCACATGACCAGCGGCCAATCGGCATAGAAGGTGTCAGAGACATGTGACCTCGTGTCAGCGATGATGTCACCCGCACATGTGCAATGGCTCCAAGATAGGACTTAGTCTCCAGCGCTTGCACATGTGCAGTAGCAAGAAATCTGGACATAGACTCCAGTGCCACAGCAACCGTAACAATAGCCTTGTGAAAAAAAAAGCTACCTAGTTGAAGCAACCGTTTTGTGGTAAAAAAAAAATTTTTTCTTTTCACAGCTCAACGCTATAAACGTCTGTGAAGCCCCCAGGTGTTCAAAGTGCTCACCAAACATCTAGAAAAATTATTTGAGGGCTCTAGTTTCCAAAATGGGGTCACTTGTGGGGGAGCTCCACTGTTTAGGCACCATAGGGGGTCTCCAAACGTGACATGGCGTCCGCTAATGATTCCAACCAATTTTGCTGTCAAATGGCGCTCCTTCTCTTCTGAGCCCCGCCATGCGCCCAAACAATTACTTTCCACCACATATGAGGTATCTGCGTACTCAGGAGAAAATGCACAATACATTTTATGGTGCATTTTTTCCCGATAGCCTTGTGAAAAAAAAGCTACCTAGTTGAAGCAACCGTTTTGTGGTAAAAAAAAAAATGTTTTCTTTTCACAGCTCAACGCTATAAACTTCTGTGAAGCCCCCAGGTGTTCAAAGTGCTCACCAAACATCTAGAATAATTATTTGAGGGCTCTAGTTTCCAAAATGGGGTGACTTGTGGGGGAGCTTCATTGTTTAGGCACCTTAGGGGGTCTTCAAACCCGACATGAGGTCCGCTAACAGGTGCAGCTAATTTTGCACTCAAAAATTCAAATGCCGCTCCTTGCCTTCCGAGCTCTGCCATGCGCCCAAACAATTGATTTTTACCACATATGGGGTATCAGCGTACTCAGGAGAACATGCACAATAAATTGTATTGTGCACTTTCTCTTTTCTCCCTTGTAAAAATGAAAATGTTATGGCTAAAGTAACATTTTTGTGTTAAAAAGTAAAATTTTCATTTTTTCCTTCCACATTGCTTTGGTTCCTGTGAAGCACCTAAAGGGTTAATAAACTTATTGGATGTGGTTTTGAGCAGTGTGAGGGGTGCAGTTTTTAGAATGGGGTCACTTTTGGGTATTTTCTGTCACCTAGGTCTCTCAAAGTCACTTCAAATGTGATGTGGTCCCTAAAAAAAATTATTTTGTAAATTTTGTTGGAAAAATGAGAAATTGCTGATGACCTTTGACCCATTCTAACTTCCTAACGAAAAAAAAAATTGTTTTGAAAATTGCGCTGATGTAAAGTAGACAAGTGGGAAATGTTATTTAGTAACTATTTTGTGTGACATAGCTCTCAGATTTATGGGCATAAATTTTCAAAGTTTGAAAATTGCGAAATTTTCAAAATTTTCGCAAAATTTCCTAAATTTTCACAAATAAACGCAAAAAATATCGGCCTAAATTTACCACTGACATGAAGTACAATATGTCACGAAAAAACAATCTCAGAATCGCCAGGATCCGTTGAAGCGTTCCAGAGTTATAACCTGTCAAAGTGACACTGGTCAGAATTGCAAAAAGTGGCCCAGTCATTAGGGTGTTTTAGTGGCCGGGGGTGAAGGGGTTAAGAGAAGAACTAATTCTGGAATTAGAGCTACATCTAGCTGTGTAATGGACCTTATAAGTGATTGACTGTCTCTCCAGAATTTCTTAATTTTTGGACACGACCAAAATATGTGAGTTATGTTGCCTGAATTTCCAGTTTCTCCAACATTTGTTTGAGGTATCTGGGTTAATTAAATGCTCATGAACACGGCCGAGAACTAGCAGGCCACCCACGAACTTGTGGGCTTGTAAATAATTCCGGGGTGGAGTTCCGTTAACCGCCTCCGGAGAGGCAGGTTGGAGGAGGGACCCGCAGAGAGAGCAGGCTGGGGTCCGGTCACCACCAGGACCGGTGACCATCCTCCGGGGTCAGGGGTCCCCCGGAACGTGGGGCCCCCTGAATGACAGCCGGGTGCGAGACACCGTACCCGTTCCCGCTTGGGCAACCTGAACCAGGTTCTGTTTTCCGGACTGGGGAAAAGGGGTGCTGCCCGCTTCTTAGGGGCAGCATCAAGGTTTAGGTTGTTTGGGTGGGAAAGCGGAAGAACTGGTACCCGTCCGTTGTTATTAAAAATGTTTTACTACTTTTTGCAATGTTTAAAGTAAAATGCCTCCTGTCAGGGAAGATTTGATAAAAGTGCATACCGTTTGTTTGTTTTCTCTGTTATTTATCTTTTCAGAAAAGAAAACCCGTGATGGACGGGCAGCCCGCGGACGGTCTGCATTTTACCAAGGGGGAGTGTGACACCCTGGATCCCAGGGGTCACAGTACACTAACAACACACACACACACACACACACACACCCTCCCCCGGCCAGGTACATCAGTCAAACAAAATCCTTGTTGCCTCCTCCAGGGTCTGATGTCCACACCAGGTGGGGTGGAGCCAGGCGGTTGGCCCCACCAACCGAGGAGTTCACAGGCCTGGAGGCCGGAAAAAGTCAGTTGAGCAGAAAGTTGAAGTTGAGAGGTGGAAGTGAGAGGAGCAAAAACTGTCCGTGTCTGGGTTGGAGCCCAGGCACGATCAGCAAGGTTGGCAGACGGTGGTGGCCGTCTGCAGGAGTTGGTGGAGGTCAGCGGAACCGTAGGACCGGGGTCGGGCGGTGGCCCGCCGGTACCGAACCGGGGAGCAGATTGAAGCCAAGCACCAAGGCAGGGTACTCAGACCCCGACTAGGCTAGGAGCCGCCGAAAAGGTCACATTCCCTGATTGCGGTCTGGACCTCAGGGGTTCATTCCCAAACAAGTCCCGTCAGAAGGCAACAGCCCAACCCGTCCGGATAAGAGCCACCGCCAAGGGCCAGAGATCCAAGGGCCAGCGCCTGCTGGCAAAACGGGCTCTCCCGACACGTACACGCCGGGGAGCGGACTACTCGTGGAAGCCATAGGAGTCAAACACATACACAGGTGCAGGGAAACGACAGCCACCATCAACCCGTCCGGGGAGAGTGAAAACACCGCAGTCAACTGTGGGCCCCATCCATCCAGCCGTTTGGTTTACCAGAGACTCTGTCCTTCTGTGTCTGAGTGAGTACAACAGTGCCATTCGGCACCGCGCTGCATCGCAACCTTGCACCCGCGCCCACGCTGCCTCCCCGCATCTGGCCCCTGCACCTGCACCTATACCTTCCCTCCCCAACAGCCCCTACCCACGGAGGGGCCAACACCTCAGCTGCTCTCCGCCATCGCTCCCGAGAACCCCCATCACCAGCAGTGGTGGTGCCCAACCATCACCACAACCCCGTGGGTGGCGTCACGACCGACATCCCACCACAAACCTCCCCTTTTCACTCATGGGCGAGGAGGCGCTGCTCGAGCCCCCGGGTCCGGCCCCGTGCTCGAGCCACCGAGGAGCAGCAGCACCGGACCCGAGCGCCAGCGATTCCCAGGCGAGCGGCGTTCTCAACCCCTCCGCCCGCGACTTCATTACCTAGGGTCTTTGCATCTGCCCCCACGGTGGTCCGCGTTGAGGGCATCACCTCTGTGTACGTGATAGCAGGGAGCCGGAGGGGGTGTAGCGTCACCTGGGGTCGAGTCTCGCAGCACCTTGAATTGTGCAAAGTCGAGGTCAGGATTTTTTAGGGCCATAATGCGCAGCTGTGTCCGATAGGCGTTAGACAGGAGCCCCTCCATAAACTGCTCAGTTAGCAGCCGGTCTTCATCATGCACACTGTCGGGATCCACCTGCTTAACAGCCCTCATCGTCTCTTGAAGGTTCAGAGCATAGCCCCGTACGCTGTCCTGCACCCTTTGCTTGCACCCGAAGAACTTCATTTTTATCAAAGGTGTCCTTCAGCCTGGCCAGAATTTGTTTTACAATTCTTTTGTCAGTGTCTGACAAGGACTTAACCAGTGCGGTCCAGAGGGAGGTAAACTGGCCAATTAGAATGCTCGCTTTCTGGCCCTCAGCCAGGGGGTATACTTCAAATAAACTACACAGTATTTCTTGAAAGTCTCTCAGGCTATGCAAATCCCCTGGTAACCACATTTCTCCCTGTATATATGGCATAGAGAGCAGCATTACAGGTGCTGCAACTACAGCAGCAGCCTGATCTCCAGCCGGGTTGGACATGTTTCTCCCCTCTAGTGAACCTCAGCCAGGCTCCGCGTCTCCCTCTTGGGGAATCCGGGGTTAACTCACAGCCGCACTGGCGGCGGGGCTTCTCTTCACGTGCTTTTTTGGGTTCCACCCATGATAGCCTGCCCCCTTTCTTCCCGCGTCACGTGGTTAATGGCAAGCGTTGTTGTTAGTGAACGCTATTTACACAGTCTTTAAGGCGCACCATACCCGTTGTAGCGGACACGAAATCCTGTTCGTGATGCCAAGTTGACACGCCCAACGGGATCGTGGGACACTTGTTACGGAGCCGGTGTCTGTCTAGAGGTTGTCGTGGCGGCAAGACCCGGTTTCGTGACCCCAACGGTGTCGTTAAAGATGAGGGGGTTATTTACAGGGGATGATAGTTTGCGACGCCACCTGTGGTAGTGGGCCACAAATGGCTGATACTGCAGGATGGGACCGCTGGGGCAGGTGGTGATGCAGCTGAGTTGGAATAGCTCTCCACAGGTAGAGCTAGGCCCTAGGGCTGTTGGGAGTAGTAGTCTTTGTAGTTGATGGAGGGACTCAATCGTTGGGGTGCAGGAGTGAGGACGCCGGTAATAACTGAACAACACAGGGACCGTAGTTTCCTTTACCTTTTACTCGGTAATAGTTGGTACAGGCCAGGGAGACAGGTCCAGCTAGTGATGGAGGTCCGGTCAGCCTGGAAGCAGTTGAGAGGATTCACACAGCCGGGTATGTTCAGAGGCCTTCCCTCTGGCACTGAATTTATGGGTCCCTGCGGTTTGAAGCTACTCTGCGGTGCTCTCCCTTGTGTCGGTACTCGTTCTCACCCGTATGGCAGGTAGCGTGAGCCCCGTACTGGTACCGCTCCTCCTGTCACGACTCTTGGCTCTACTATGGCCCGAGCATTCTGTGGGGCCAGAAGACCTGCAGGGTCCTGCCCTCCGGATTCAGCTGCGGGGACTTTAGCACCCGCATAGCCTTGGACCCCGGTGTCCTGTTTCTCTGTGCTCGACCCATAGGAGCTCAGTCCTAGCTCCCTTCTCAGTGACCGTTTACTTTCAACTCCTTTTTCAGTTTCACTTCCTGTCTCTCCCCAACTACTCCCCCAGGTCAGAATGCATAGGGAAGCTTCCCATGTACTGGGTTAGAGCTCCCCCTTCTGGCATGGAGTGAGGAAAGTATTGACTGCTGGTGTTACCTAGCATGGGGGACCTCCTGTGAGGAAAATCCTGGGATATGAAGAGGAATTATGATTTCCAGTCATAATCGCTCTCATCACTCCATGGCAGTGCCCCTCCCTTCTTGTTCTCAATGTCCAGCATCTGGAAAGGTGTGAAGTCCCACTTACACCTCCAACAGCCATCTCCTCTGATATGGAGATTGCTTGTTCTCTCGGGCCTCTAAAACAAAGAGAGAGAGGAAGAGCCCCTGGGAGCTGTGTCCACTCATCAAAGAAAGTGGACAGTGACCTGGCAAAATCAAAAGGAAGCTAGTCACCACAGGAGAGCATACTGCTGGCTCCGTAATATCATACCCAGTTATGATATTACCGTGCGTCTCAGCCATACACCCCCTACATCGTTAGAATCGGGACTTCGAGCCGAATCTGTGCATATCCTCGGAGTGTATATGGCACCCTGGGGCGGCGAGATATAGAGAACTGCTAGTAGGAGTCCGGTAAATGAGTCGTGCTTGGACTCAAAATGCAGAGGGGACCCGGGCGGATCTGATGGCACCAGAACCATCCCGATCGGACCTCCCAGTCCGGAGTTGCAGGTAATAGCCCCTTCTGGGATATTACTCTGACTCAATGCAGGGGGAGTGGCAGTGCTTCCCTGTGAGGTCACTAAGGTAGGAGGGGACCTGGATTTGCCCAGGTTGATAACCCTACTTCGGCCATTTCCCAGTGTTCTTTTGCTCGGGGGTCTGGTCAGGGAAGACCTGTGAGGGAGATCCTGGAAACCTGGTCCGCGGCGCCCCCCTGTGGCCAGACGCACAAGGTATCTGCTGGAACTGTGTATGCCTGTTTGTAAACCATGCTTTATATGTAACTGTACTCTGACATAACTGTATATTCTGTAGATTCCCTATTGTATATATTGTAGTTTCTAGTGTGCTTTAGGCTGATTAAATTATATAATTAATCTTGGGCTGTTCTGTTATCTCGATCTTGAATCCCACGTCCGTGTGTTCGGCTAATAGTTACCGTGAAGCGGTTGGTGGCAGCGAGTTTGTGCCAAGGATTATTGTGGGGAGGCCAGTGAGATTCGGGAAGATTTTATATATTGCGCCCGCGGAGGTCGGGGGAATATATACCCTACTCTCACTGGGGACCCTTCAATAATCGGCATATGTAGTATAGCGGCCTCCTTGCTTATTGTCGGGCAATCCCATAATTGGCCTGACTATAAGAGGGGCGCTAGAGAGCGCGTCACGTGCTCTGTCTGTCGGTCGGGAGGTATAAAGGAGGGGTGACCCCCCACTTGTTACCCCCCGATTGTGACGTACTGGTAGCCAGCGCAGGGGATTTCTGAGTGACCCCCCCGGTGGTTCGTGACATATTGGGGGCATAGCGGTGGGATCGAGATAATAGTGTGTGTGAGTGTGAGACCCATACTCCCAGACACTAAAGACTGCCTGCAGCAGCTGTGGCTGCTGGGGTCTTCAGACCAGACCAACACTAGAGTGTCAGAGTGCAGATACTGTAAGGTGTGTGGGTGCATCAGGTGGCAGTTCTGTGTCAGTGACCAAAGTCTGCAAGAATGGCTGATGGCACCAGGAGCAGAGCTATGCAACTGGCCAATGCTAAGGCAGGAGCCGAAGAGAGGGAGGACGGTGCTGTGGACAGTAATGAGGAGGTTGACCACGAGTCCTCCAGGAGCCCGACTGCAGAGAGCCACTCTGCAGAGGACAGTGCACAACCTGGCACTCATGGACAAGATGAGGAGGAGCTCACCCAAGGGTCCTCAACGAGCCAGATGCCAGTCCTCCGCTCTGAAAGGGACAGTGAATCGCCTAGCTCTGCAGCATGCCGCAGATCACCACGTGCCATTCCACCGAGCCTGGGAGGCTCGGATAGCCTTCTTCAAATGGCTAAGGGGTAAGGGGTAAGGCCCTGGAAATCCTTGGGGACTTGCCTACTGAGGCAGATCAGGGCTACGACACCATCAAGCGGGCCCTGATCCAACAGTACAACCTCACTCCGGAGTCCTACCGCAAGAAGTTCCGGACCCTGCAGAAGGGACCAAAGGACTCCTGGGCTGACCACCGGCGGGCACTTGCCCGAGCTGCCGACCACTGGACCCAAGGCCTGCAGCTTACCACCGGACCAGAGATCCTAGACTTGGTCATCACAGAGCAACTCTTGTGGAACTGCCCTGAGGATCTCCGCCAGTTCATCTGAGACCAGAAGCCAAAGGGGTCCACGGCTACAGCTGCCCTGGCTGATGACTACACCAACAATCGGGCCCCTGAGGCCAGGAGAGCGGCTACCAGTAGCACCTGGAGAGGGGGTAAGATGAATTCTGCGACTGCCCCACCTGCCCCTAGACTGCAGGGGGTGTCCCCCTCAACTCCCCTCTCCAGGCCCGTGGCAGAACCAAGACGGTGCCACCAGTGCAACCAACCTGGACACTTCAAGGCCATGTGCCCTCAGCGTCCCAAGGCCCCGGCTCCGTCCCCGTCCCAAGGGCCGCCCAAGGTGTATTGTGTGGGTGGGGGTGGTGGTAGGTCCCTGGACAGCTTCCAACCTGTCACCGTCGGCCGGTCTGTGACCATAGGACTGCGAGACAGCGCCTCGGAGGTGACTCTGGTGCGGCCTGAGATGGTGTCCCCCCAAGACTTGGTACCTGGAAAAACCCTCGCTGTCTCCGGGATTGGAGGCATTGACCCGGCGCTGCCTGTTGCTGGCCTTTATTTGGACTGGGGCGCAGGGCGAGGGGTGAGAGAGGTGGGGGTAACTGATCGGATCCCCGCAAACGTGCTACTTGGGACAGATTTGGGGCAGATAACCTCTCAGTTTGGGCCCCCCCAAGGGCTGAACCTTCAGCCAGTACTGACATGCCTCCGGACAATGTTAATGTGTTATCTATGAATGATGTAAGGGAGGAGGGAGTGAACTCGGATTTTTCTGCTTGCACAGACACCATAGACACACACGCAGCTGCAGCTGTGACAGGGGAGGGGCTTGGAGGAAGGTGTGACCATGCCTCTACAAGTGATCAGCCAGTGAGCTGGGATCTGTTGCCCTCTGCAGGGATAAGCAGAGAGCAGGGTGCTGCAGGCGGAGGACCAGTGTGTGGGGTGGGGGCTACCACAGCAAATGTGGGGTCCCCAGAGATTTCACAGCGGGGTTCTGTTGCTGCAAGGGGGGGAACAGGCAGGTGAGATTGGGGCCGGTCCAGGAGCGGAAGTGCTCCCAGGTAAGATCTTGGTACATGGTTCCCCCACAACCGGGGTGTCAGGAAGCCAGGTAGATCTGCCTGAACCGGCGACTTGGTCAGGAACGGAGGAGGAGCAGGCACGACCCACGGTCGCAGCGGCTGTGGCCGCTGTCACCCGCAGTGGGAGTGCTGGAAGCCAAGGGGCCTCCCGGAGGTCCGATAGCTCTTCCCCTTCTGACCAAGTGGCAGCCGAGTCAGGTGGAGGCCAGGACACAGGTCCCGGGGTACTGACCAAAGATGTGACAGTCTCGTCGATTCTGGCCACATCTAGTCAGGGGTTTCAGGCAGCGTTAGAAGCTGACGACAGCCTGAAAGCTCTTAAGGAGCAGGCGGCACAGCCTCCCTCGGACTCGGACCCGGAGCGAGTGGTATGGGACCAAGGACGGCTGTACCGGGTCACGGTCCAGCAGGGTTCACCGGAGGCGTGGCCCAGGGACCGACAGTTGGTGGTACCCTATCCGTTCCGGACGGAGTTGTTGCGGATCGCACATGAGATTCCGATGGCCGGACACCTAGGGATCGCTAAGACCAAGGCCAGGTTAAACCAGCATTTCTACTGGCCAAAAATGGGGGCCGATGTGGCTGCCTACTGCCGTTCGTGTGAAACCTGTCAGAGTGGGGAAGGCGGGGCCACTCCCCAAAGCCCCACTGGTATCTCTGCCCATCATCGATGAGCCTTTCAGGAGGGTGGCTGTGGATCTGGTCGGCCCGCTGGCCATCCCCAGTAGCTCCGGGAAACGCTTCATACTGACGGTAGTGGACTATGCCACCCGGTACCCAGAAGCAGTGGCCTTGTCGTCCATTCGGGCTGACAAGGTGGCC